>NW_004524683.1:8780981-8800151 GCF_000260255.1 Octodon degus | reverse complement strand
TTTTTTGCGGAACCGGGGATTGAACTCAGGCTCAGGACCTTGTGCTTGCCAGACAAGCACTTATTCTACTGAGCCATCTCCCCAGCCCCCCTTTTTTGAGACAGAGGACAGTATCTTGCTATGTAGATACTCTTGCCTTAGCCTTCCAAATGCTGGGATTATAGGCATGACCACCAAGCCCAGCTTCCACTTTCCAGTATGTATATACTCACTTATTCTAGGCATAGATGGGCTTCTGTTGACTACTGTTATATTTCTTTTATTAAGTTTCACATTCCCTGTTCATTTCATATTTCTTGAATAAGTAATATAGACTTAAAGGCCTGTAGCTCCTTACCACTATCTCCTTAATGCCCAGGCATTGATGAAAACTAGTATCTTTAAGTACCTCTGAAATTGCAGATGAAAGAGAGAGGCTAAAATAACTCTTTGAGTAGTGATTACTTTCCTAGATCTCATCCTACATTTCCACATGGATGCAAATTATCCCTCTTTAGTCACAGAAGTTAGGAAGCGGACTTTCTGAAAAGGATACAATGAGGACCTGTGTTCTGAAGGATGCCAGATATAATTGAAGGCTTGAATACCTTGTGGAAACAAGGAGTTCAAACAAGTATATACAAGACCAGAATGTGATGGCACACATATGGAATCCGAGCATTTAAAGAAAGCCAAGTAAGTTCAAGTCCCACCTGGGCAACTTGTGAGACCTTGTCTCAAGAAAAGAGGGGTGGTGGTGGCTGGGAATGCATTTTAGCAATAAAATGTCCTGGATTTGACCTTCAGTATCAAAAAGATATATAATATATAATGCGGAGACCTCCAACCCAGCATTTTACATACACTACTAGCACACTAGACCACCAGTGGCAGCAGGACCTCTGCTCAGAAGAAAATACAAGACAGTCTCTAAGGAATCTGACTGTCCAAAGAGTATGAGCTAAGGACACCAGACACTGACATCAAAATCTTCTCCAACTAATGATTTGTCTAGGTCTGTCCACAGACAGACTCAGAATCAGTAAGCCCACCAATTAGTTCCTCAACTCATAATTATGAGAATACAACCAAGAATTCTTATATATCTGTAAAAAGTCTTTAACATGAAAAATATATGTCAAAACTACCAGATCACTGTGTCTCTCTCACACACAAATACATATATACTTGTGGAAAAGATAAAATGTCCTCTGGGAGAAGAAAATGCTACAGAGAGAAGAAAAAAATAGCACATCCATAAAACAAGAATAAAATATAATTAGTAAATAAATCACTAAAAGCACTACTCAGAACAAAAAGGAACATTAGAAATTAAATGTGTGATTGCAGAAATTCCAAGTATCAGTAAAGCTGAAGAATGTTCTTCAAAGTAGAGCAAAATGGGCTACAGACAAAAATAGAAGAGAAAAGAAAAGAATTAGATGATCAGTCTAAAGTGTACTCATCAGAATAATAGGAACCCCAAAAAAACTAAAAGGGAAAGAATCAATAATGAAATAATTTTTTTAAAAAGTCCCAGAATTCAGATACATGGAGTTTCTCAATTTGAAAGCACCATAGCAAAAGTTTGAAGTGACTGGAACATGAAGAGGTTAGGACCACATCGTGAAGAACATTTTAAGCCATCCCCAAGAACTTATATTTTATCTATAAGCACTTAGGAGCTACCAAATATTTTATAGGTGATAATAAGATCACATTATATATTAAGGGAGAAAATGTGGCAGCAGGATAAATAGTAGTACAGTGAAGAGACAGAATGATGACAAAGAGAATGGTTCCAAGGATATGTTAATTATCAGAAAAAAATGTTGAAGCACTCAGCACCACAAAGCAAATACCATGTTGAAGCAGATGTAAAATCTATTAAGCAGGTGAGATAAAGCAATGAAGATTTGATTAAAAAGAAAGAAAACAGTGTTTTCCAGATTTCTAACTCAAACTATCATAGTAAGCATTGAATAGTAACCAAAATTGAAAAGTCAGGGATAGGAGATTTAAAGGAAAAGATAGCCAGGCATCTACCAACATGTGACTATGCTTCCCTAATGTGAGGAGACTAATGTCTAAATAGTTAGTATACTGTATGTATTCTCCACTGGCTTTAATAATGATTTCTCAGATTCAGACACATTTTAACTGAATATTCTGTAATTTAAAGACATAATCACAAAGCTAACCTCTAACAATACATAAAATAATAAGGATATGTCTGTATTATAGTTTATTTCTAAACCACCCTCATGTATATCCTGGAGTTTTATTTTGTTTGGGGGGGTGAAGGCAATTGGATCATATAGGCAGCACTGAGTGTGCTGTTAGGAAGTGGGGCAGAGTTAGAGAAAAGCCACTGGGGATAAGGTCTTGGAGGATGCTCCCTCTCTGGCTCTTCCTGCTGCCCACCTCCTGGTTGCTATGGATTGAGTAGCTTTCTTCTGCCATGCCCATCCACCATGCCATCTCCACCTTAGACTCAGCCAACAATGCATTGAACTCTCTGAAACTGTGAGTCAGAATAAACCTCTCCCCCTCAAATTGTGGATATTGGGTATTCTGTCCCCGTGACAGTGCAATTGTCTAATACACTGGACATGATGGTTCATGCTGCAATCCAAGATATTTGGAAGCTTTAGGTAGGAAGAGCACAAGTTGAAGCCAGCCTGGGCAATTTAGTGAGTTCACTTCAAAAATAAAATTTTACAGGCCGGGGTTCAATCCCCGGGGTGGCGAGCCAGGCCCACCCCTACTGAGATGATGATTGAGACTGGGCATGGTAGCATAGGCCTATAATTCCAACGCTTGGGAGGCTGAAAACAAGATGATCACTATGAGTCTGACCTGTATAGTGAGAACCTGTAGACGCTGTCCTAAATACAGAAAAAAATATTTTTTCTAAAGCTTTTAATAATCTTTACTTTGACTATGGAATTATTAAAAGTAGTCCCAGAGAATCCCCTGCTTCCAACAACATTCTTTTTTTCCACTATATAGTAATAACTCAATTTTCCCATAGTACTCAGGAACAAATCATGCAATGGAATAATTATTTTATCTGTTCAATGAGACATAAGGAGTCCAAATAGTCAAATGGAGCTTTCTCTTTCAATACATTGCTGTGTTCTCCATTAGAAAGTCATCAGAGGAACTGAAAAGGGAATCAAAAATCTTGTGAGTGGGTTATTAGGTGTAATAATGGGAAGAAACACTCTCACTTCCAGATTTCACAATTATAGGAGAGACTGTACCACTTAATGGTCGCTCTGATTCAAAGTATATACTGCATGCAGTAGACAGATTCCATCCTTTCAGGGTGTTGTCTCCTAACCTGGTGATCCACAGTCACTCAGTGCCACTCAAGTTCTGCAAAGGTCAAATAAGTATGTCAAATATGGACATGACATGTACAAGTATGGGAGTGTTTCAAGTCTTTGATGGTGGCATTAATATCTGTAGTTCCTATGAGGAAGCAGTATTGATTATGGTTTAATATTTTGACAGAGTAGTGGCAGCACTGGGTGGCATGTGGACATGCAGTTAGCGGTGTTTCTCGAGCATGGCAGTTCTCACTACAGCGCCAGGACAAGTCCAGTTCATGTTCATTCGCGGAGATCTCTCTCATCTCGCTCAGCTGTGGGAAATTAGGCTGAAGCGACTAAGTCCGCAATGGAGAGAGAAAAAGAACAGTTTTATAAGCTCTTGATTGGTGGCTTTAGTTTTGAAACCACAGAAAAAAGTTGGAGGAATTACTACAAGCAATGGGGAAAACTGACAGACTGTGTGGTTATGAGGGATCCTGCAAGCAAACGATCAAGAGGATTTGGTTCTGTAACTTTTTCATCCATGGCTGAGGTTGATGCTGCCATGGCTGCAAGACCTCATTCAATTGATGGGAGAGTGGTTGAACCAAAACGTGCTGTAGCAAGAGAGGAGTCCGGTTAACCAGGGGCTCATGTGACTGTGAAGAAACTTTGTTGGTGCAATTAAAGAAGATACTGAGGAGCATCACATTAGAGATTATTTTGTAGAATATGGAAAAATTGATGCCATTGAGATAATCACTGATAGGCAGTCTGGGAAAAAAAGAGGCTTTGGCTTTGTTACTTTTGATGACCATGATCCTGTGGGTAAAATTGTGTTGCAAAAATACCACACCATTAATGGGCATAATGCAGAAGTAAGAAAGGCCTTGTCTAGGCAAGAAATGCAGGAAGTGCAAAGCTCAAGGAGTGGAAGAGGAGGGAACTTTGGTTTTGGGGATTCATGTGGTGACAGTGGGAATTTTGGACCAGGACCAGGAAGTAACTTTAGAGAAGGATCTGATGGATATGGAAGTGGACGTGGATTTGGCGATGGCTCTAATGGGTATGGAGGAGGACCTAGAGGTGGAAATTTTGGAGGTAGCCCTGGTTATGGAGGGGAAGAGGAGGCTATGGTGGTGGAGGACCTGGATATAGAAACCAGGGTGGGGACTATGGAGGAGGCTATGACAATTATGGAGGAGTAAATTATGGAAGTGGAAATTACTATGATTTTGGAAATTGTAACCAGCAACTTCCTAACTATGGTCCAATGACAAGTGAAAACTTTGATGGTAGAAGGAACATGGGGGGACCATATGGTGGAGGAAATTATGGTCCAGGAGGCAGTGGAGAAAGTGGGGTTTATGGTGGAAGGAGCTGATACTGAACTTCTTCCTATTTGCCATAGGAAGGTGTCTTGCTGCAGGTAACTAATGAAGAAGTGGTCAACCACAGAGTCTTCAAGAAATAAGAAATACTGTACTATCTGAAAGTAGTTCTTGTTGGTGCCTTCTTTAAGAAGCACTCTTTAAGATTAAAGGGAAATGTTTAAAACAAAAACGATTTTAGTATAGGTTCTTGATAACAAAATGAGTGTTTGTAAAGAAGTAACATCAGCTAGAGATAAATGTATCATGTTTTAAATAAGGTTTTGTGAATAGACAGATTAAGTTTCTATTTTCAATACAAAATTTATAAAATAAATACTTTTTATATGCAAAAAATATTTTGACAGACAAAATTATTCCTTTCTACCATGCCAGTGTACATAAACATGTTTATTTTAATTATAAATTCAGGAGATGGAGAAATAGCCATAGGCTATGGCTATGGACCAACTGGCCCCACCTTAACTTAAGCCCAGACTCCCTCCATCACCCTACCACTAGTAACTCCCACGTGTGTCGCAGCATCCTTCTAGATCACCAGTAACCAGCATTGATTCAAAGAAGTATCTGTTAATACATTAAAGGTCTAGCTTTTCCTCTTTTCTTTCTTTCTTTTTCTTTGGCACACTCCCATTCTAGCAAATGGTTGAAGGTCCCCTTTGAAAAAAGCTTAGAAAATTTATGACACAGTCTTGTGGCAACGCTACAGACTACTCTTCAAAGGGAAGAAGTCTCCAATTCAATCAAGGGACTCTATATTTGTGAACTGGTATGTCTGTAAAGTAAATGAGAGGCTGTAACTCACCACTACAATATCAAGTCAGATTTTTGCCACCAGAACTAGAACAGTTTGCTTTCTGACTTCACTCTAAGAAGCATAAACCTGAAGGTTCTTAGGTACTTACCTACTATAGACTACATTTCTTTTTATTTCCCACAAAATTCATACAGTAAAGCCCTAATCCCCAATAAACAGGTACTAAAAGGTAGAGCTAACTGGGTGTGGTGACACACCCCTAAAATCCCAGTATTCTGGAAGGCTGAAGCAGGAAGATCACAAGTTCAAGCCCATCCTGGGCAACCTAGAAAGACCTTGTCCCAAAATAAAAAATAAGCCATATGTGGTAGCACAGGCTTATAATTATAGTACTTGAGAGGGTGAGGCAGGAGATCACTGTAAGCTCAAGGCTAGTCTGACCTACAAAGTGAGTTCAAAGATAGCCTAAACTCCATAGCACAACCCTGTCTCAAAAAAAAAAAAAAAAAAAAAAAAGCTCAGTGCAAAGACTCTGGGTTCATTCCCCAATAACACACACAGTGGCACACATACGTAGTAGAGCTTTCAGGAGATGATTGATCATGAGGCTGGACCCTTCATGAGTGAGGATTAATATCCTTAAAAAGACTCTAGAGTCCACACACACACATTTTCTGTCACATGAAGACACAGCAAGAGAATAACCATCAGTGAACTAAAAAGTGGGCCTTGCCTCGATGCCAAATCTGCTGGCACCTTGCTTTTGGACTCCCTTGCATCCAGAGCTGTAAGAAATAAAAGTTTGTTATTTAATCACCCAGTCTATGGCATTTTTGTTATAGCAGTCAAGTGGGATAAGACAAGGTCAACACATCCTTGTTATTGATAATATCCCTACTTCCCTTTATAGTGAATGCACTGCCTTGTCTTTCATGGTTAAGTGCTTTCACTTGACCTCTGCCACTGAGGGTCACATCATTTCTAGTTAAATCTATGAGTCAATCTCAATGATAGCATCCAGTGGTGTCACCACAGTTTTGTGCATCCACCCTGTTGACCTGGTGAGGTCTTCATATCTTAGTCTCTCATATGCAAATGAAACTATTTTCTTTGTACTAAAAATGATAGCATCTACTTGGTCATTACTCTTCCCATAAAGAGAAATAATTACAGATTCCTCTAATGTATTTCTCAATGCCTTAGTAGCTCTCCTCTCACTAACATATTTAGTAGTGCCTTGAATGCCCTTTAGGCCTCCTCAGGACTTAGGGTGGAGAATTTAGTGGGCACATAATAAGGCCACTCTGACTTTCCTATCTCTTTAAATTTTTGGATTATTGCCTTCAGGTTATGCCACTGAAGTGCTGGTATCTCATGTCAACACTAAGTAAAAATTTCAGCCAGGAAGATAGCTGAACAGGCATAAGCACCTGCCTGGCAAGCACAAGGTCCTGAGTTTGATCCCGAGTATCAAAAAAAAAAAAAAAAAAAAAAAAAAACACCAAAATTTCAGGTAGAGTTCCTAATTTGCCCAAAATAATATATTAAAACTGGAATCTCTAGTAAGTATTCCCACATTAATGAATTCTTCCCAGCCTAGTGTCATGTTCTGCCTTCTATGGTCTCATGTCCTTAGAATTGACTCCTAAATATATTCCCAGGATTCTTCTAATACTATAGTCATTTTAGCCAAACTGTAATAATGAATACTTCAAAGAATCAATAACTGGAAAAAATAAAAATTTAAAAAATCAATAACTAGGATCTCATCTTTATGAAAAATTTCTGCACATCAAAAGAAATCATCAAAACTGGGCATGGTGGTGTGTGCCTGCAATTTAGGAGGCTGTAAACAGGCAAATCACTATGAGTCTGATCTAATAGTGAGACCTTGAACACCCTGTAGACCCTTCTCTAAAATACAAACAAAAACCCAAAAGAAATCACCAACAGAGTAAAAGGAAAACTCATGGATTCTCTGACAAAGGACTTCTACCTAGAGTATATAAAGAATTTTAAAAAATCAAGACCCCAAAATTTAAAGGCCCAATTTAAAAAATGGGCATCTGAGATGAATAGACACTTCTCAGATGAAGAAATACAAATGGCAAATAAATACATGAAAAAATGTTCAACATCATTGGTCATTTGAGAAATGCAAATTAAAACAACATTGAAATTCCATCTCACACCAGAATGAATGGTTATCATCAAGAAATCAACCAATAATAAATCCTGGAGGGGCTATGGGGAAAAAAGAACCCTTCTCCACTATTGGTGGGAGTGCAGACTGGTACAACCACTATGAAAATCAGTGTGGAGATTTCTCAAAAAAACTAGGACATGAGGTCCCATTCAACACAGCTATTCTCCTCCTGGGTATTTTTCCAAAAGAACTAAAAACATCACACCACAACAATATATGTGCACCCATATTTAAAACAGCAGAATTTATCATAGCTAAATTTTGGAAACAATCCAAATGCCCATCAACTGAGGAATGGATAAAAAAGATGTAGTGTTTTTACACAATGTAGTATTACTTTGCCATAAAAAAAAAAAAAAACTCTGAAGGCTGGCCAAATAGCTCAACAGATTAAAGTGCCTACAAGCAGGTGCTGGAACCAAGGGTTCCATCCCCAGGCCTGCCATGCAGCCTCACCCCCAGGGCATGCTGAGACCACAGTTGAGATTGAGCATGGTGGTGCATGTCTGTAATCCCAGCACTTGGGAGGCTGTAAACAGGCAGATCACTATGAGTCTGATCTAGTAGTGAGATCCTGAACACCTTGTAGACCCTTCCCTAAAACTACAAAAAATAAAAATAAAAATAAAAAAGATGAACTCTGAGGCTGGATGCAACTAAAGACTATATTCATAAGTGAAATAAATCAGACTCATATGTGTAAACATCATATTGTCTCCATAGTATAAGACCCTAAAAGAGTAAATTAAATCTGAGAAATACAAAAGATACTATGAAAGAGAAAGAATCTGTTGAAAGGGAAAAAACAACTTAGATTAAGAAAAAAAAAAAGAATGAAAGAAAGAGCAAAAGAAAGAGAAAGAAAGAAAAATATTTATGTACATATGCAAGATAGCTTGGATCATTGTACTGCTGACTTCTGCTGGTCTATTGAAAAGAGCAGCTGGGGGCTGGGGAGATGGCTCAGTAGAATAAGCCCTTCTCTGGCAAGTACAAGGGCCTGAGTTCAATCCCTGGCTCTGCCAAAAGAAAAGAGCAGCTAATGCATAATTTTTTTCTTCTCCTTTTTAAATTTCTTATAATTTTAAAAACCTATTTTGCATGTATATATCTGGTAATCTAAACAACTAATTTGAGGACAACATTATGTAATATCAACCATTATTGAATTCATATTATTAATGAAATTATGTATCATTTGTATTTTTCACTATATTTAATTCTTTCTAAAAATTAAAAAAAGCTAAGACAATTGTACTACTAAAAAAACTGTAATAATGGTGTACATAATTCTTCCTTGTTCATGGTTTTGCTTTCTGAGTTCATTTACCTGCATTGCCCATGATCCAAAAATATTAAATGAAAATTCCTGAAAAAATAATTCACGTCTGGGGAGAAAGCTAAGCGACGTAAGTTTGTCTGCCTGGCAAGCACAAGGTCCTGAATTTGATCCCTGGTACAATAATAATAATAACAATAATAATAATAATAAATTACATATTTTCATAAGTTTTCATGTATGTATCAATCTGAGTAGCATGATCAAATTTCATGGCTGATCCATCCCACCCAGGATGTAAGTCTCCACTTTATCCAGTGTATCCATACTATATGTACTGTGAGCCTTGTAGTCACCTGGTAGTTGTCTCGGTTATCAGATTGACTGCCACAGTATTACAAGGTTTATATTCAAGTAGCCATTATTTTACTTAATAATGGCCCCAAAGCATAGACAGCAACAGTGAAGCAAAAGACGCACCAGGATGATGCATACCGTGCTTCTCTCAGTGTTCCTGGAAAAAGGGAAGAATATTGAGAAATAAAGATAAGAGACGAGAGCTGAGATCAGGTGGATCCCTCTCTGTAGATGGGCAAAAAGAAACTGTTCAACCACCATGGGGAATGTATTTATGCATTTGACAAAGTTAGAGTCACGTGATACATGATTGTTTGGCAACTAATGGCTGGGCATTGTCTCAGCAAGGTGTTTTTCCAGACTGAAGCAACTTGATTGCCTCTGGCACTTTTCTTCTGAGACCAGCCTTACCCTGACCCCACACATGATCAATTTTCAGCCTGGGCTGCTCCCTACACCAGAGCATATATACCACTCAGTGCACTCTGAGGTTTTGGGCATCTTCTATGGGCCTTAGAATATATGCGTCTTGGAATAAGGGTTTTTATTTTTTTTTCTTCCTTGAATGCCTTCAGGGCACTTTTGGCCAGCGGGAGAGTTGTGAGGTTCGAACTCCAGGAACCTGAGGCTGACAGCTTTGTGGAAGCAGCCACTTAAAGGACTGAGCTAGGGCCAGGCCCCCAATATATGCGTCTTGGATGAAGGGGAACTACAACATCTCAAACAACCAGCAAATATTATATACTAATATTAAAATATCAGAAACAGTCTGGGGAGATAGCTTAGTAGAAGAAGCATTTGCCTGGCAAGCACTGGGTCCTGAGTTCAATTCCCGGTACAGCAAAAAATGAAAAAAAAAAAATATATCAGAAACATTCCTACTAAACTCAGAAATACAGATTATCTGCCTCTATTTTAACAAGTATACCAGCAAGAAAATCAAAGATTGTTAGTACTGAATGTTGTTAAGAATATGGGGATATAGGCACTTTCCAACACTGCTAATGAAAGAGCAAATGAAA
Organism: Octodon degus; assembly: GCF_000260255.1. Taxonomy (NCBI): domain Eukaryota; kingdom Metazoa; phylum Chordata; class Mammalia; order Rodentia; family Octodontidae; genus Octodon; species Octodon degus. Next base: position 8,789,843 of record NW_004524683.1, on the reverse strand, counting down.
TCTTTCTAGATAGTAACTTGACAACTTAAATCAAAAATTTTAGAATTATTTGTATCCCTTCAACTGAATAATTTCAGCTGTAGAAATTCATTATGAAAAAATAATCAGGCATATTCACCTTGTGCTCAACAACATTTATTGTAGTATTGGCAGAATGTGAAATAAGAAAATGTAGGGAGAATCCAACTGTGCATTTGAGAATTAGTTGAGGCATAGCTGTACTTAGGTCAGAGTTTCATCACTTTGGCTTTGCCTGTCTCTCTACCAGAGGAAGAGGGGCCTTGGAAGGAAGCATGTCCCTGCTCAAGAAGCTGTCTGTGGTCCTTCTTTCTTCCTTATAGCAGATAGACAACAGAAAACAGATTGTGGCCAATACTAACCCATACTATCCACTCTTGCCAGTTGTTTCCCAGGAGTGTCAGGTTATACTTTTCCAATCAATATGATTTTTTTTAATCCTTAAAATATAAGGGGCATGAAGTTTGAGAAGAAACCTGTAAGGTTTAATGTGTCTTGGTCACCCCATTTATGAATACTGATTTTAAACTAATGAAAGCTAAAATTTTGAAAGAGGAGTTTTTAAAACATCAACTATAAAGATTACTGTCAGTCTGGGACTAGCGAGATAGTTCAGCAGACTAAACTGCCTGCTTAGGCAAGCTAAGGCAAGCACAGGGACCGCCGTTTGATCCCTGGTACCACATGCCATGCTAGCCCTTCCCCCAGGATAGGCCAAGACATCCAGAATCTGGGCATAGTGGCGCATGCCTATAATCCCAGCACTGAGGAGGCTGAAAACAGGAGGATCACCAGAAGTCCGAGCTGCATAGTGAGACCCTGCAACAACAAAATACATTAAAAAAAAAAAAAAAAAGATGACTGGCAATCCTGCAATTCCAGGATTCTGTCAAGCTAAGACAAGAAGATCACAAGTTTGAGCCCAACCTGGGCAACTCATTGACTTAGAAAGACCTGTCTCAAAAAAAAAATTTTTTTAAAGCTGGGCATTGTGGCATATAATCCCAGCAGTTGGGAGGCTAAGGCAGGTGGATCATGGTAAGGCCAAGGGCAACCTGGGCTACATAGTGAATTTAAAGCCAGCCCACTACTGAGTGAGACCCTGTTTCAAAAAAAAGGAGAAAGGACCAGAGCTATAACTCAGTGTGAAGGTGCTGGATTCAATCCCCACTACCACACACACACACACACACACACACACACAAAAGGCAATTATTTTTAGTGACAGTGGGTGGCTTAGGTCTAATAGCATAAAGAAATAGCACTATGAAGAAAACAGCATTAGAAACATAACTAATTACATATTTACAGTGAACTTCTAATAGACTTGGGTTAAAGAGAGAGGCCTGAAGAAGAAAAAATAGACAATGTATTCATCTTAATTTAGAATTAAAAGTACATCTGGAATCTATAAATTGAATATGTTCATACTTTCTTTCAGCTAATGTTACACACTAATTTACCCATTAGAAGTTGCATCTTTTCTGAGCCCCCCAGTATATGCCATTCATCTTCCTCCTTCCATCTAAAAGAAATTATGAATTAGTGGCATTTCTTAAATTCAAACCATAGATCTTGCTATAAACCACACAGGGGTCCTTTCAACATTAGTTACTCAAGTGGTAAGAGGAGTCCTGACTTTGAGGAAGGACATTAAAACTCATCAACAGAGAATCTTCAGCCAGCTAATTACTTTTACTATGCAGTTATAGCAAATACAGTTGCCATGTGTATGTGCCTGTGTTTACGTGATAGCGCATGCTAGATATTGAATGCCAGGTCTCGTGCATATTAAGCACACACTCTATCACTGAGCTATACTCCAAACCCCATCAAATAGAGCTGTTTTTATGCCACAAGTTCAATGAGAATCAGTGTTTTAAAATACAGATTTGTTGGCTGAAGACATATTCAGACCTACAAAAAGCAGTGACAATATGTTTCCTCCTAGAAACAAAAGCTAAGAGCATGTAATAACCTAGAAAGCTATTCATCATTGCATAAGGATAGGTTTAGAGTCTTCCCTTTGCTGTCAGAGTGGTGCTGATCTAGGCATAAAGGTGCCCTTCCATTGAGAGGTTCTACCACTCATCAATGATGTTCACTTTGGTTAATTAGAAATACTAAAATAACATGGGAATAAATCTGCTAGCCTAACAGAGCATGAATAAATTATATAAAAGCCATGAGTAAACAGAACATCCACATTAGTTTTTCATAATGGTCCACATCTCAACCTCACAGACTTGACAATGCTCCAAAGTTCAACAGAATGGGAAGTCAGAATAATACTCAACTTGGCCCAATCACACTACAGATATATAATTAGCTCTTGTATAGCAGACAGCATGCTGCAAGGATAAGGGATCAATTTTCTTGAAATGTATTTTGGCTCTGTTATCTTATACACTAAAATAAAGTATAAATTTTTGTGCATGGGTACAGTAGTGACCTATGAATAATTTTCTCTCATTGGCCTATTTCAGAGTTAACAACCCTTCATTTTGGTTCCAGAAAAATATACTGAGTAGCCATTCTCACCAGAATAGATGTCCTCCTTGATATGCTCTCTCTTTGCCTCCTCCCTTAAGGGGGACAACCACATGCCTAATCAGGATTTCTGTTAGGAAGTGAAAGGTACTAGGGGTAAAAAATGATAGGGTTATTGTCTACACAATAATTCAGTTAACCTAAAAGTATGTCAACATCATCTTGATAGTCCAATTCCATGTAATTTTGTGATACACAATTCATTCCATGCTGGCTAGAGCTATCCAATCTCCAAGTCACTTTTCTAAACCTGGTACCAGCCATATGTCCCTAAAATGACACCAGAGCATGAGTCCATAGTTCCTCAGAATATCTGATCAGTTCCATGCTTGGGTAGAAATAAATAATTAGAAAATTACATTGAAGATAATTTAATTTTCAAGTATATCAAAGACTATGAGGGGATCTGGGGAGATAGCTCAGTAGAATAAGTACTTTCCTGGCAAGCACAAGGGGCTGAGTTCAATCCCCAGTTACACCAAAAAAAAAAACCAAAAAACTATGAGGGCTGGCCAGGTAGCTATGCAGACTAAAGCCCCTGCTTAGGCAGAGCACAGTGGCTAGGGTTCAGTTCCCAGGTGCTGCGCTGGGCCTGCCGCCAGGGCGCACTGAGATGGTGATTGAGACTGGGCTTGACAGTGGGTGCCAGTAATCCCAGCACTCAGGTGACTGAAAACAGGAGGATCACTATGAGTCCAGTCTACACAGTAAGACCCTGTAGACCCTGCAGACCCTGCATCACATACATTAAAAAATTATGAAATACTTACATGTAAATTTGAAAAAATATAAGTGAAAACTATACACTGACAACTATAAAGCATTTCATGAGATACTCATTAAATCTTAAATAAGTAGAGATATTTATCATGTTCCTGGCTCATAAGATTCAATATTTTAAGGTGACAATTCTTCCCATACTTGTCCTATTGATTTGATAACTGAGGGTTTTTTTAAAGTTTTATAATATTTTATAATGAATCACCCAAGAATCATATACAACAAGTGCAGGTAATCTATCCACACACTAAATACTGCAGAATCCAGCAGAGGATCTAGATCCTAATATCTTATATGAATCCAGATGAAAACCTGGAGCTCATAATAATTCCTCCCACCAGTCGAACTAGAGGCCTAGAGCCCACAACGAAGTCTCATGCAGGCCTGCTTCACTGATCTGTGCTGGGTAGGTCCCACGGTCTATGGTGGAAGCTAGGAAGTCTATGCCGGGGGATGAAGGATCTGCACTAGCAGGCTGAGGAATATGAACTGGAGCTAGGAAGCAATGCTCAAGGTAAGCACCAGAGCTCCTCCAAAAGTACCACAGCCATCCTGTAGCTGAGGTTTTTTTGACAAGTAGTTTCGTAAGTGTATATGAAAACACAAAACATCCAGAACTTACCAAACAATCCTGAAAAAAGAAACAAGCTAGAAGGCTTATACTAGCTGATGTTTTTTTTTTTTTTTTGTGGAACCGGGGATTGAACTCAGGCCCTTGCACTTGCCAGGGAAATGCTTATTCCACTGAGCCATCTCCCCAGCCCTTCTATCTGATTTCAAGCTCTATGTAAAATTATAGTCAGGTAAGGTGCCGTACACCTACAATCCCAGCACTTGGGAGGCTCAGGCAAGAGGACCTCTGTGAGTTTGAGGCCAGCCTGGGCCTGGGCTACATAGTGAGTTCAAAGCCAGCCTGAATTATATGGTGATGCTTTGTCTAACCCTTCCCCCTTAAAAATACCAAAACACTACAACAAAATACTACAATATTAAGACTTATGGTGTTGGCATAGGATGAACACATAGAGGATTAGAATTCAATACAGAGGGGCTGGAGAGATGGCTCAGTGGTCTAAAGCACCTACTTGGAACAAGCTTGGCAAAGTGCCAGCCAGCTGCGCCCCCCCCCCGGTGGGCTGAGCTGGCCACACACACACACACACACAATAAATAAATGTTAAAAAAAAATTAAAAAAAAAAAAAAAAGAATTCAATACAGAATCCACAAATACACTCATGGGTAGATGATAAATCAAAGGCACCAGATCCAATAGGAAAAGGAAATCCTTTCATCAAATAGTGCTACAATAGATAAATATCCATACAAAGAAAATGAACTTCAATTTCTGCCTCATATCATACATACAAGTTAATTAATGAAATACCTAAAACTTTTAGGGAAAAGATCTAGAAATAGACAAATTTTCTTAGACATGACACAGAAAACAATTATCATAAAAGAAAAACTTTCAAAGTTAAAAAGGCTAAATTAAGCTGCATCAAAACTAAAACTTCGGCTGGAGAGATGGCTCAGTGGTCTAAAGCACCTACTTGGTACAAGCTTGGCAAGGCATCAGGGACAGCGGTTCAATCCCCCAGCACCACATGCCAGCCAGCCCCGCCCCCTGGTGGGCTGAGCTGGCCACACACACACACCACACACTCTCTCTCTCTCTCTCTCTCTCTCTCTCTCTCTCTCACAAAAAAAAAAAAAAAAAAAAAAAAAAAAAAAAACTAAAACTTCCTGGGGCCGGGGAGATGGCTCAGTGGAATAAGAGCTTCCCTGGCAAGTGTAAGGGCCTGAGTTCAATCCCCGGTTCCGCAAAAAAAAAAAAAAGAACATGATCTTCCAGATGATACACAGTATCCGTGACCTGCCTCATGCAGCCAAGCTCCATCTCCTAACAGCACATTCAGCTATGAATTCATCCATGGATTGATACACTGAGATTAAAGTCCTCACAATTTAATCACCTTCCAAATCCAGGTCTGAGTATGTGAGATTTTCAGCAGACATTTTTGATGTCCATAACAGCTATCTCCTTAAAACTGAATAATATTATGCAAGAAATAGGCTATTGATACATGCACCAACATGGAAAAACTTCACAAATGATGCTGCGGAAAATAAACTTTACATAAGAGAGTATATACTAATCAATTCCATTTACATATTAAGTTATAGAAAAGGCAAAACTGAAGTTAAAATAATCAAAAGACAAGTTGTTTAGGGGTCAGCAGGAGGGATTAATGGAGAAAGCATACAATGGAATATTCTGTATCATGATAGGGTTATGGATTATAAATGTGTACCACTTGCCAAAATTGTATAATTAACTTTTTATATCTCAACATATGTAAACTTTACTTGAAAAATAACTGTGTAAACAAAATAATAGTAAAAACAATAGTGGGGATGAACAGATAAAACAAAATGATAGAATTAATAATTACTAGAGGTAGGTGATAGGTATATCAAGTTCAATATATGATTCTATTTATTTTGTATATGTTTGAAATTTTTCATAATAATTTTTAAATCAGCTGAATCTGCCACATATCCTAGTTATACCTTTGTGGTCCATCAAAAATTCATGTCCCCACACCTAAAGACCATTTCAAACCTTCTTTTCTTTCTCCTTCCAATCACATATCTGTGTTCATTCTCACAAAATGACCTATTCTCCTATGTCACAAAGCAAATACAGCCATTATTCTCCTTGATCTTCTCTTCTAGTTCCTTCCCTTCAGCATATAACTATACTCAAGTCTCTGTTATCCTTTTTTAATTTTTTATTAATTTTATTGAGAAACAAATAGCAATGAGACAGTTTCAAAACTGATTAGTAGGACAGTTTCAATAATTAATACAGGGCTGGTGAGATGGCTCAGTGGTCTAAAGCACCTACTTGGAACAAGCTTAGCAAAGCACAGGGACCGGGGTTCAATCCCCCAGCACCACATGCCAGCCAGCCCTGCCCCCTGGTGGGCTGAGCTGGCCACACACACACACACACACATACACACACACACACACACAAATAAATAAACTTTAAAAAATCAATCAATCAATCAAAATAATAATAATAATAATTAATACGTTACATATTGTCTCCACAGTGGTTATTCATAGTACAAGATGCAGACATGATATCCTGTCCAAACACTATTAGTACAAATCTTTTTTCTCAATATCTGTTATCCCAAGAACAAAACACTTTCACTCCACATTTTCCTTTAATACCATGTAATCTCCTCTTTCACAGAGAAATTTCTTGAAAGAATTATGACCTTAACTGTCTCAACATTCTATTTCACTCATTCTTTGGCCACTTCATTAAATTACCTCATATAGGATCATCAATGACCTCTATTTCACTCAAACAATATTTTTCAGGCCTTACCTTGTGTGGACACTTGATAGTATTTGACATCTCCTTATCAAAAACCCTGTAAAGTTTTGGAACACCACATCACTGTCTTCAGTCTCTGCTAATCTCATGTTTTTCCAGAGCCTTACATGCTAGTTTCATAAGACAATGTCTTAGACCTCTCTCTATGCACTGTCCCTCCCCTACATGATTTCATTTCCTCCTACATAAGTGGGGAGGACTGTCAAGGTGTCTCAGCCCACAGCACCCTTCCGACTCGAGAACTAAGTATTTAGCTCTGGAAGTGCTTTTTGATGCCCCATGACATCTCAAATGCTCATGTCCAAAGTTAAACATTTGATTCTTCTAAAGGCCTGCCAAATTCTTTCACACATGCCTGCTTCCCTCTAGTACTTCCTGAACCAGTATCTGTCTCTACATTCCATACAATCGCTTATGCTTCAGTTCTTGGTATTCTTGACCTTTACATTTCACTTAGTACACACATCCAAATAACCACCAGTTCTTTGGAAATTCTACTTGTTAAGTAGTCCTCAAATCTTCATTGTCTCTGCCACCATCTTCTTAGACTCCAGTAGTGGCCTACCTATTGATCTTCCTGCTTTCACTCACACACTCTTCCAGAACTTTCCTCACACCAGACAGAGTGGTCTTGAAATTTCTATTTAACAATGTTCTCCACATCTCCCCAATCTGCTTAAAAACATGTAATAACAGTGGAATAAGCGCTTTTCTGGCAAGTGCAAGGGCCTGAGTTCAATCCCCGGTTCCGCAAAAAAAAAAAAAAAAAAGTAATAACTTTCAGTTGCCCTAATAATTAAGAAAAAAATCCAGTATTTGGAATAGTCAGGGATAGTGGCACACACTTGTAATTGCAGTGCTCTGGAGGATGAAGAAAGGGGATCTCAAACTTCAGGGCACCCTAAGCTACATAGTGAGTTCCAGTCTAGCCTGAAATACTTAGCAAGACTTTGTCTCATCAAAACATGAAAACAAAAATTGCCTCCAAACCCTGCATGCTCTATCACTGCTTAATTTTGCAGCCTTATTTCATGAGTTTCCCTTTTGTCTCTATTCAAGCTAAACTGAGGAACCAAGACGAGTGCAGCAATTATGTCTTTTTGACAATGCAATAGTTGCAAAAGCAAAGAATTTACTGGCAGTCACACCTAACAAAGGAAAAGAGATGGAGGAGGGTTGGGGAGGTGGAGCCCTGAATACTGCAGTACATATTTGCCAAAGTCTTTGCCAGACTAATGGGAAACTTTGAGCAAAGATAACACGTTGCTGGGGCTGGGGAGATGGCTCAGTAGCATAAGCATTTCCCTGGCTAGCGCAAGGGCCTGAGTTCAATCCCCGGTTCTGCAAAAAAAAGAAAAAAAAAAGATGACAGAAAGATAACACGTTGCAGGAGCCCCATGTTGGGCAGAAACAGCCAGGTCTCTGTACCACAGCCTTAGGCACAGTTTAGGGCAGGCCAGCAGAGGAATCAGTCTCTTCTCAGGTGTTGACCTCATCCCTCGTGGTTCTTTCTAGAAGCAGGTAGCTATTTCAGCAGTTGTCATGTGGGATTGTAGAACAAAAGCTCTTACTAAAGCCTACAAAATTACAGAACACTTCCTAAAGAAGTGATATTTAAACTGAAACTAGATAGATTACTAGATAGATACTAGATAGATTAAAGTTGGCCAGGAATGGTGAGACTATTTCAGACCAGGAAACACTTTGTGGACAGGCTCTAAGTGACAAAGGTATTGAGGCCTTAAAGTAATGTGAAAAAAAAATAAAATAAAATGCATGATTAAACATAAGCTATTTAGTGTAATGCTGGCTTCCAGTGCACATTCATGACATGAATCTTTTTCAAACCGAGTCTAGAGCTGGGTATAGGGGTCCACGCCTGGAATCTCAGCACCTGGAATGCTGAGGTGGGAGGACTGCTACATATTCGAAGCCAGAAAAAAAAAAAAAAAAAAAAAAGCCAGCCTGCACTACACAGTGAGATCAAAGCCAGCACTGACTACATAGCAAGATCCTGTCTCCAAAAAACCAAAACCTCTGAATATGGGCGGCTTGTCATGACATGCCAGTTACTGCTAAGATGTCTCTCGGGTAGGTGGAT
>NW_004524683.1:8773707-8779076 GCF_000260255.1 Octodon degus | reverse complement strand
TATCTGTTTATCAATAAAATTTTGGAAAGAAAATAAGACATTTCTTAGGCTATGTAAGCTAGGAATTATCTACCTTTTAAAGCCAATAAATAAATAAATAAATAATCAAAACCAAAAACAACAACAGCATGTATGCAAGACTTTTTCAAAGTCCTCTAATTAAAAATAAAATCCCTACACCTGCGCAGAGATTCTGCCTCAGTAGATCTCAGGCATAGCTTAATACTGTGCTTTAATAATCACTTCCCACTTGGAAACTCAAAAGTAGGGCTCATGAAATTGTGAAACAGTAGCTGTTATTATTATCTCTTGCCTTTCTAAAACACTATAAACTGCAAGTTTCTCTCAGAACATTTCCTATCTTTGGGTTTAAAATAAGCACTTGGTAAATTTTAGAGGAACACAAAAATGGCCAAAAATAAAAATAAAATGGATACAGGGTCATGTAATAAAAATGCAATATCTAAAAGTACTTTGGCCTTAGGCTACTGTGGCACACACCTATAGTCCAGGCACTCAGGAGGCTGAGGCAGAAGGATCACTGGGAGTTCAAAGTCAACCTAGTGGGTTCCAACCCTGTCTCAAAAAGAAAAAAGTATTTCATAAACTTTATATGAAATATAAGTAATTATGTAGAAAACTGCTTCACTTTCAAGCTCTTTCAACCATGTCCCACAGTCACCTTGTATTATCTAAACAAGCTACACATTCAATGCAGCTCCCATCAAAATACCAGTGACATTCTTCAAAAAACTAGAAAAGACAATCCTGATATTCACGTGGACACACAAAAGACCTAAAATAGCCCAAGCAGCTCTGACCAGAAAAAAATAGTGGTAAAGGTGTCACAACACCTCATCTCAAAATAGACCACACAGCCTTAGCAATGAAGAGCACAGCTTGGGCATAGAAACAGACAGGTAGACCGAAGGGACAGAATACAAGACACAGAAATAAACACACACAATGACAACTATCTAATCCTTGACAAAGGAGAAAAAAATAGAGGGAAGACAGTTTCTTTAACAGTAGTGCTCGGAAAAACCAGGCATTCATATGTGGAAGACTGAAACGATCTCCCTAGCTCAACTTACACAAAAATTACTTCAAAATGGATCCAAAACCTAAACATAATACTGAAACTTTGAGACCATTAAAAGAAAAAATAGAAATAATACTTTAATTCAGGTACAGGGCAAGGAGGACACCAAGAGCACAGAAGGTAAGAGTGAGAATCAACAAATGGCACTGTCAAATTAAAAGGTTTCTGCAGGCAAAGGAAACAGCAGAGTGGAGAGACAGCCTACACAATGGAGAAAATCTTTGGCAGCTACTTGTTAGACAGAGGATTAATAGCCACAATCTATACAGAACTCAAAAGCTCAACACCAAAAGCATATCCCAACCAATAAACTAACAAATGAACTGAATAAATATTGCATAAGAGAAGACATGAAAATGGTTAACACACACACACACACACACACACACACACATATGAAAATGTTCAACATCTTTAGCCATTAGAACAATGCAAATCAAAACTATTCTGAGATTCCATCTTAACCCAATCAGAATGTTTATCATCAAAAATAAAATACAGGGGCCGGGGAGATGGCTCAGTAGGATAAGCACTTGACTGGCTAACGCAAGGATCTGAGTTCAATCCCTGGTTCCGCAAAATAAATAAATAAATAAAATAAAATACTGGACCTGGGAGATAGCTCAGTGGCTTAAGCACCTGCCTGGCAAGCTCAAGGTCCTGAGTTCGATCCCTGGTACAAAAAAAAAAAAATATTACCAGTAGCACTAATAAAAATAATGGTGAGGATGCAGGGGGAAAGAATACTTCCATACTGATGGTAGCAATGTTAGTACAGCCATTATGGAAATCAGTATGGAAACTCCTCAAACAATTTCAACTAGAGACATCATTTGACCCTGCTATACCTCTTCTCACTATATTTCTGAAAGAATTAAACCCAGAACATTATAGAGATACTTGTATACCCATTTTATTGCAGCTCAACTGCAATAGCTGAGGTATGGAATCAACCAAGATCCCCATCAACAGATGAGTAGATTTTTTTTAAAAAGTGTTAAAATAATGAAATACTATACAGCCATAAAGAAGAAGGAAATCATTTCATTCACAGGAAAACGGCTAAAATTAGAGATCACTACTTTAAGCAAAATAAGCCAAACTCAGAATGACAAATATTCCATGTTTTCTCTCATATAAGGTTTCTTTAAATACCCCAAAGCAGAGAGAGATGACATGAAAGTAGAAGGAAGACTAAAAGACTATAAGAGGAGGAAGAAAAAAGAGGGAGAAAGAAAAAAAGAGTAAGCAGATAATGAGAAGATTAAAAGATATTAGAAATATATAAAAGATTAAAAAATATTAAAATATGTGCATATAGGAAACTGCCAAAATAAAATCCATTCATCTGTGTAAGTAATAGTTGTTAATAAAAAAGTAAATAAGACCATTTTACACTGTGACCAGGTACATGTACATATGTGCATGCAAAATTACTAAAACAAGAGTTTCAGGGCTGGGGAGATGGCTCAGTAGAATAAGCACTTCCTTAGCAAGTGCAAGGGCCTGAATTCAATCCTCAGTTCCGCAAAAAAAAAAAAAAAAAAAAAAGAGTTTCAAATATCAATACTTTCCCTTACTGAGAGCAAAATGGTTTGATACTCCCTTTTCTGTTCTGTTCTCTTTCATTCTACCTCAAAACATGTGTTTTATTACATGTGAAAATGTTCAATATCTTTAGCCATTAGAACAATGCAAATCAAAACTATACTGAGGGTGGGGAGATGGCTCAATTGGGGAGATGGCTCAGTAGAATAAGCGCTTGCCTGGCAAGCACAAGGGCCTGAGTTCAATCCCCGGTTCCGCCAAAAAAAAACTATACTGAGATTCCATCTTCCCCCAGTTAGAATATTGATCATCAAAAATATAATACTGGACCTAGGAGATAGCTCAGCAGCTTAAGCACCAGCCTGGCAAGCTTGCAAGGTCCTGAGTTCGATCCCTGGTACCAAAAAAACAAACAAAAACCTATTACTAGTAGCACTAATAAAAAATAATGATGAGACCTCAGTGAGGTCTATGCAATTTAAAAATCAGTTAGAGGGCTTGGGCTTGGTGATGCATACCTGTAATCCCAGCACAGTGGGGGCTAAGCCAGAAGGATCATCATGAGTATGAGGCCAGCCTGGACTACACAGCAAGATCTTCAGTGTCAAATTCAAAACACTACAAGGAAAAGAAAAAGTATTCAAAGAAAACTCAATGTTTTGAAAGAGGACCACCTCTACAAATTTATTCAAAGCTTAGAGCACCACTTATTGAGGCTAAAAAGTCTGCCAGTGCCGGCTGTTCTGTGAATGCAAGTTGGCAAGACCTTCAGCAGAAGATGCCTCGCTGGGACCCGCGTAGCCTCCCGAAATGCACCCAAGTGGTTGAGCCTAGATGCCTCTGTAAGCCTCCTAGAGCAGTTTCTCAGTACTGTAAAGCTGTACCTCATGGATCAGAAAAGCCTATTTCCATTTGTGATAGTTTGTCTGAACTTTTTATGGCCGTGCAGGAGGAGCTAGACCAAAAGAGCATGGAGCACGAAGAACTACTGAAACAAATGAAGGAAACTGAAACCCATTCCGTATGTGAGAATATAGAATGTGAACTAGTGTTTAGTCAGGAAAATGGAAATTAAAGGACAGCAAATTTCCAGACTGAAGAAGCATCAGGACAGTGTAAGAAGGTTTTAGTGTTTAATAAACAGATAGTATATCTGGAAAAAAATCAGTTAGAGGGCTTGGGCTTGGTGGTGCATACCTGTAATCCCAGCACAGTGGGGGCTGAGCCAGGGAGGTCATCATGAGGATGAGGCCAGCCTGCACTACCTAGCAAGATCTTGTCTCAAAAAAAAAAGTAAGTAAATAAAATATAAGTAAGGTTTTTTATTCAGCACTCCCAAGTCCCCAGGCCCCTCTTCTAGTTCTGACCATAAAATAAGTACTAGGAGCTCTCAATTCTCAAATCTTGTGCATGCTACTTTCTCTGACTCAAAGACCCTTTTCCTCTTCCCTGCTTGAGAAGCTCCCTTCTGTTCTTCCTGTCTTGTACCTGGAAATCTTTTCTTCAAATGGACCAAGACAGCATAGCATCCTTCTCTGTCAGAGGACACGTGCTCTGTATGGAAGATGTCTGTGTCCATGGTCACCTTCCTCAGCACACTGTGAGCCCTTGTAAATCAAGGACAGGACAAAATTAGCACTCAAAAACTCCTGTTGCCAGGTGCGGTGGTGCACACCTGTAAGCCCAGCACTCGGGAGGCTGAGGCAGGAGGATTGCTCCAAGTTCCAGGCCAGCCTGCACTATATAGTGAGACCCTACCTCCACAAACTAAAGCTAACAAACAAAAAGCACTTATTGAATACCTGGATAAAGAATTCTACTGAGCCATGTCCCCGGCCCAGGATAAAGTGTGAAGTATTTTTATGTGCTATTTTAAAAGTAGAAATCTGGGTGCCCTGAGAGGCAATGATGTAATTAGATTGTTCAAACCATGGAACTGTTGTAAACACTCTAGAAGAGGCTCATTTTTTTCAGCTTTCTCCAGTATTTATGACTCCCTAAAACTATTTTCTTTCTTTTTTTTTTTTCTTTCTTTCTGTATTAGGGGAGGGTCTACGAGGTGTTCAGGGTCTCACTACTAGATTGGACTCGTAATGATCTGCCTGTCTATAACCTCCTAAGAGCTGGAATTACAGGCGTGCACCATTACACCCAGTCTCATTTGCCATGTCAGCATACCCCAGGGGCAGGCCAGCACAGCAGGCCTGGGGACTGAACCCCTGGCCCCTGTCCCTGTGCCTGCTTGCAGGTGCTTTAATCTACTGAGCTATTTGGCTGGCCCTCCTAAAACTATTTTCTTCTTCAGTTATGTTTTAGTTTAAATAAAGTATAGGTTCCTATAGTATGAGTTTCTTATAGAGCCTAAATAGTTAAGATTTTAAAACAGAAATATTGATTCATAGAGATACACTAAAAGCTTTGGTGCCGGAGTCAAAGCAGATTGGGAAAAGCTCAAGGATGTAACCTCAGGGTGCCCTGCACAGCAGCCTTGGAATACGTAGGACACAGTGCTTAGGGGAGCAACCAGCTCTGCTCCTCAGCACAACCAAAGACACTTAGGCTAGTTTCTATATGCAAAGTGAGAAACTGAAACTACTAGCTTCAGGATACAAAATCAACACAGAAAAATCAATTGTGCTCCTGGACACCAATAATAAATCCACTGGGCTGGTGAGATGGCTCAGTGGTCTAAAGCACCTTCTTAGAACAAGCTTAGCAA
>NW_004524683.1:8759370-8773607 GCF_000260255.1 Octodon degus | reverse complement strand
CCCCCTGGTGGGCTGAGCTGGCCACACACACACACACACACACACACACAAATAAATAAATACAATTTAAAAATAATAATAATAAATCCACTGAAATAAATTAGGGAAATGATACCATTCACAATAGCTTCAGGAAAATTTAAATACTTGGGAATTTTTGTTTAATATTAGGAATTAACCTAACAAAGGAAATAAAAGATTTTTATAAGTAAAACTGCAGTACTCTGAAAAAAGATCAAAAAGGACTACAGAAAATGGAAAGCTATCCCCTAGTCCTGGAATGGAAGAAGCAATATTGTCAAAGTGGTCATATTTCCAAAGCCATCATTTGATGTAATCCCAGTAACAATATCAAGAGCATTCCTCACAAAACTAGAGAAAACAGTTCTAAAATGTATATGGAACCAGAAGAGATCCAAAATAGCAAAAAGCAATCTTGGGTATCAAGAGCAAAGCAGGAGGTATCACAATCCCAGATATAAATTATATTACAAAGCTATAGTTATAAAAACATTGCAACACTAGCACAAAAATAGAAATGTTGATCAATGGGACAGAAATGAGGAGAAAAAAAGAGAAAAAGAAATGAGAAAGAAACAACCGTAGGCACATTCAGCAATCTGATACTTAATAGAGGAATAAAAAACATACAGTGGAGGAAAGACATCCTCTTTAACAATAGTGCTGGGGAGGACTGGTGAGATGGCTCAGTGGTCTAAAGCACCTACTTAGAACAAGCTTAGCTAAAGCACAGGGACAGTGGTTCAATCCCCCAGCACCACTTGCCAGCCAGCCACGCCCCCTGGTGGGCTGAGCTGGCCACACACAAATAAAAATAAATAAAATCTTCTTAAAAAGGCCAGCTTGAACTATGAAGTGAGACCCTGTCTCAAAAACACAAAATATATAAATAAATAAATATATTTTTTTAAAAAATAGTGCTGGGGAAATTGGCTATACATAAGCAGAACATTGAATCTAGAACCATGACTTTCACAATATACTAAAATGAAGTCAAAACGGATCCAAGATCTCAATATTAAAAGAACCACTCCTCTGAATGATAAAATCAGCAAAAGTCTTGAAGACGTTAGTACATGTAGGATTTTTTGAAAAAAACTTTAGTAGCACTAGAAATAATATCAGGAATCAATAAAAGGGATTATATCAAATGAAAAAAAAAGCTTGTGCAAGCAAGGGAAGCAGCTAACAATGAAAAGACAGCCTACAGAATAGGAAGCATTTTTTGCCACCTATTCCTCAGACAGAGGACTAGTGTCTAGAATATATAAAGAGCTAAAATAATCACACACACACACACACACACACACACACACACACACACCACACCACACACAAACAACCCAATCAATAAATGAGCAGCTAAAATGAGTTGACACTTCTCAGAAGTACAAGCAGCACATAGCACCTGCCTGGCAAGCGCGAGGTCCTGAGTCAGATTTCCAATACCAAAAATAAAATAAAATAAAATAAAAAGAAGTACAAACAGCAAATAAATATGTGACAGTGTTCAACATCTCTGACCACTAGAGAGGCACAAATTGAAACAACGCTGAGTTTCTATCTTACGACAGAAAGAAGAGCCATTATCAAGAAATCAAATAGTAACAAAAGCTGGCAAGGCTGCACAGAAAAAGAAATCCTACATCGTTCGTAGAAATGTAAACTAGTGCAATCAGTATGGAGATTTCTCAAAAAACAAAGTATAGAAATTCCATTCAACCCAGGCATTTCTTTTTTCAGTATCTTCCATCCCCAAAAGAGTTAAAGATTGGGCCAGGGAGATGGCTTAGTACAACAAGCACTTGCCTGGCAAGCGCAAGGTCCTAAATTCAATCCCTGGTACCGCAAGGAAGAAAAAAAAAAAAAAAACAGAGTTAAAGACATCATATTACAATGATACATGCATACCATATCTATACCAGCACAAATCATAAAAGCTAAATCTTTTTCACAATAACTAAATCTTGGAAGCACTTATATGTTCATCAACAGATGAATGGTTGAGGAAAATGTATTTATGCACAGTGGAGTATTAGCCATAAATGAGGATAAACTTGAGTCATTTTTAGGGAATGGAAGAACCTGGAGACCATAATGTAAGTGAAATTAATCAGACACAGAAATTTAAATATTACATTGTTTCTTTTATGTGAGAAGCCCAAAGTATAAATAGCAAAATAAAAGATAAATAATAGGAAATAGGGAGATAGATCTTTTGAAAAAAGAAAAGCTAGAATAGTTAACTGAGTGTATCAGCTTTAGCAAGAAGTGCCTAACTAAACTGACTTGGCATAGTTCCAGCAGACCCACCGAAGGGAGGATTCACCAGAATGCAATAAAAGGTGCTGAAGAAGGAAGGCTGCTGCTTACACTTCTTCACTGAAGCTCCAGTCTTCACCTTCACCTTGCATGACATCTTCAGCCATCAGATGCAGCCCTTTCAGTGTCCATCACAGACCATTTGGGCTCCTGATACGGACTTGCCTGGGACACTACAGTGAGCTCCAGGCCTCCAACTGCATCCTGTGGATCTCCAGGGTACAGACTGCCAGCCCTTTTGCACTCTTCCATACCTGACTGTGGGCGGCCACTGTAAGCCAATCTCATAAATCCTTATATATTTGTGTATCTCGCCTTAAATCTGTTCTTCTAGCAAGCAAGCGCTAATTGACAGAGAAAGGGACAAAATATGGTGTGAGGGTAAAAAAAGAATTAAGATGTGTTGTATACATGTACCAACTCCTTTTGATGAATGCAATTGTTATGTACTACAACATGCAACAAATAAAAATAATTTGTTTTTAAGTTGAGTATTCAGTTTGGTCCCTCACAGCCCCTGTCCCTACCCTTTCCAGCAGATCTGCAATGAAGCTGAAAGTTCCAGTTCTCTAATCCTCTGAGCATTTCACGCAGCCTGAGTTCACCTGGGGTCCTTCTGGAAATCAGTCCATTAACATAAACACAGGTGTGCGCAAAAGCAGTGGTGTAATAAATAACAAAGGATACTTCTATTACCCGAGAAACTCAAGGGTTTTAGGTGCTTTGCGACAGGAACTGGGGAAAAAAAAAAAAAAAAAAAAAAACCCAAAAATGTTTCTTATACTCCTCTGCAGGTTTTCCCCTGAACTGCAGGAGCTCCAGATCCCATAATCTCACTTTTCTTCAAAAGAGCGTCTCTTTGGGACTTCTCTACAACTCAGAGAAAGTGTTTCTTCTCAGAATGCCTAAGAATCAGACTCTGATCGGGCTACCTGCCCATTGCTGAATCAACTACATCGCCAGGCAGACAAAGCTCAGATTGACCAGGACCCCTTCTATGGCGGAAAAGAGGTGGTTTCCTCCACAGCCAGCTCTATGTGCTTAAGAGAAAGACAGGCTGACGTTCAGCTGCATAAACGGCACCTGTTGGTTCACAGGAAAATCTGATTAGTTTAATGCCATTGTAATCAGACTCTGGGTGAGTTTTACATACTACTTTTTTTTTTAAATCAACACAATGAAATGATTTATTTTATTGCTTTGTCTTGATGTACTATAAAACAGAAATTATTTTTTAAACTGAAATTATTTACCATTTGAAAAACAATGTAAAAATAGTCTGCCTCTTTTATTGTCCATATTAACAATATAATTGTCACACACATCATCACAGATATATCTTTGTACATACTACTTTTTATTTTTTATTTTATTTTTTTTTCAAGAAATAATAAGCAAATAACATAGGTACAAACCTGTTTTTTTTTTTAAGTCAACAGAAAATGGAAATATACTTTTTAAAGTTTCCAATACTAGGAGAAGATATCATACAATGTCTTTTTAAATAAATTGTAAGTCAAAGATACAGTATAAATCTTAGAACAAAAATTAAGATTAAGCAATATTCAGAAAATTAAATGTTTCAAAACAATTGAACTAAGAAAAAGTTTTCATGATAGCAAAGAAGTACTAGAGTAAAACATAAGATAAATACTGGAATGGCAAATAAATGACCAGCACTTCTAACAGTTTGAGGATAGGATATTACACAAAGTTCTAATGTGTTGTGGACATGCATAATGACCGTGACAGTTACTGGTGGCTACGCGTTACTTGTGGAAGTGAGCTACAGCTATTTCTTTTAAATCCCATACTACTTTTTAAATGTAATATTTTACAGAATCTATTTTAATATGAGAAATTTGTCACTTTTGTGATTCTGTCATCATTTAAACTTGAATATAACATAGTGTACACAAATTAAAAAAATCTAGTAACACTTTCAGATAGTACAAATAAGAACAATAAGTCATCCAGAGTAGCTGGTATACTACAATATTACAATGATCATAATACATCTTTAGTGTGATCAGAAGTTTAAAGCTAATTTTCAGGCATGATGGTACACACCTGTGATCCCAGCACTTAGAAGTCTGAGGCAGGAAGATCATGACAAAGGTCAAGGCCAGCCTGGGCTACATAGAGTGTCCAAGGCTAACCTGAACTATAGAGTGAGATCCTTTCTTTAAAAAAAAAAAAAAAGGAAAAGATTCAAGACAAGAATTTAGTAAATATTCATTCACTGATTTATTACCAGAAATTCAATGATTCAGTAACTAATCATGTGTGCTAACAGAGGGGAATATAAAGAGGCATGTGTTTTGTCAGTGTTTTCCCAAACTTCATTCTGGGTTTTGTCATCTTGTTTTCTATATACTTCACCTTGATGTAGCAAAATCCAGTAACAACCTCAAGCTTTATATTTCTAACAAGTTCCTTCCCTGAGAAGCTTATACATTATTTCAGTCTTCCTTAGACTGTCAAGCCATGGAACTTTTGCCATATGACCAGTTATAAAAATAAGAACTATGCGGGAGCCTTGCTAGCCTGTGCCCCACCATACTCCCAAAATTTCTGAGTCTGGGTGAACATTGGGAGCTTTAAAAATGTCCAAATGAAGGAACAAAAGGCATCTCAGGCCTCCAGCCCACCCAGGACAAGTCCAGGAGACAAGGACATTGAAGAACTTGAAAGTCAAACACATAAAATTTCTGAAATGATAGCAACTGAAGTAAACAAACAACTCCATCAGGTTGTAGAAGAAATCAGATCAGAAATAATCTCAGGTCAAAAAAGAAATGACAACAATCATGAAAGAATTGTTCAGTACATCTAAAGAAGACATAGATTAAAAAAAAGTATATAAGAGAATAGAAAAATGATGGAAACACTGAAAAAATAATATAGAAAAGAATTAGAATTCATGAGACATATTTAAACAGATATCCAGAAAATTAAGAATTCTACTGAAAGCTGACAAAGCTGAACTTGAAGATAACCTCTCAGACCTTGAAGGCAACACTGCAGCTAGTGCACATGAAAGGAAAAAAATCTCTTACAAATAACAAAGAAATCAGGAAATAACAATCCAGCAGCTACAAGACAATGCCAAAAATAAATAAATAAAAATACAAGACCATTAGGTGTCAACGAAACAGCAGAAGTCAGCACAAATGACATAAAAACATTATTTGCAAAAGTAGTATCTGAAAATTTCCCAAGATTGGGAAAAGAATCTGATATACAGGTAAGTGAGGTATATAAAACTGCAATTGGCCATAATCAAAACAAATCTACACCTAGGCACATAATAATGAAGATCTCAGCAATAGAGCAAAAGAATAGAATATTAAAAGCTGCTAGAGAGAATAAACAGATCACCCACAATGGAAAGCCTGCCAGAATCATGGCAGATTTCTCAACACAAAACGTCAAATCAAGAAGGGCTTAGAGTGAAGTATTTCAGGTCCTAAAGAAAATAGCTTCCATGCCAGAATGATGTACCCTGCAAAACTATCAAATTTAATGGAGAGGGCTGGCAAGATAGCTCAGCAAACTAAGCCCCTGCTTTGGCAAGTGCAGAGACCAGGATTTGATCCCCAGTTCCATGTGCCACACCAGCCCCTGCCCCCAGAGCATGCTGAGCCAGCCAAAAAGTCCAGGCATGGTGGCATATACAGGTATATATGAGTCAAAGCTGTGTAGTGAGACCCTGTACAAAATACATAAAATACATAAAATTTTAAAAAAATTTAATGGAGAGATTAGATACCTCCATAACAAAGAACAACTGAAGAAATTTGTGACCACCAAACCAGCTCTAAAAAGAGTACTGACACATTCGAGAAAGAATCAGAAATGACCACAACTTCAAGAACAACAACAGAAAAGAACCACCAAGCAAAGCAAGCAACTAAACACAGAGGGAAAGTATGGAATCTATATCAGGAAAATAACATCACAAAGATAAGCCAATACATATCACTTATGACCATCAATGTAAATGGCCTCAACTCACCCATAAAAAGAAACAGACTGGTAGAGTGGATCAAGAAACAAAATCCAACAATATGTTACATACAAGAAACACACTCGGGGCTGGTGAGATGGCTCAGTGGTCTAAAGCACCTACTTAGAACAAGCTTAGCAGAGCACAGGGACCGCGGTTCAATCCCCCAGCACCACATGCCAGCCAGCCCCGCCCCCTGGTGGGCTGAGCTGGCCACACACACACACACACACACACACACATAAATAAATAAAATTTAAAAAAAAGAAACACACCCAACTCAAAATAAAATTCATAGACTGAAAGTCAAAGTATGGGAAATAATACTCCATGTGACAAGAATCCAGAAAAAAAGTAGGAGTAGCTATACTGGCTGCTGACAATGTCAACTTCAAACCAAGAATGATTCAAAGAGATTTTTTAAAAAGGTCACCATATACTTAATTAGGGGGAAACTGCAACAGGAAGGGAAAACAATCATAAATATATATGCACCCAATATAGGAGCACCCAACTACATAAAACATAACAGACATGAGAAATCAAATGAGCAATAATACAATGGTAATGAGAGACTTTAACACCCCACTGTCACAAAAAGATAGATCAACTAGGTGAAAAATCAGCAAAGAAAGAACAGAACTATGGGTGAGCCAGATAGCTTAGTGCATTAAAGTGCCTGCTTCAGCAGACCCACGGACAAGGGTTTAATCTCTGGCCTGCTGTGCTGGCCCTGCCCCTCTGCGGTGTCCTGAGAAAGTGATTGAGACTGAGTATGGTGATACTGTAATCCCTGCACTTGAGAGGCTGAAAACAGGAGTCTGATCTGTGTAGTGAGACCCTGTAGACCCTGTACTAAATGCATAAAAAAAAAAAAAAAGAACTAAACCAAACTTGTGAAGAAATGGACTTAGTAGACCTTTACAATGTTCCACCCAGTAATGTCAGAATACACATTCTTCTCAGATACCCATGAGATGTTCACCAAAATAGACCAAATACTAACACACAGAGCATGCTGAAGTAAATATAAAGGAATTGAAATTATCTCATGCATATTAGTTGACCACAGTGCAAAGAAATTGGAAATTATTATTATTAATTTTTTATGAGCAGAATATATTTATTGAGAGAAAGAAAGCTCCTGTCCAAGAGAGGGACAGGAGGGGGGCCCGAGTGGGTAGTTCCCCGGGGAAGCTGTCTCTTCCAGGGAATTTTATAGTGTAAAACCTTGTGGAGCTAAGGTAGAGAGAATGGGAACTTGCTTAGGTGGGCAGGAGGTGGGACAAAACTATTGTCAACCAATGGGATTACAAGCACCATTGCTCAGGTAAAACTGATTAAATCCAGTATCAAATTGGAAAGCAAGGGCCGAGGAGATGGCTCAGTGGAGTAAGCGCTTCCCTGGCAAGCACAAGGGCCTGAGTTCAATCCCCGGTTCCACCAAAAAAAAAAAAAAAAATTGGAAAGCAAGTTACGTAGCAAGCAGGCATGAATATGGGACAGGGTCTTTTCCTGTTGGGGGTTGGAATGTGGAACAGGGTGTCTTTCTGTTAGGGGTTGGGCTAGTGACTCACTTGGGTCTTTCCAGGTGATCGATACCTATTTAGAATATCAATCGGAGGTGCTACTCTTTTAGCATTTGTTTGGCCTTTAGGTCTTTAGGTCTGGTTCACAGCAGGAGCATCCATACCTCCCACAGTTGTAAGGCATCTCATCTTCTGTACTGTCTCCTTCGAGGGCCTGGCTCTGTCTGACTGCCTATAATATTTTTATCTAGTTTGGCTACCTATAACATTCCCGCCTCTGAAGAAGTAACATGAACTGCCATTAGGGAAATATGGGCAATGACCGCTCTGTCTTCTTAACGCTGAAATGGGTCATAGTTGTTGACTGGCAGTCAGATATATTCTTCAGAGGCTTTATCTAAAGGCCCTCAATAGATGACAGGCATTTTTCTCTTGGGTAGATGTATAACTTTGAGTCTGGAGGAGACAAAGCCAAAGAAACAAGTCAAATAATCACAACAGGATAATTATGAAAAAGATGAGTTAGAACTTTTTGTAGGTCTATTAGCAAATATTTCTTAAATGTGAGGTTTAATCTCTTTTACCTTTTATGGCCATTGTATATTGTCTCAAACAAACTGGCCTTTTATATTTTACCAACTCTATTATTACTTGGGGTGCATGAATTGCCAGAAATAGGGAAAACACTGAGTACTCTAGTTTGTAAGTGGGGTCACTGGCAAAAATTGGAAATTATTGACAAAAAAATCACAAAACTTCCATAAGCACATGTAAATTAAATAACAACTTCTTGAACAGAATGAAAAACAGAATGAGCCCAAATAAACAATCTTATGCTGTACCCCAAACTCCTAGAAAGGGGCTGGGAAGATAGCTCAGTAGAATAAGCACTTGCCTGGCAAGCACAAGGGCCTGAGTTCAACCCCCAATTCCTAAAAAAATAAAAACTAGAGAAAGAAGAGTAAGTCAAGCCCAAAACCCAAAGAAGGCAGGAAAATTCAAAGACCAGAGCAGAAATAAATGCAATGGAAATGAAGAAAACAATAAAAAGAATTAATGAATAAAAGAGCTGGTTCTTTGAAAGAATAAATAAAATTGATGAACACCTAGCTAACTTTATTTTAAAAAAGAAAAAGAAAAAATGCAAATTCATGAAATAAAGAATCAAAAGGACAAAATCACTACAGTCCCTATTGAAATTCAGAAGATCATCAATACCTACTTCCAAAATCTTTACTATCATGGGACGGAAAACACAGAAGAAATGGATAGATTCTTATATACGTATGAATTACCAAAACTGAATCAAGAAGACAAAAATTTCTGTATTACCTCATATCAGTCAATGAAATTGAAAATGTAATAATAAAAAAAAACTTCCCAAGAAAGAAATGGATTCACAGATGAATCCTACAAGAAATTTAGAGAAGATTTAACACAAATCTTCTCAAACTCTTTGATGAAATTGAAAAACAAGAAATTCTCCTATACTCACTCCTGGAAGCAAGTATTACTCTGATACCAAAACCAGAGAAAGGCCCAACCAAAAAAGAGAACTATAGGCTAATATCCCTAATGAACATATATTCAAAAGTCCTCAATAAAATACTAGCAAACAGAATGCAGTAAATCATCAAGAAGATTATACATCACAACCAAGTAGGATTCATCCAAGGGATACAGGAATGGTTCAATACACACAAATCCATAAATGTGATACACCATATCGACAAAGACAAAAATCACATCATCATCTCAATAGATGCAGAGAAAGCTTTTGACAAAGTCTGACACCCATTCATGATAAAAAGAAAACCTTACAGAAAATCAGAGTAGATGATCTTTACCTCGTAAAAGCCATCTATGACAAACCAACAGCCAACATCATACTACATGGGCAAAAGCTGAAAGCCTTCACTTTAAAATCAGAAACAAAACAAGGATGTTCACTGCAACTACTCCTATTCCATATAGTTCTAGAAACATTAGCCAGAGCAATTAGACAAAAGAGATAAAAGGAATAATGATTGGAAATGAAAAAGTGAGATTATCATTATTTAAAGATAACATGGTACTCTACATAAGATTCCAAAAACTCCATCAAGAGACTTGTTGATTTAATAACCAAATTCAGTAGCATAAGAGGATATAAGGTCAGCACTCAAAAATAGGTAGCATTTTTGTACACAAACAACACACACACCAAGAGAGAAATCAGGGAAACCATGCCTTTCATAATAACATCCAAAAAAAGAGAACTACTTAGGAATCAATCTCACAAAGGAAGTAAAAGATTTATACAGTGAAAATTAGGGTACTCTGAGAAACAAAATTCAAGAAGATTTCAGAAAATGGAAAGATATTCCCTGTTCCTGGCTAGGAAGAAACAACATTGTGAAAATGGTCATACTCCCAAAATTGTTACACAGATTCAATACAGTCCCAATTAAAATGCTATTAGTATACCTCACAGATCTAGAGAAAGGATTCCTAAAATTCATCTGGAACCAGAAGAGACCCAGAAGAGCAAAAGCAGTCCTAGGCAACAAAGAAAAGGCAAGAGACATCATAATCCCTGACTTGGAATTATACTACAAAGCTACTATGACAAATTCAGCATGGCGCTAGCAAATAAAAGCAGACCTGAGAATCAGTGAAACAGATTAGAGGATGCAGACACAACTAAAAACACACTCAGCCACTGTATCTTGGCAAAGGGGGCAAACATATTCCCTGAAAGAAAGATAGCCTCTTTAAAAAGTGGTGATTGAAAAACTGGCTTTCCACATCCAAAGGCTAAAATTAGACCCAGGTCTATCACTATGGACTAAACTACCTTAATGCTGGATTAAAGATTAAAATATTAAAATAGAAACACTAAATCTTCTGGAAGAAAAGGTAGGTAGAAATCTTGAAGACTTAAAAAAAAAAAAGAAAAGAAATCTTGGAGACTTAGGGGTAGGTAGCGAGTTCATGAACAAAAACAAAACTGCACAAGAAATACTTCAAAGAATCAACAACTGGGATCTCATTTTTTTAATAGTTTTTTTTTTAATTTTTTATTTATTTCTCTGTGTGTGTGTGTGTGTGTGTGTGTGTGGCCAGTTTAGCCCACCAGGGGGCGGGGCTGGCTGGCATGTGGTGCTGGGGGATTGAACCGCGGTCCCTGTGCTTTGCTAAGCTTGTTCTAAGTAGGTGCTTTAGACCACTGAGCCATCTCACCAGCCCTGGGATCTCATTTTTTGAAAAGTTTCTGCACATCAAAAGAAATCACCAACAGAATAAAAAGAAAATCCACAAATTGGGGAAAAAAACTATAGTTGACTGTCCCTCTGACAAAGGACTTCTATCTAGAACATATAAAGAATTTAAAAGGGGCCAGAGAGATAGCTCAGAGGCATAAGCACCTGTGTGGAAAGCACAAGGACCCAAGTTCAATCCCTGGCCCCACATGCCATGCAGTCTTGGCCCTCGATCCCCGGCGAGTGCCATCTGAGCCCCAGATTCAGGCACCACCCTGTGGCCCCAGAATTGGAATTGTGAGTGATGGAGCATGCCTGTAATCCCAGCACTAGGGAGGTTGAGCCAGGAAGATCTCTAGAAGTTTGAGACCAGCCTGGAGGCTACAAAAGTGAGCACAAGACCAAAATGCATAGTGAGATCCTGCCTCAAAAATAAATAAATAAATAAATAAGGCCCTCTTTGAATTCAAAGACTCAATCAAAAAATGGGCATCTGATATGAATATATACTTCTCAGAAGAAGAAATACAAATGACAAATATATGATAAAAATGTTTAACATCATTGGTCATTTTTTTAATCACTGGTCATTTGAGAAATGCAAATTAAAACAACACTGAGATTCCATCTCACCCTGAAAGAATAGCTCTTATCAAGAAATTAACCAATAACAAATGCTGGAGAGGCTGTGGGGAAAAAGGAACCCTTCTCAACTGTTGGTGGGAGTGTAGACTGATACAACCACTATGGAAATCAGTGTGGAGATTCTCGAAAAACCTAGAATTGGAGGTCCCATTCAACCTAGCTTTGCCCAACCTAAGCATTTTTTCCAAGTGAATTGAAAACATCATACTACAATTATATATGTGCACCCATGTTTATAGCAGCATGATGTGTCATAGCTAAATCTTGGAAATAATCCAAATGCACATCGACTGAGGAGTGAATAAAGAAGATGTGGTATTTATACACAATGGAGTATTACTCAGCTATTAAAAAGATAAATTTGGGGCCGGGGAGATGGCTCAGCGGAATAAACGCTTCCCTGACAAGCACAAGGGCCTGAGTTCAATCCCCGTTTCCACCAAAAAAAGAAATAAAAGTAAAAAATAAAATAAAAAGATAAATTTGAGGCTTTTATCAGTAAATGGATTCAACTTGCCAGGGCAGCGCTTGTTCTACTGAGCCATCTCCGTGGCCCTGCAACTAGAGATTGTACTCTTAAGTGAAATAAATCAGACCCAGATCTACAAACATTGTACTGTTTGACTAGTATAAAACCTGAAAGAGTAAATAAAATCTGAAAGGTACAATAGATACTGTGAAAAGGGAAAGAATTTGTTCAAAGAGAAGGAAAAACTGGAATGAGGAAAAGGATGGAGACAGGACTAAACAAAAAAAGAGATACAAAGGAAGGACCATTTTGTATTTGTATATAAAGAATAGTTAGGATAGATATACAGCTACTTTCACTTAATTCAATGAGAAAAAAGATTTGTAGTAATAGTGTTTGGACACAATATCCTGCCTGCTTCTTGTACTATGGATAACCACTAAGAAGATAACAATGTACAATGTATTAATTATTGAAACTGTCCTATTATTTAGCTTTGAAACTGTCTCATTGATGTTTCTCAATAAAATAAAATAAAGAAAAGGATGGAGAGAAGAGATATATTTATGTATGTGTGCTGGATAGCTAGAATAATTGTACTGCTGATTTCTGCTGGTCTACTGAAAGGAGTAACTAATGTTTAATTTTTTTCTTTTTCTTCTTTTTAATTTCTTATAGCTTATTTTCCAATTTTACTTGCATAGATCTGGTAATCAAAACAAGTTTGAAGACAACACTATGCAGTACAACACATATTGTTGAATTCATGCTATTTTGTTTAGTGAAATTTTGTATCGTTTTTGATTTGTTATTATTATTTTGTATTCTCTTTCAAAAATAAAAAAGAAAAACAAGAACTATGGAAACCATGCATATTTTCTTTCTTATTTCCTAGATAGATACATAGATATAATAGATTCTTCTTACCCTTTCCTCATTCTCCTCTATTTGATATAAGGTATGTTAATATTTATTAACCTACAATTCAGCATATCAGTTTACAAGATGTGAAAGTAGGATTGTGCTTAAAGTGAAAAAGGATGGACACCCCTAAAGGTGACTATTATGGAATTCTGTGCCTTCTCATTTACCAAAAAGATCCACTTGTGTGAGACCCACAGAGCAGGCGAGGAGAGGCCATTCCTCCCCAGGGGTAATCACCCCAGCTCTGTGGACAGGCATTCCCAGAAAACTCTCGAGAAGCACCAGCGTCCACTTCACCACCACAGACTCCTAAAACAGCTGCCAGGCTCCTCTAGCTCTTACCAGCAAACTCTAAGAACCACTCATTATTGGTGTTTCAGGGTGAGATCCAGGTGGCACTTTTCTAACCTTTTTTTTTTTTTTGGTGGACTGGGGGATTGAACTCAGCCATTGTGCTTGCCAGGGAAGCGCTTATTCCAGTGAGCCATCTCCCCGGCCTCTCTAACCTTTAATGGTGGCTTTTTCAACCTTTATTTCCCTTATCTTCTAATTCTTGTTAAGACCCTAACGCATGCAGTAAATCTTTCATATCTGGAAAACAAAGCCTTGTTTCTGTTTTCTGATACAGAAATTTTCAACTTTAAATGGTTGTATTAAACTATAGGCCACCTGGGTTTCCACTTTTATGAATCTGTAATAGTTTTACTATCTAACCATTTTTATGTTTGGTTGGTATAACTGTTGATTTTAGTTTACATGGATAGGCTGTAGAATGGAGTTTTTAAACCAAACATTAACCTAACTGTTGGTGAGGAGCTATTTTGTAGATGTGGTTAGTATCTACAGTTTGTTGATTGTTTTGTTTGCTTGTTTGTTTGTTTTTGGGTTTTTTTTTCTTTTGCAGCATTGGAAATTAGGGGGGCCGGAGAGATAGCTCAGTGGTCTAAAGTGCCTGCTTAAGCAAGCTTAGGCAAGTGCTCAGGGACTACATCTCAATCCCCAGCACTACATGCCTTGCCAGCCCTACCCCCAGGGCAGGCTGAGGTAGCCAAAAAAAAAAATACAAATAATAAAAA
>NW_004524683.1:8734598-8757290 GCF_000260255.1 Octodon degus | reverse complement strand
GGGGGTTGAATTCAGGCCCTTGTTCTTGCCAGGGAAGCACTTACTCTACTGAGCTATCTCCCCAGCCCATCCACCACTGAGCTATCTCCCCGGCCCAACCAGAAATTATAAACACTGAAGTTGGGTGTTTAGTTCAAGAAATTTCTAAGGAAAGTGTGGAAGATGTGGCCTGGTTTATCTTTGCTGCTTACAGTAAAATGTGAGAAGAAAAAGATAATTGAAGAAGGAATTGTTAAGCAAAAAGGAGTAGCACTTGGCAATTTGAAAATCTGTCACCTACTCAGAGAATATATTCCGGTGGAGCTGGACAAACTTTTGCTGAAAAGATTATATTTGTGGCTTATGGATCAGATCAACCAGCCCGGAATACAGATGGAGTTACTCAGAAAGGATCTATGAAGAATCACTTGTATAGCGGTGCACTTCCTGTGACAGCCACGGAGATCAGCAAAGTTTCTGAGAATATTAATATCAGCAGAAACACTGACTTCTTGGACTGAGGGGAATCAAGGTAGAATGAAAGGAGAGAAGGCTGTCAGACATCTGGGGGAAATGAGATTACTCAGCTACACATCTGTGAAATTACTCAATAGAAAGGAAGCATAACTCAGAGCAGAACCAGAGATACAGAGGTACTAACCAAGGGCCTTGTTGGGCACAGAGGGCTAAACAAGCCACAAAGAATTAGTTCCAGACTCTGAAACCTACTGGGATTTGTCCTACTAGGTTTCAAATTTAACTTGAGAATAATGACCCCCTTTATTCCTTCCATTTTTTTCCCTGTCAGAGTGGGCGGGTCTATATTATGTGTGTCCCAACATTATAGTTAAAGGCAGCCAGCTTATTTTATGTTTTTACAGTCTACAAATAGAGAAGAATGTTACATCATTATAGGCCATACAAAGAGTCTCCTCTATATCTAATTTAGGTGATGAGATTTTTGAATCTTTGCAGTTGATATTTAGATGAGATAAGGGATTTAAAGTTGATGCTTCAATGAGTAAAGACTTTTGGGAATGTTGAGATGATATGAATGTATTTTTCACAAGATGTGTATAAATTGAAGGATCATAAGGCAAACTATGAGGGGTTAAATTGTGTCTCTCAAAAATTTATATCCACTTGGACCTCAGAATGTGACTATGGGCCAAGGAGATAGCTCAACAGTCTAAATGCCTCCCTGGCAAGGGCAAAGGCCTGGGTTTAATCTGATGCTGTGCTGGCCCTGTGCCAAGCTGGCCCTGCACCATGCTGGCCACTGAAACTGGGCATGGTGGCACATACCTGTAATCCCAGCACTGGAGAGGCTAAGACGGGAGGATGACTATGAGTCTGAGCTGCATAGCAAGACCCTGTACCAAATAAGTAAATTAACAAATCTTTTTTTAAAATATGGCCTTACTTGGAAATAGGATCAGTGCAGATGGAATTAAGATGAAATCTTCTTAAATCAGAAGGAGCTCAAAAAATTTTTTTTTTCCTCTGGGCTCAAAATTTTACTTGCAGACTTCTAACAAGCTCATGTGAATATTCAAGAAAGTCTTGTACACAGGTAGAAATTGGAGTAACACAGCTCTAAAGCAAAAAACTACCTACCATAGGTGGCAGATACAAGCAGCTAGTAGAAAAGTAAGCAGCTAGTAGAAGATACTAATTGCCCCTTAGAGCTTTGCTGACTTTTTGGCGGTGGAATCTCACTGTTGTGGTTCTTTAAAATTTTTTTAATCTTGTATTCATTTATTTATTTAGTATGGGATCTTGCTGTGCAGCTTGGACTCATGTGGATCCTCCTAGCTCAGCCTCACCAGCGCTGGGATTACAGGTGTGCACCACCACACCCGGCTTCGGTGGCTAATATGCACGCCTGGGGTCCAGGGCTGACAAAGCATGTGGTACTGGTCTTTTCTTTCTTTTTTGGTCAGGTTGGCTAAGAGTCTGTTGATTTTATTTTATCTTTCAAAGAACCAACTCTTTGATTCATTGATTCGTTGTATTGTTTTCTTAGTCTCCAATATGTTAATTTTTTCCCCAATCTTTATAATTTCCATCCTCTTGTGAGCCTGCAGGTTTAGCCTGCTCTACTTTTTCTAGAAGTTTAACATTCACCATTAAGTTGTTTCTTTGTGTTTTTCCTGTTTTCCTGATGTGGATATTCACTGCTATAAATATCTTAGGACTGCTTTCATTGTGTCCCTTAAGTTCTGGAACATTGTATTGTCATTATCATTTAATGGTAGAAACTGTCTAATTTTTTCCTTAATTTCATCTGTGACCCATTGCTTGTTCAAGAAGGTGCTGTTTAATTTCCATGTGTTTATGAAGGTCTTGTGCTTTTTTTGCAATTGATTTCCAATTTTATTGTACTATGCTCTGATGATATACATGAGATAATTTTAATCCCTTTGCATTTACTTATGCATGTTCTATGAGCTAGAATGTAGTCTATCTTGAAGAAGGTCCAGTGTACAGCGAGAAGAATGTGTGTTCTTTCTTTTTTTTTTTTTTAAGAATGTGTATTCTGATGTAGGGTGGATCACTCTGTGGCCATCTACTAAGTACATTTATTCAAAAGTTTAGTTCATTTATAATATTTCATTATTGATTTTTTTGTCTAGTAGATCTGTCTTTTTGTGAAAGAGGGTTATTGAGATAGCCCAATACAATTGTATTAATACTTGTTTGATTTTTCAGGCCTATTAATATTTTTTTTGCAGTTCTATGTGTATTTGTTGTGTATTTATCTATGATTATTATCGCTTCCTCTTCAATTGTTCCCTTTGGAAGAAAGTAGTCACCTTCTCTCTCTTAATCAGTCTTGACTTGAAATTTACTTTGTCTGCCAAGAGAATAGCTGCTCCTGCTTTTTTCTGGGTTTCTGTTATATGGAATATTTCCCATTTTTTTGTCTTTGAGTCTATGAATCTTTTTTAATTAAACATGTATATGTAACCTTATATGTAACCTATTGTTGGATTTTGCTCCTTAATCTTTTTTTTTTTTTTAACTGGGAATCAAACTCACGACCTTGTGCTTTCCAGGCAGGCACTGTGCCACTGAACTATAACCATGGCCTTTGTTCCTTAATTCTTTCTGCCAGTCTGTGTCTTTTGATTGGTGAATTGAGACTATGAACATTCATGGTTATAAATGATATATATTGACTTGTCCTGATCATGTAATTTTCCTGTTGTTTGCTTCCCCCCCCCCGCTTTTTTCCCCTCCCTCTGTTAATTGTCTGCCTTACATGGTAGATTCCTTCCATTGGGGTTCATGCAGTTGTAGTCCTTGTTTTCTCTTTTTTAGAATGTCCTTCAAAACATCTTAGAGTGTTGGTTCGATGGTCATAAATTTCCTCAGATGTTTTTTGCCTTAAAATTTTCTCTCTTCACTCTCTACATGGGCTTTAA
Organism: Octodon degus; assembly: GCF_000260255.1. Lineage (NCBI taxonomy): Eukaryota > Metazoa > Chordata > Mammalia > Rodentia > Octodontidae > Octodon > Octodon degus. The sequence goes on along the minus strand of NW_004524683.1, from coordinate 8,753,883 downwards.
TTCTCTTCTAGCTTTCTGAAATGTGTAGTACATAATTATCTGTAGTCACTATTCCACCATCCCAGAGCACACTGGAGCTTCTTGCTCTTATCTGACTGTAACTCAGATTCCATGGATCAACTCTTTGTATTCCTGCAAAGAGCTTCTGGCAACCAGCACCTCACTCTCAACCTCTAGAGTCTACACACAAGGGAAATCATGCAGTCCTTGTCCTTCTATACCTCCCCAAGCACAATGATTTCCAGTTCCATCTATGTTGGCACAAATGACAGGATTTCATTCTCTTTACAGCTGAACACTATTACATTGTGTGTACAGATCATGTTTTCTTTTTCTATTTGTTAGCTTATGCACACTTAGGTTATTTCCATTTCTTAGCTGTTATGAACAGTGTTGAAATGAAGAGGGTAGTGCATTTGTCTCTGATTTCATTTCCATCTGGATATATACCCAGCAGTAGTATTGCTGAATTATGTGGTAAATCTGTTTTTAATTTTTTGAGATTTCCCAAAATGGTTATACTAATTTCCATTTCTACAGTAGTGTACAAATGTTCCTTTTCCTCCACATCCTCATCAGTACTTATTATCTTTAACCTTTTTTTTTTTTTCAGAATCAAAGATTGAACTCAGGTCCTTGTGCTTTCAGGAAAGTGCTTATGCTACTGAGCCATCTCACCAGCCCCCTGCTTTACCATTATTATAAAAATAGCCAAGTTTACTCTGATTCTGTCATTGATAACTTATTGGGGGAAGTAGTTTTGATTTGCATTTCCATAGTGGTTAGTAATGTTGGCCATTTTTTATGTACTTTTTGGCTATTTGTATGTCTCCTTTAGATAGGTAGATAGATAGATGATAGATAGATAGATAGATAGATAGATAGATAGATAGATAGAGCCTATTTTAGCATCAGGTTGGTTGGGTTTTGTTTTGGGGGGTATTTTATTTGAGAGGAGTTGTTTTGTTTTGCTTTTACTCATATGTAATTTAATGCAAAATATATAACTTTTTCTATGTTTTGTATTTCCTATGTGCTAATTAAGAAATTCTTCTTTCCCTGGGCTAGGTGCCTATAATTCCAGCAATTTGGGAGCCTCAAACAGGAGGACTGCAAGTTTAAGCTCAACTGGAAAAAAGAACAAAACCCAGGGCTGCAAGGTCAGCCAACATTTTGGCCCTAGCCTTTCAAGGTCAGTGAAGACTTGGGACATAAGAGTACCTGTACTGTAACAACATGTAACTCAGCTGTGCTCCAGATTTTCTGATCAAGGAGATTATGGAGCCACAGAGGAATGTGATCGATGATGTAGAATGTGCGTAAGGAGAGTCACATGGAGAGAAAACATTCTCTCAGGCTTTCACAGAGAGCAAATTGGTTAAGCAATGTCTGTGACTCATCCTCATGGCTGACACTGACAAAGGATCTACAAAGTGCGGTACAGGGCTACAGGATAAATCCTGAGGGTACCTGACCTTATCAGATACAAAAGATACATTTCTTGTTATATACGTCTTGCTTTATCTTGGTCTTATCCATCTATCAGAAAAATATAAAAACGAGGTATATAAAGTAAAGCCATACTAATACGATGAGCTGTAAAAGGCTCAAGTCAGTAACTTCTGAAGATAACCCACTACTATTATAGACTGCTAGACAGTGTTGGATTGTTTTGCTGAATTCAAACACCTATAATATTTAGATGCCAATAGAATACTCACTTCTGACAGGACTAAACAAAAAAAGAGGATACAAAGGAAAGATCATTTTGTATTTATATATACAAAATAGTTAGGATTGATATACAGCTACTTTCTCTTAATTCAATGAGAAGATAGAGGTGTACTAGTAGTGTCTGGACAGGGTACCCTGTCTGGTTCTTATACTATGGATAACCACTAAGAAGATAACAATGTACAATGTACTGATTACCGAAACTGTCCTATTAATCACCTTTGAAACTGTCTCATCCATATTTGTTTCTCAATAAAATTAAAATAAAAAAAATTAAATTAAATATGAAAAAAAGAACAAAACCCTATCTCAAGATTTAAAAAATGTTTAAATGAGCTGAAATATAGCTCAGTGCAATAGTCCTGGGTTCATTCCCTACTTTTCTTTTTTTTTTTTTTTTTTTCATTCCCTACTTTTCAAAACCAAAAATGTTACCCTAAAATACATTCTCATAATAAATCAGACCCACATGACAAATATCATATTGTCTCCCTGGTGTAAGAACCTGAAACAATAAATTCAAAATCTGAAGGGTACAATGGAACTGTGAAAAAGGAATGTCTGTCCAAAAGGAAGGAATTATGGAAATGAGAAAGACCAGAAGAGAGAGTGGGGGAAAGAGATATATCTATGTATGAATTCAGGATGGCTTGGATAATTGTACTGTGGATTTCTACTGGTCTATGGAAAGCAGCAGTTAGACTTAGTATTTTTATCTTCTCTTTTCATTTTCTTCCTCTTTTTTCTTTATCTCTTATAACTTTTTTCTTTTTTCTTTCATTTCCCAATTTTGCATGCATATGTCTAGTAATCTGAACCACTAAGTTGAAGACAACACTGTGCAGTACAATAAATACTGTCAAATTCATATTATTTTGTTTAGTGGAATTCTGTATCATTTCTAATTTTTATTACTATTTGCAATCTCTTTAAAAATAATAAAATATATATAAAATATATTCTCCTATTTGCTTTTCAAAGTGTACAGGAGTATGTGAATGGATAGCAATATTCATGAAAAGACCAACAATTTAATCTTTTATTTAAAGAAAATACTTATCATTTGTATCTGAATTAACAGCAGGAACTCTGTGATGAAACAGCAGAATGAAAGCACCATTTCAACCTCTCTCTGCCTTTTAGAAGTTTTGAATGAAGACCAGGAGGGTCATTAAGTTCTCTCTGTGGTAGCGGGATGGATATGCTAGTCTCAAACCATCCATAATAGATGCGGGTCTAGTCTGGCCTTAGAAATCTTCTCATGTGATGATCACTCCCAGCCTCCCTTGGCAGTCCTTAAATGTTCCTAGAATTTTAATGTTTATTAAATCCAAACCTCATCCACTTATTTCCAAAGTCCAGACAATGACAGGCTGAACCTCTTGTAATTGATTCGTCACCTGTCCCTTCCTTGCCAGATACTCATCTTAAATGCCAGGCACCCTCCAGTGTCAGACTACTTCCTTCCCTTCCTAATTGCCAGGCTTTCTTCTACGTCCTTAGTCTGACATCACCTTCTCCCTTCCTAGTCTGCCTTTCACATCCTGCTTCTCCTTTTCTGGACATTTAACTCTCAGTCTCCTCCAGATCCAATTCTGGGAGTACAGAAACAGATCTAAACCAAAATGAAAACCTGATATACTATAAGGTGAAGAAAATGATGAATTTTTCAATAAATGTTTTTTGGTAATTTGTTACCTATATGGAGATAAAAAGATCCCTCCATCACAGTATTTATAAAAAATCAACTGTAGGTCAAAAACATGAATATGAACCCAAATTCAAATACGAATGGTGGTACTACACACCTGTAGTCAAAGCTATTTGAAAGTCTGAGGTGGGAAAATTGCTTGATCTTTAGAGCTCAAGACCAGCCTGAAGAACACAAAGGGACACTATTTTAAGAAGGACAGAGAGGACTGGAGAGATAGCTCAATAGAATAAGTACGTATGTGGCAATCACAAGATCCTCAGCTCAATCCTGGGTATTGCAAAAAAAAAAAAAAAAAAAAAAAGACACAGAGAGAGGAGATTTAACATTAAAAAGGTCATCAAGGACTGGTAAGATAGCTCAGCAGACTACGTGCCTGCTTTGGTAAGGGATCGAACCCTGGTCCCACATGCTGCATTGGCTCCTGAGCCTCTACTTAGTCTGTGCATGGTGGCACATACCTGTAATCCCAGCACTAGGTAGGCTGAAAACAAGAGGATCACTATGAGTTCAAGCTGCTTAGTGAGACCCTGTGCCAAATACATAAATTTTTTTTGAAAGGCACCAATCCTTTTTTTTTTTTCTTTTCCAGAACTGGGGTTTAAACTCAGGCCCTTGTGCTTGCCAGGGAAGTGCTTATTCCACTGAGCCATCTCCCCAGCCCCCACCAATCTTTTAGAAGAAAATGTAGCATAGTACTTTTTGTCCTTAGAATTGGAGATTTGCTTTTTAAAAAGGTTTCTTAAATTCTAAGAGATTAAGATACAAAAGTTACATTTCTTGTTATATAGGTCTTACTTTATCTTGGTCTTAACCATCCAGCAGAAAAGTATAAAAATGAAGTATAAAAAGTAAAGCCAGGGGCCGGGGAGATGGCTCAGTAGGATAAGCACTTGACCGGCAAACACAAGGATCTGAGTTCAATCCCCAGTTCTGCCAAAAAAAAAAAAAAAAAAGTAAAGCCATATTAATATGCTGAGCTGTAAAAGGTTCAAGTCAACAACTTCTGACATTGTCAGTCCTACGGAAAACCTACTATGGACTACTATTATGGACTATATTGGAATATTTTTGCTGAATTCACACACCTACAATATTTAGATGACAATGGAATGCCCTTCTCTGACAAAACTAAACGAAAAAAGAGGATACAAATGAAGGACCATTTTGTATCTGTATATTCAAAATAGGATAGATATACAGCTACTTTTTCTTAATTCAGTGAATAGAAAGATTTGTTCTAATAATGTTTGTGGACAGGATATCATGTCTGCATCTTGTACAATGAATAACCACTAAGACAACAATATGCAATGTATTAATTATTGAAACCATCCCACTAATCGGTTTTGAAACTGTCTCATTGCTATTTGTTTCTCAATAAAATTATGTTTAAAAATTCTAAAAGATTAATCAATATTAAAATTACAAATTTATTGCAAGTTAAAACAACAGCGCAATATGCTAACCTATACTATCAAATTAGCTAAAATTTAATTTTTTTTTTTTTTTTTTTTGCAGAACCAGGGATTGAACTTAGGCCTTTGCACTTGCCAGGGAAGTGCTTATTCCACTGAGCCATCCCTCCGGCCCACGACAACAATTTTTAAATTATCTATTAAAGATGAGCCCAGCCTCACTGTGGCCTGCGGGTTCCCGGCCCACGGCGCAGCACTCGGTCGCGCCAACTGCTGGCCTGGGACGGTGAATCTCAGGTGCTTTGCTCTAGCTATAACTCAGCCCAGCGCCGCCACGACCTTCAGTCCCGAGCGACCACCATGGACTTCGAGGACGATTATACACTGCTTGCAGGAATGCTTATCAGGGCTTTAATGGAATGGATCGCGATTATGGCCCTGGATCCTAGGGAGGGCTGCATCGTGACTATGGCCATGGATCCTATGAGGATCAAAGATCCATAGATTCCTACCTAAATCAGTCATATGGCATGGACAATCACAGTGGTGGTGGGGTAGCAGCCTGCACCTGTAGGCTCTCGGAGGAGAGGAACGCCTGCTTATCCTGAAAGTACATTTGGAAGCAAAAACTATGATGCTTTTGGAGGGCCATCAACAGGCAGAGGCCAAGGCCGAGGACATATGGGTGATTTTAGAAGCATTCATAGACTTGGAATTGTTTTTGACTATCAAAACAAACCCACCAATGTGACTGTTGCTGTTGTGAGAAGAATAAAGAGAAAAATGATGCAGCCATTTAATAAGCCTGGTGGAACCTTTATCAAGAAACCTAAGCTAGCAAAACCTATGGAGAAGATGAGCCTCAGCAAATCACCTACAAAATCTGATCCAAAAAATGAAGAAGAAGAAGAAGAAAAGCGACGAATTGAGGCTCAGCGAGAAGAACAAAAGTACCGAAGAGAAAAAAAACAGTGAGAAATACGGAGATGGATACAGAATGGCATCCACATGTTCATTTTGTAAATTCCGAACGTTTGAAGAAAAAGATACTGAACTGCATCTGGAAAGTTCTTCACACCAGGAAACATTAGATCATATTCAGAAACAAACCAAATTTGATAAAGTAGTATGGAATTCTTCAAGAAAACATCCATTCGTAAGCAACAAACAAATAATCAAACAGAAATCAAAGTAACTGAAAAAGATGTTATGGAAGGTGTTACTGCTGGTGATCACATGACGAAGGCAGAGACTGTCCATTGCAGCGCTTGCAGTGTGTGTATCCCAGCTTTACACAGTTCGGTTCAGCAGCACTTAAAATCTCCTGATCATGTCAAAGGGAAGCAGGCTTCTAAGGAACAAATGAAAAGAGAGAGTGTCTTGACTGCTACAAGCATTTTAAATAATCCAATAGTAAAGGCTCGGTATGAACATTTTGTTAAGGGTGAGAAGCCCTTTGAAAATCAAGATCATTCTCAGGATCAGGAAATAGACGGTGATGAAGAGGATGAAGAAAAGATTGATGAGCCTTTTGAAGAGGAGGAAGATGAAGAAGAGGAAGAAGTAGAGGAAGGGGGAGAAGCAGAGGAAGTGGAGGAAGTGGAGGAAGTGGAGGAAGCGGGAGAAGGTGGAGGAGTGGAGGGGGAAGAGGCAGGAGGCGAGCCAGTGCGGGAAGAGGGAGCAGAGTCGTCCTGGGCACTGAGTGAGAAGGGGAGGAGGAAGCAGCGAAGGAAGAGCCTGCGGACTTTCCTAGTGAGCACCCTGAAGAAAATTAATATATTAGACTGAGAAGGAGCTTGAAGTTTCTGTTTTATTATGAAAGGGGGAAAGAGTTTTATTAGCTTAAATTTATGAATTAACATCCATGTTGCATGCATTCCACACACTGAAATTGTTTTATATAATTTCTAAATGTTTGGCATTTGTTTAATAAAATGGATGTAAGACTATTCTTAGTTTAGTTTTTTTATAGCTACCAAACTTAGACGATCCAATACATTGTTTGTATAATTTTTAAGCTTAATTTTTATTACCTTATTGGTGTTAAGGATAATAGATGTATATTGTTAGCATATCTATACTAATCATTTGAACTAAGATGCTGCTCTTGAGTGAGTTTTCAAGTATGCATTGAGTTTGGAATACTTACCCTAGAAAAGATAAATTGGGCAAGTATTTTGTTCTCTGTGTATTTTTTTTTTTTTAACCATCTTGGACATTGATTAGTAATTTGTGTTAAGATAGCCTAAAGACTTTTTTGTGTATGTTTTCCTTTGTAGCAATAATTTTTTAAACCAACTTTCTCCCCAAAATAGCAATTCAAATTAAACAGTTGGGGCTGGTGAGATGGCTCAGTGGTCTAAAGCACCTACTTAGAACAAGCTTAGCAAAGCACAAGGGACCACAGTTCAATCCCCCAGCACCACATGCCAGCCCCGCCCCCTGGTGGGCTGAGCTGGCCACACGCACACATAAATAAATAAAATTTAAAAAACAAAACAAAACAAAACAAAACAAAACAAATTAAACAGTTGATTAAATGAATACTTCAGATCAAAAAAAAAAGCTGAAAATGTAGGCTGGGGAGATGGCTCAGTAGAATAAATGCTTCCCTCGCAAATGCAAGGGCCTGAGTTCAATTCCCCATTCCACAAAAAATAAAAATAAAAATAAAGATGAAAATATACATACTTTCTGGTTAAGCAGTTATACTATTATATTTATAAAATAAAAATACAATTCAAATTAAACAGTTGATTAAATGAATACTTCAGATCAAAAAAAAAGAAAAAAGCTGAAAATGTAGGCCAGGGAGATGGCTCAGTGGAATAAGCACTTCCCTGGCAAGCTCAAGGGCCTGAGTTCAATCCCCGGTTCCATCTAAAAAAAAATAATAATAATAATAATAATAAATAAATAAATAAAAATACATATATGTACATGTATACAAGGAGCTATGAATAAAAGAAGACTTCCCCAAAGTGTTACTCATGACAGTAAAAAAAAAGTCAGAGGTAACTTATATGTCTGTTAGCAGGAGACTGGAAGTGAATTATGGCATATCTCACTATATCTGACAGTTCAAATCGACAATTTAAGCCACATTTCAAAGTACGCTGCAGAAATGCCACACAGGACTAGTACAGAAGAAAATCAGGCTGGAGTTCTTTACTTCTCACCACAGTGAAGGTAACTAAGGTGTTAGGCCCTGGAGTCAGAAGAGGAGAGAAGCAGAGGTCGGGTTGGAACTGGCCAAGGCCCTGGGGGGAAGGGCAAGGCTGGGGCCACAGGCAGAGCCACACGCATGTGGTCGCTGTGGATCGTTGCAGGTTCTGTCCAGCAGGAACCATCGCAAGGAAGTGCTGTGCATGGGTTCTGTGAACAAAACTACAGAAGTTAACAGGTCAGGGTTTAAGTGAGTTAATACCATTTTCTCACTCCAGCTCATGCACACAGTGCTAACTGCAGGATGTGTATTTGAATTATAACGGTTGGCTTAATTTTTACATAGTTTACTTCTGGGGGTTAATTGTTCATTGAAAAGTGACTCTTTGATAATTGTTGGAATTTTCCCATTTTCCTGTGTGGGAGGTACTATATTTCTTTTTTCTTGTGGGAAAAAAAAAATTACTTTTAAAGAGAATAGGGCAGAAAAACCTTGATTTCATTTCCTTCCTAATCAGTTTTGAGTTAAAATCTGAAAAAAAGAAAAATGGAGAAAAGAAGGAAGAAGACCCCAGGAGAACCAGAAGAACTTTAGCATTCAGATGCTTAGGGGCTCGGGAAAGTAGGAGTACTTACAGACCAGATGAAAAGGGTGTTTCCATTCACATCAGAAGAATGCCACCAAGAAAGCTCTATTACAGGGTCACTGGAGCAAGAGTACCTCCAAAGAATTCACAGCAGGCTCCCCTGATTGAGTCAGAGTCAAATGCCTGCCACGACTGTATTCTGTGCCTAAAGACCATTGAGAGTGCCCAAACCAGGATGATCTCAAGGTTGAGCCCAGCCTGGGTATCTGGTCAAGACTTTTGCCTCAAAATAAAAAATAAGTTTTAGAAAGACTGGGGGATATAAGTCAGGGCAAAGGCACTGGCTTCAATCCCAACTAGAAAAAGAAAACAAGAATTGGTCAGAAAAAGTTATAGGACTGCTCTAAATTTTATATTAGAGGGGCAAGGGGAAATTTTTCTCTGCAGAATAAAGTTAATTGATTAATGGAAAACAAAAATAAAGCTAGCTGAATATGACCCCCCAAATGTATTTGTTCAAAATTTTGGTTACATTGGGTAAAGTGGTCGAACTAGAAGACTGTGCTTCAATATAGATAAATCTCAAAACCAGAATGTTGAACAAAAAGAAAAAAACACATAAGTATAACATGGTACCACTTACATAAAGGGTTGTTTGTTTTTGGGCAAGGTCTTGCTATGTAGTTTAGCCAGGCCTTGAACTTACTTTATAGTCATTGTTGGCCTTGACCTCACAGGAATTCTCCTGCCTCAGCCTCCTAAGTGTTGGGATTACATGCATGTACCTCCACACCTGACTATATAAAACCTGAATATACACAAAACACCATTATAAAAAAAAAAACCACACCATAATATTAGGATAATACAAAGAAACTATTTCTTTGCCTACATATTGTGGTACCTTAGTTCATAAACTTAATTTGCAAACTGATTAGGATGAGAATCAAATAAAATTCAATGGTTAGGAAAAAAAAAAAAATTCAATGGTTAGGTTCAATGCTGACCTTAATGGGGAAACTTGATTTAGTTCTTTTGAAACAGGGTCTCGCCATGTAGTTCAGGCCAAACTTGAACTCACTATGTAGCCCATGCTAGCATCAAATTCGAGAAAATACTCCTGCCTCAGCCTCCCAAGTGCTGGCTTATAGGAATGCACCACCATGCCTGGCACCTCTTATAATTGTAGAGGCCAAAGATAATTTGTTTTAATCTCATGATATCTTGTAGAGACATAGTTTTGAGACAAAAGCCTGATGTCCCAAGAAAGTAGGGAACACTGGACTGAGCCCGAGGAGGGTTGCTGTCTGTTTGCAAATTCCCGGAAAGCTGGGACCCAAAGCAGCAGATAACAGCTTCTCCTGCAGGGCCCTGTCCTTTGATCACTCACTTGGGATGTTATCGGCTAGCATTTGTGTGAACCTAGTGTTAGGCAAATGGTGGAAGTTAATAGAGATAGTAGTTTGTATTCACTTAGGTAATTATGCACATTCCTTAGCCTGCCTTTACCCCTCAATAAATGTGAGATGCTTCTGAGGCTCTGGGCTCACTTGGAGAGAGACTAATCTCAGTGAGACCTCTGAAGCTACCTTCATCAGGTCTTCTCGTCATTTCTTTCGGCACCGACCCATAACATACAACAATATCTCAATAAATTTAGTATTAGAATATTTATACATATTTTTCTTTGTCTAATGTATACATTTTTTTGGCAGTCTCTGCTATATTACTGTACCTACCATTTTTAATAGTTTGTAACCTGGGTCAGTATGTACAGAATGTCTAATATATGCCAGGAACATTACAGATACTATTTTACTTAATGCTTTTTTAAAAATTTCAGTGTGGTTGGAGATCAAACCCAGGACTTTGGGTATGCTATGAGGGCCCTCTAGTCTCAGCTCTATTTTATTTTGTTCTATTTTATTTAATTCTGACAACTGATTTATGAAGTAGGTATTGTTGTTCTCATTTCACAAGTGAAAAAACTGGACTTAATGTCATCTTCAAGGTCACTCAGGAAATGACAGAGCTGGAATTTGAACTCATATGGATCTGGCCCCAAAACATGCCTTTTCATTACAGCAGCATGGTTTGCACAGCTTCTGTTCTCTAACTTAGCTCAAAAGCCACTTTCTTCACCTTCATGGATGGTGCACAGCTATTCATTTGTCCACTTAACTAAAGCTGTAACAGAAGGTTTTGGCGCCCTACTCTTGGTCTAGGCCCCAAGGCACCTCAAAACATGAATGGCTTTTCTCTAAACACCGTGCCAAAGGCCTGAGGGCTTTGTTTGGCCACAGGAGGCCTCTGCCCACATAGGAAGCAGGCTGAGAACCTGGGAAAAACAGCACTGCCAGGAAAAATCTTCAGCCAGCACAGTGAGAGACTGGGAAGAAAATACCCCAGCTTCCTCAACCCTGGTGGCACGGTTCTGAGGTGTGTTCCACACATTTCTTCAGAAGGTAGCCAGCCAGATGGAGCCCTCTCATTGTCATAACTTTCTTGGCTTTCTTCCCTTCTCTGTTTCACTTTCCCACTCCCTTACAGTATTTTTCTCTGTGTCTCTGTCTGTCTCTGTCTCTGTCTCTCTCTCTCTGTCTCTCTCTGTCTCTCTCTGTCTCTCTCTGTCTCTCTCTCTCTCTCTCTCTCTCTCTCTCTCTCTCATCTTTTTGAGCCAGCCTCACTATGTAGTTCAGGTTGGCCTTTAACTTATAGGTGGTCTCAAACTCACAATGAATTTATTTCTCAATAAAATGATGGAAAAGAACAAACAAACTCACAATGATCTTCCTGCCTCAGCCTCCTAAGTGCTAGGATTACAGGTGTGAGCCACCACACTCGGCCCAGTTACATATTTCTTGAGATAACCCTCGAACAAGCAGGCCATGCTTGTCTTGAGTCTTCTCAGGAACCCTGAGAAGATCTTCCTGGGCAGTCCCACAAATCCTGCTCCCGAGCCTTAAGTCCACACCTCCTGTTTCCTCTCCCTGGGTCAGTCCCAACTCCTGGCCTGCTTTTGTCCTACAATTCTGGGGACTTTCTCCCATCTGTGTACTGGCCTGGCCTACTGCTTAGCTTCCGACAGGGTTCAGGGTGGTGTGGTGGTTGCTGCGGGCCCCCTTCAGCAGATCACAAGCCTATCTTGGTCCTCTCACCCTCAGCCCTTCAGGCGCTCAGGACAGTGCCCTGAATAGCCAAATTGTTGCAAGTCTTTATATTTAAATCACTAAGCTGCATCACCTGTCAGGAAACACAGAGAACTATTTCCAGCACCTAAAATCGACACGTAACGATGTCAGAATAAACTCTTCCCTAGTGCAAACTAGAAATCAGCAGGGGGTGGGGGAATCCAACAATTTGCTAGATTTTGATATTAATCCTGAGTTCTCGTTTTAAAAAGCTGTTTGTATTGAGTGCTTTGATTGAAGGTGTGAAGATAGACAGAAGAGATTTTTTAATTTATTTTTTTGGAGGGGGGATTATTGATTGTAATCATGCTTTGGTACCTTTAGGGGTTGGTTCCAGGATAGCCTCTCAGGTACCAAAATCTGCAGATGCTCAAGTTCCATGTATAAATGGTGTAGTATTTTCATAGAATCCATGCACAACTTCCTAGATACCTTAAATGAATTCTGAATGATTTATAATGTTTAACACAAAGAGTGTTAACTTTAAAAAGTGCTATGTTGGGCTGGGGAGATGGCTCAGTGGAATAAGCACTTCCCTGGCAAGCACAAGGGCCTGAGTTCAATCCCCGGTTCCACCAAAAAATTAAAAAAATAAATAAATAAATAAAAAGTTCTATGTAAGTAGCTGTTAGACTGTACTATCGAGGATGTAATTACAAGAAAAAAAAATCTAATTTTTCAGTACAGATGTAGCTCTTTTCCAAATACTTTTCCAGTGTGTGGTTGGTTGACTTTGTAGATGTACAACCCATTGACATGGAGATCAAACTTCAATTTTTGTTTACTAATAAAATGCAGGCTCATGGTGGTAGACACCTGTTGTCTCAGCATGTGGAAGCCTGAAGCAGGAAGATCACTGCTAGTCTGAGGCCAGCCTGGCCTACAAAGTGAGTTCAAGGCCAGCCTGAACACATAGGTAGTGAGACCATGTCTCAAACTGCAACCCCCAAACAAGGCAGACACATTGCTGAAATGAAGACAGTCTAGCCCAGGTCCCAGAGATATCTAAAGAGAAAGGTGTCCTATTGTTTTAGTGAGATACCTATATGAGAGAGCATAGAATGGTAGCTAACAGCATAGGTGTTTGTTGTTATTCTTATTTTTGAGATAAGGTCTTGCTATATAGTTCAGGCTGATCTCAAATTCACTATGTAGCCCAGGCTGGTCTCAAACTCACTGCAATCCTCCTGCCTCAGCCTCCCAAGAGCTGGGATTACTGGCATACACCACCATACCCAGCTAAGAGTAAAGGTTTTGGGGGGTTTTGTGGGGGGGAGTTGGGGAGGGTTCTCATAATGTTTATTCGGTTTCATTTTTTAATTAATGTTAAAATCAAAGTGCATACTTTTTTTTTTTTTGCGGAACCGGGGATTGAACTCAGGCCCTTGTTCTTGCCAGGAAAGCGCTTATTCTACTGAGTCATCTCCCCAGCCCCCAAAGTACATACCTGAGGGGTGAAAAAGGAAAACACTCTAAGGTTTTGAACTTTGTCAAAGTGCAGATTTTTTAAATTAACTGAATATTTACATAAGTTTTTTAAAGAAATTAAATAACACCACAGAGACAATATCAACAGAATCTGAAAGTCATTAAAGAGTACTTAACTAGAATATTCTGTTCTTCCATAGCTGATATTTTTTATGTATATGCTTTAAGGATTTTTTTCTTTACAATAAGTTTTGGACAATTTCATTTTTGTGTATCTTGGTATGATTTTATTTTAATTTCTTGTGCAAAAGGTTCATTTTTCTTGGAAATATGGTATTATAAATTGAACTAAATTCAGGAATTTTAAATCTTTAAATATTGCCTATTCCTTTCTACTTTGAGAATTCTAATTATATGAATATAAGTTTCTTGGTTTTGACACAGTGAACTATTATGACTGATCTGTAAATTCTTTCTTCATCTTTATTTTGGACAATTTTTATTGTTATATTCATTTATGTTTGTAAATAATTTATTTTCAATTTGCAATCTATTAAAAAATTTTAAAAAAAAAAAAAAAAAAAAAAAAACTAGAATATTTAACTTTTGGTTTAACAAGGTATCATTTCTTCTGTAGTACTGAGGATTGAACCCAGGGCCTCATGTATGCCAGGCCAAGGCTTCTACCACTGAGAAATAAGGCTGTGACATCATTCCCTAACCAAACAAGTCAAACAGCTAAGACAAAGTAGTTTCTTGAGTAACAGTTAATGTTAACTGCTTTCATACCTGGTTCCTGAGCTATGAGTTAAAACAAAAGAGAATAAGTTTTTAAGGCAGCCTGCTTCTGTCTTTATCTTGGCTCTACCACGTATGGCCCTTGTCTGACCTGGTATATCTACCAAACTCCTCTACTTCTCAGTTGCCTTAATAATAACATAGAGCTAACAGCAGCTACCTTACAGAGTTGCTGTTACTAAGAAGGGGAGAGGAGATAATTGTACTGCTGCTGTGGCGGGCTCATTCCCATTGGCCTCTGATTGCCATCTTCCTCCTCCTAGCCCTTCAGAGAACATCCTGCTCTGCCTGTCATCCCCTTCCCTGATCCTTCCCTTAACCACCACTTCCTCAACCTCATTCCTTTCCCTCCTTTCCCTGGTCCAGGGCAACCACTCTCACCAACACTGTCTTATACCAAAGCATCTCCATTGCACTCCACACCCTGCCCCAGCCTCACCTCTCTTGACAGTTGCAAGACAGAGGGAGAGAGGAGAAGTAAGAGGGGGCACCAAGAACTGATGTCCAAGGAAGCACATGAGAATGACTGAGGACCAAGGCACGGTTAGTGGAGAGCTGCACAGCACAGGTGGGCAGGAGTCAGGAATGAGAGGTGGGCTCCTGGGCACAACTTATGCTGAGAGTTCCTTGCAGGAGGGAGGCACTAACTCTGGCCCTTTTTCTCTTAGGAAGTGCTTTTCTTTTTTCTAAGCAACAATGTGTACCTTTTATTTCAGGTGTCTGGGAGGAGTAAATTCAATTAGTCACCTGTGTCTCTTGCAGATAAAGGTGGCGAGGTTTTCACTTCTGAAGGGCAAGGCTCAGGAGAAGAGCTTGGCTTCTGCAGTTTTTCTCCTGCCACAACGTTGCAGTATCATCTTGGCTCTATCTGGAAAGTGAGAGATAAGAATATTCTGTTACTTATCTACAAAACACTGGCTCTCTGACTATAGATCTAATTTAGATTGCAACCTTTTAGAATCATGTCTAGCAATGTTACCCAGAAGAAAACACAAACTGTGCTGTCAGAAAGATAGAAATTCAATTTTCAGCTCTGGCACTTACCCGCCATATGACTTTGAGTAAGTCATTTAACCTCTCTCAGGCTCAGTTGCTTTAGGGAAAGTAAAGTATCCACCTATGAGGTTTGAAGAAGACCTAGATGAGATGCCATGCAAAAGGTTCCTGTGAGCGCCGTGGCTCTGCCAAAAATCACTGATCTTCACAGACCCTCATTCACCTGGAGCAGAATATACCCTCAGATAGGGCCGGCCAAATAGCTCAGTGGATTAAAGCGCCTGCAAGGGGTTCCATCCCCAAGCCTGGTGTGCCAGCCCCACCCCTGAGGCAGGCATGTTGAAAGCAACTGAGACTGGGCGTGGTGGCACGTGCCTATAATCCCAGCACTTGGGAGGTTGTAAACAGGAGGATCACTACAAATCCAATCTAGTAATGAGACGCTGAGCACCCTATAGACCCTTCCCTAAAATAATAAATAAATAAATAAATAAATAAATAAATAAATAAATTTAAATATATATGTATATATATTCGGGTGAATGAATGAATGAATGAATGGGCATCCAACAGGATATAGGCAGGTGTCTCTTTGTCCAGGCAGATGTTCAGTAAGAATTCTGCCTGATGGTAGTGATATTTTCTCCTGAGAACTGAAAAAAATCACTACGCCAAATCCAAGTATAGCAGCATGCTAATGTCAGGTACCTAGGGTATTGCATATTTCCCATAGGCTAAAAGGACTGAAAGTCTCAATAGCGGCAGCAGATATAGCTCCACAGCACAGGGCCTGCCTGGCAAGTGCAAGGTCATGAGTTTGATTCCCAGTACCACCACCACAAAAAGAAAAAGAAAAGGAAAAAGAAAGAGAGAAAGAAAGAAAGAGGGAAAAAATGTCTTAATAGTATCAGTTGTGCTCACTGAAGAGGTTACTACCATGCTTCTCAAACTTTAATGTGTTTCTGAATCACCTTGAGATCTTGTTAAATAGTGAGCTTTTATCAGCAGTTGTAGGAGGTCCCACAAACAGCCCCGTGAGGCTGAGACTGCTGGCCAGTGAAACTCCTTGTGAGCAGCCAGGTTGTCAGCAAGGGCTCAACAACCTGTTTCTATAAAGAGCCAGATGGTAAATTTTGTAGACCTTGTGAACTGTATGCTCAACTCTATCATCCTAGATCAAAAGCAGTCTTAGTGCCTACAATCCCAGCATTCTAAAAAGCTAAGACAGGAGGATCACAAGTTCAAGCCCAGCCTGAGCAACTTGGTAAAACCCTGTCTAAAAATAAAAACATATAGAAAAGGCTGTGAATGTAGCTCAGTGTGAGGCCCTGGGCTCCATCTCCACTGCAAATAAATAAATAAATAACATCACATCACATCTTATCTGTATTCTAATGATATACATAGTAATAATTTTTTGTCAATTGTATAATAACTTCTAGCCTCTTATTTGTTTAGGATTCAGCGACTGAGAAACAAACCCTTTTCGACAGAAAGGGATTTATTGGAGTGTATTAAATGGTTTCCAGGGGGCCAGCCAAATAGCTCAGCCAATTAAAGTGCTCACAAGCAGGCATAGGGGCTAGGGGTTCGATCCCCTGGCCTGCCATGCCAGCCCCGCCCCAGGACACACTGAGACCCCAGATGAGACTGGGCGTGGTGGCACATGCCTGTAAGCCCAGCTGTTGGGAGGCTGTAAACAGGTGGATCACTATGAGTCTGATCTAGTAGTAAAACCCTGAACACGCTGTAGAACATTCCCTAAAAATAAAAATAAATTAAAATAGTTTCCAATATCATTAGACAGGCTGAAGATCATTCTCTAGGCTGATCTTCCAGTAATAACTCTCCAAGCCACACCACAAAACCAAATGTTAAGGAAGCTGCTGTTTTTTCAAGAAAAGGAAACTACCAGCTGAATCAGAGGGTAACCACTACTGTCTCCAGAACACAGCAAATGAAGCCAAAAGCTTAATCCCAAAAGTTATCTGCAAATCTGGGAGCTATCACCTACACTTTGAGGTTGTCTATCTTACTTTCTGTCATTGCTGAGACAAAGTATACAATACCTAAAGCTAAAAGGTTGAAAAGTTTATTTCAGCTCACAGTTCATAGAGGTTTCAGTTCACAGTCAGCTGGCTCAAAGGCAGTGCAGAGGCCAATTACAGAAGAGAAACAGTTTGTGGCATGGCAGGGCAGGCAGAAGGAAGCAGCGAGCAGCGAGCAGCGAGCAGCGAGCAGCGAGCAGCGAGCAGCAGCAGCAGCAGCAGCAGCAGCAGCAGCAGCAGCAGCAGCAGCAGCAGCAGCAAGCAGCAGCAGCAGCAGCAGCAAGTCTCCCTTTCTCTTTTATCTCATCCAGGTTATAAACCCCCTGAGTGGCGCCACCCACACCAGGGTGGGGCTGCCCATTAGCCACACACAGAACAATGATAAAAACCAGTTAGTGGACTGGACTAATCCAGTACAATACACCTTGAATCCCAGTATTACATCTTTAATCCACATTCACACACTTCCAAAAATCCCCACCTATGACCAAAAGAGGCTTTGGGTAAACATCTAGATATAAGCCATAACAGATTGAACTTCTCTACAGCCATCAGGGTCAGCAAAACACACACCTCAAACTCTCCTTTCTTGGGGGCCTCCCCATTAGCTCAGTTGTTTAAGTGCCTGCTGAAACAAAGCAGTCGAGCTCAGGATGCTGTGGTTCGATCCCCAGATCCTTAAGCCAAACCAGACCTGCCCTGAAGGCAGGCTGAGGCCACCAAAAAAAAAAAAAAAAAAAAAAAAAAAAAAAGGTTAACAAATAAATAAGTAAATAAATACAATGATAAAAAAAAAAATCAAACTCTCCTCTTCCTCTTTGCTCTACAGGTCATTTTCAGGTCTCTTATGAATGCATGTGTTTGAAGGCACCTAAGTCTCATTCAGACCCCTAGCAGCAAAGAAGTCTGAGAAATGAAATTTTAAGCTTTTCTACCTGTGTTTATGAGACCAGAACCAATGCTGAGTGAGCCAGCCCACTGAACAGGCCACACCCCTAACTGACCACACAGGTGTAAAACAAAAATTATAATTTTGTGAAGAAAATGCAAACATATGTAAACAGGCAATAGCTCACTGTACTTGTGGAAGATATTATAGTTTCTGTCAAATAGTGTCATTGTATATTCATTCCTACTTAGGCAACTGGAATAACATTTAACATCTGGAAGGTTATGATGACTTACTCATTCTTTCATTTAGTCAAAATATGCTTTTTGGCTATCTCCTGTGCATGGGCCAAGCATTACTTCTGTGCTAGGATATCAGGGAATAACAGATGTTGGTTACCTCTTGTCTGCTCAAGATTCTCTGTGAAAATTCTCTTTGCCTCTGGGAAGCTTTTGCCAACCAATTCCAGCAAGAGAGACAAAAACAAAACAACTGCAATTGCTGAAACTCTTAAATGTTTGACTTTTTGAACCCAAAAGGTACAAGTATTTGCTCAAAGAATGTAATAAAATGTAAGTCAACTCTATTGCCTTAAAGACTGAATAAAAATATGCATTAATGTTTGTAAATAATAAGAAATATAAGGGCTGGTGAGACAGCTCAGTAGACTAAGTGCCTGCTTAGGCAAGCATCAGGATAGAGTGTTCGAGCCCCAGCACCACATGCCCCTCTGGCCCTTCCTCTGGGTGTGCTGAGCCAGCCACCGAGTCCAGGCATGGTGGTGCATACCTGTTATCCCAGTGCTGAGAAGGCTGAAAAGAGGAGAATCACTATAAGTTCAATCTACATAGTGAAACCCTGTACAACCTGTAGACCCCGTAGACTCTGTACCAAATACATTAAAAAAAAAAAAAAAAAAAAAAAAGTTTTGTCTTATATCCCAACTAATCTTTGGTACTGTGTAGTAGAAGAGCATACATAATCTTTTTTCATATTGAAATCAGCAGCCAGATCCAATTTTTCAAAGGTTAAATATTAGCTAGGTATGGCAACATGCACCTATAAACCCAACACTCTGAAAGGCTGAGTCAGGAGGATCACAAATTTGAGCCCAGTTGGGCAACCTCAGAGACTGTCTCAAAAAATTAAATTTAAGGGGCCGGGGAGATGGCTCAGTAGAATAAGTGCTTGCCTGGCAAGTGCAAGGGCCTGAGTTCAATCACCAGTTCCGCAAAAAATAAAAAATAAATAAAATAAATTTAAGGGCTGGGGAGATAGCTCAGTGGGATAAGTGCTTGCCTGGTAAGTGCAAGGTCCTGA
>NW_004524683.1:8699483-8733053 GCF_000260255.1 Octodon degus | reverse complement strand
TATATATTAAGAATAAAATTTTAGTGTTGGGCATGGTGCCACAAACCTATAAATCCCAGCACTCAGCGGGCTGAGGCAGGAGGATCATTGTGAGTTCAAGGTAAGCCTAGGCTACATAGTGAGACCCTGTCTCCAAAACATAAATATTTTTTAAAAGAAAAGGCTGAGGATATACTCAGTGCAAAGGTCATTGATTCAATCCCCAAAATCCTGCAAAAAATAAAAAATAAATATTTGTGCTACATATTTTTTTAATCTATTTAGAAGAAAATGTCTATGAACAAAATATAGAGGGTGCTAGGGAGATAGCTCAGCAGCATAAGCTCCTGCCTGGCAAGCTCAAGGCCCTGAGTTCAATCCCCGGTACAAGAAGAAAAAAAAAAGTAAAAACAAAATATAGAGATGATGCAAAAGAAAATTCCATGCCTCTGTTCATATCATTATTAACATAATTACTGATTCTTGGCAAACCAAAAGGAAACAAGCAGGGCTGGGAGGTGGCTCAGTAGAATAAGTGCTTCCCTGGCAAGCGCAAGGGCCTGAGTTCAATCCCTGGTTCCGCAAAAAAAAAAAAAAAAAAAACAAAAAAAAAAAAAAAAAAAAGGAAACAAGCCAAGAAATTTTCCTGAATGTTCTGATTCACTCATTCAGATTCAGTTAAAAATCTATTCTGTTATCTATTGCTGCATAACTCTCAGCCCAGAACTTAGGGGCTTATACAACAAGGAGCATGTGTTATCTCTCATGGAGAGCAAGGTGGCAAGGTGGTTCTGGCTCAGTTTCCTATGAGGTTGGAGTTGATGTCACCCGGAACTACAGGGTCTAACGATTCCACAGGGGCTGGAGCTTACTGGGGCTTCTTCTCTACACAAGGAATTGATTTTGATCGTGATGGGAGGCCTCGGCTCTTCTCCACAATCTCATCAGCACAGGTCTTCAATGACCTCATAGCACAGCAGGTTCCCCGCACCCAAATGAATGACCCGAGCATGAGAAAGCACATGGAGGGTAACCTGGTTTTGACAGCCATTGGTTGCCAGGGTTGATCTGAGTAATCAGACTAGCAAATGAGTGTCCTCTTCTTCCCTCAACATCCATATCCATCTCAAAACTGTACTTGGGTAAAGTAGTGCAGGCCTGTAATCCCAGTGTGAAGGAGGCTGAGTCAGGAGAATCACCCTGAGTTCAAGGCCAGCCTAGGTTACATAGTGAGACCCTGTCTCAAAAAAAATAAATAAATAAATCAATAAAAAATAAAAACTTTAATCAAACCAAACCAAACAAACAAACAAGGACTGGGGAGATAGCTCAGTAGAATAAGCACTTGCCTGGCAAGCTCAGGGTCCTGAGTTCAATCCCCGGTACTGAAAAAAAAACAAATCAAAAACTGCAATCAAAAAGAATGGCTATCAGGCTTGGGAGATATTTTGACCATCTAAGACCTACCTGACAAGCACAAGGACCCCAGGTTTGATTCCCAGGTACCACATGCTGAGCTGGCACCAGAACCCCGGAGTGCCCAGTGCTGGCCATTGAAACTGGGCATGATGATGCACACCTATAATCCCGGTGCTGCAGAGGCTGAGACAAGAGGATCACTAGAAGCCTGAGCTACATAGCAAAACCCTGTACCAAATAAATAAATAAAATATTTTTAAAATTATTTTAAAAAAATTTTTTAAAGAATGGCCATCATCAAGAAATCAACCAGGGCCAACAAGATAGCTCAGCAGCCTAAAGTGTCTGCTTAGGCAAGCACAGGGATAGGAACCAGGGTTCGATCTCCAGCACCACATGCCACTCCAGCCCCCCCCAAGTGGGCTGAGCAGCCCCCCCCCCAAAAAAAGATATCAACAAAATTACCAAAGATAGTTTTGATAATTGCACTGCTGATTTCTGCTGGTCCACTGAAAGGAGCAGCTGATTTAAAAACTTTTTAACTTTTTCTTTCTAATTTCTTATAACTCTTTTTTTAACCAATTTTGCAGGTTTATATCTGGTAACTTAAACAACTAATTTTTTTAAAAGATTTATTTATTTGGTACAGGGTCTTGCTACACAGCTCAGACTCATAGTGATCCTCCTGTCTCAGCCTCCCTAGCACTGGGATTACAGGCATGTGCTGCCACACCCAGGGCCAGCACAGCATGTGGTACTGGAGATCGAACCTAGATCCTCGCACTTGCCAGGCAGGCGCTTAGACCACTGAGCTATCTCCCTGGCCCTTAAACAACTAATTTGAAGATAATATTATGCAATACAACAACCACTGTTGAATTCCTATTAATTTGTTTAATGAAACTTTGTATCATTTCTAATAGCTTTTTTTTTTCCCATTTGGTATTCTTTAAACAATGAAAATGAAAAAGAATAAAAATTAAAACTGCATTCAAGCAAAGAGGACAATGATCCTCAGCAAAGGCAGTCGCCTTTTGGTCAGGGTATGTGAGTAACCACGCTCCTCCACTAGAACCTCCGAACAAGTTCTCAAGAATGAGACACGGGCTGATGAGATGGCTCAGTGGTCTAAAGCACCTACTTAGAACAAGCTTAGCAAAGGACAGGGACCACGGTTCAATCCCCCAGCACCACATGCCAGTCCGCCCCGCCCCCTGGTGGGCTGAGCTGGCCACACACACACACACACACACACACACATAAATAAATAAAAGCAGATTAAAAAAAAAAAAGAATGAGACAGTATCATGAGGAAACTACTCTTTTTTCTATAAGCTATGCTCAGAACGCCTACGGGATGGGGGCTGGAGGTGGCGCATGCAAGTCCCTGAGGTCTGTCTGAGGGGAAGGGAGTATGGGAAAGGGAGGAGGAGGAAGGGGAGGAGGAAGAGGAAGAGGAAGGGGAGGAAGAAGAGAAGGAAGGGGAGGAGGAGGAGGAGACTGAAGAAGCGGGAGGGCAATACAAGGGGAAGCCAGAGGGAACCGACAGGGTAAGGGATCACAGGGCCACTGCCACTGAATTCTGTTTGTTCAAAGGAAGTCTCAGGCCAGGGATGTAGCTCAGCAGCATGGAACCTGCCTGACAAACCCAAGGGGCCGAGTTCAATCCCCAGTACCTCAAATAAAAAAATAAAAAATAAATAAAAGGAAATCTCTAGTCCAGCCTAACCTTCAAGAGGAATATTGGAAAATTAAACTTTAAAAATAAAAGCATAATGGGGACCGGAGAGCTGGCTCAGTGGAATAAGCGCTTCCCTGGCAAGCGCAGGGGCCCGAGTTCAATCCCCGGTTCCGCAAAAAAAAAAAAAAAAAAAGGAAAAATAAAAGCATTAAAAATAAAAGCATTTGTGGATATTTTTCTTTGTTTTGTTTTGTTTTTGTATTTTAGGGAAGGGTCTACAGGGTGTTCAGGTCTCACTACTAAATCGGACACGTAGCGATCTGTTTACGGCAGGCAGAAGAATCGAACCCCCGGCCCCTGTGCCTGCTTTAATCCACTGAGCTATTTGGCCAGCCCTATTTTTCTTTGTTGATTGGTTAGCTTTTTGTTTTTGTTGAGCCAGAGTCTCACTACGCAGCCAAAGCTGACCTTGAACTCTTGGCAATCCCCCTGTCTAGGCCTCCCAAGTGCTCAATTTACAGGCATATGCCACCATACCCTACATTATGGGCATATTTTTAAACTTCCATATTTATTATGTACAGATACTGGGATAAATGTTGGGGGGCTATGCATAAAGAATAGACATGGTCTTTGTGAAGGAGAGGGGCATATTAAGCAGAAGTAAATGTAAAATTCCAGGTATGATGGGCTCTATAAAGGAAAAGTACACAATACGATGTGAGACAGAGAGAAGGTACTGAGTGTTCTCAAAGAAGTGACATTTTGGTCCAGGGCTGAAGAATGGGTAAGAACATCCTGGGCCCTGAGCACGGCGTGCTCCTCCTGTGCCTGGGAACCATATGGAGAGGGCAGATCTAAAGGAGGCTGTAGCATATAAAGCAGGAAGGTACCAACCTGGGGAAGAAGAAGAGGAGGGAGGTGAATACCCACATCCAGGAAGAACCTAAAGAGAGAAGTGCAGTTCACAGGGACAGTGAAGACACAGACCTCAGCACAGAAAAATGAGGTGGCAAGCTGCGTGTTCTCCCTGACTCCTGGCTTGCAGTGAGAGAGGAGGCTTGAATCTGCTGACACTGAGAAGCTGGGGGGCCCAGAGGCCTCTACAAAGAAACGCACCAGTGGAATGGAGCAGTGGATGCTGCAAATTACAATAGCTGGTGAGTGACTCTAGTCCAAATGACAATAAAAAGTCAGCAATGGGGCTGGGGACATGGCTCAGTAGAATAAGTGCTTGCCTAGCAAGCACAAGGGCCTGAGTTCAATGCCCAGTTCCGGAAAAAAAAAAAAAAAAAAGTCAGCATTTCAGCATAACCTAATTAATAACAGCTATTTGATCCCAATCACATCAGTTATAAGACATATACCTTTTGTCATCATATCAGTATTTTTATTTTTCATTTTTCAACTTTTTACAGAAGACAATAATAAGATGCACAAAAAAAACAAATAGTTGTATAATCCCATAACAACAAAGTTATTAACCTCACAATTTTTTATGTATTTGGCACAGGGTCTCACTATGCAGCTCAGACTAGTAGTGATCCTCCTGTTCTCAGCCTCCCCAGTGCTGAGATTACAGGTGTACACCACCATACCCTGTCTCAGTGGCTCTGCTCAGCATGCTTGGAGGCAGGGGTAGTGCAGCATGTGGTGCCAGAGATCAAACCCTGGTCCCTGCACTTATCTAAGCAGGCACTTAGTTCACTGAGCCATAGCGCCAGCCCAGTATCATAATTGTTTAGCACAGTGTGAGAGATCAAAGTGCTCATTTATCAGCAGATATACAAACTATTAATTTTTTAATTTAAAAATTAAAGTGTATGGGGGTCCAGGGAGGTAGTTCAGTAGAATAAGCTCTTGCCTGGCAAGTGCAAGGGCTTGAGTTCAATCCCCAGTTCCATTAAAAAAAAAAAAAATTAAAGTGTAATGTACAAGTGCGTAAGTCAAAAAACTTCCAGGCTGGTCTTTTGACACTGTTCTAAAGTTAATATGACTAAAAATTTTTGTAATAATTATTCACCTGCAGATATTTAGCAGACAATGGGGGGCTGGGGACTGAATCCAGAGCCTTGCATATCCCATGTTATCCCATCCCACGAGTCAAATGTGCTACCACTGAGCTATACCCACAGCCTGGGTAGTTCTTCCTAATGATACTGGAATAAGGAAGCAGAAGAGACTACTGGGAAGAGGTTCTAGAAATAGCAAAAATCTCATTTCCATAAGCATGAGGGGTGTAGCCATCCTAATGTAAAGTGGAAATGGTTGTTTCCTGGGCCAGTATGTATAAATGCCTTGTTTTATTTTATTTCTTATTTCATTTTATCTTTGTGGTACTGGGGATTTAAATGCCTTATTTTAATTGAGATTTTTTTTTTTGTGGTGGTGGTGGGTTTTTTTCACTAGAAAAAAAATTGTACTTTAGAAATGTTTCTATAACAAAATTTCCCCAGGCCTCACAAGTCTGTAGGTACAAATAAGGCCACATCAAGAGTGATCACCCCGGGGGGCCTGGCCCTAGCTCAGTCCTTTAAGTGGCTGCTTCCACAAAGCTGTCAGCCTCAGGTTGCTGGAGTTCGAACCTCACAACTCTCCCGCTGGCCAAAAGTGCCCTGAAGGCATTCGAGGAACAAAAAAAAAAAAAACATTATTCCATTTTTAAGAAGAATATATGCAGTGTATTATTTGTTGAAACTGTACTTTCGATTTGATTTGAAACTGTCTCATTGCTATATGTTTATCAAAAAAACTTTAAAAAAAAAAAAAAAAAAAAAAGAGTGATCACCCCTTGGCTCAAACCCACATGCTTGTGCAGGTAGCAAGGTAGACAAATAACCAAGAAGATTGGGCTCTCTGAGAGATTCACAGTTTACTAATAATAAACTAATAAAGGTGACATCCAGATTCCAATGATTCAGACACCCAAACTGTTATGGTTTATGACTAGCTGTCCCCCCAAAGCCTTATGCAGTTGTGGGGCAGAATTCTAGAGTCTGTGATTAATTCATGATCCAGTGCTGGGATTATGGGTGTGAGTGCTGCCGGGATTATGGGTGTGAGTACTACACCCAGCCTGGGCCAGACAGCCTGCATGCAATGTAAGGGAGACAGACTGGTTCTCTGTTGCCATTGCTGCCACTGCTCCTGCCACTTTGCTCTTGCTGGTTTGCTGTTTTCTGTCATCATGAACTGCTGCTCTCTGCTATGTGCCACTCTAACTTGTAGCCAGCTGAGTATGTACTGAAACCTCAACTAACTGTGAGCTAAATAAACCCTTCCTTCCTTCCTTCATTTTAGGTGTCGGGTATTTTGTCCCAGCAATGAGAGAAAAGTAAGACCCAGAGTGCAGGCCCAGAGTGAGATGACCCAGGACCCATGGATCTTGAATAGACCCAGAGCCTGGGGAATGAGTGAGACCACCCGGGGCCCGCAGATCCTGAAGCAACCCAGAGCCCAGGCCCAGCGAGTGAGAGGACCTGGGGCTGCCGGACCCTGAACTGACCCAGAGCACAGGCCCAGTGTGTGAATGAGACCGCCTGGGGCCCATTGGATCCTCATCTGACCCAGAGTGCAGGCCAAGCACGGAACCCTTCAGCAGAACTCCCTGCAAAGAGGCTAGAGGCAAGACCCACCCAGCTGATTCAGGAGCAGAACATCATGCCAGAGTGACACAAAGGGTTCAATTCCAACAGCTGTGGCAGAAAAGAAGTGGAGCACAGCAGCCAGACCCCAGCCAGATCCAAGCCATACCCACCTGGAGGAATCTGAACTTCATAGATCCGGACCTGGTGCTACGGTAATAACTCTATCTAAGCTCTACACCAAAGGTCAGAAGACAGTGGTATACAAAATGACAAAGAGAAGGAACAAAATGCAGTCTCAGGCTCCGAGTCCACCCAGTTCCAATGCAGAAGACACTAGCATAGGGGAAACTGGAAATCACACACCTGATATCTCTGAAATAATAGCATTAAAGTAAAGAAACAACTGCAGAAAGGTATAGAAGAAATCAGATCAAAAATAATTTCTGAACAAAAAAATGTAGTGATAACTATAATCAAAGAAGTACTGGGGCTGGAGAGATGGCTCAGTGGTCTAAAGCACCTACTTGGAACAAGCTTGGCAAAGCACAGGGACTGCGGTTCAATCCCCCAGCACCACATGCCAGCCAGCCCCGCCCCCTGGTGGGCTGAGCTGGCCACACACATACACACACACACACTAAATGTTAAAAATTAAAAAAAAAAAAAAAGAAGTACTAAGTGCTTCTAAAGAATACACTGATAAAAAAATAGAGCAGAAATAAGAAAAAAAAATAGAGCAGAATATAAAAATGATGGAACTCCTGAATAAGCAATTTAGGAAAAAAGTAGAATATATGAAACATATTCAAAGTGATATATAGGAAATTAAAACCTCAATCACAAGCTGGCAAAACTGTTTGAATGAAAGTGAAAATAGACTTTCTGACCTGAAAGACACCATTGCAGCTAGTGAAAAAGTAAGAAAAGATCTCTTAAAAACAACTAGGATACAGGAAAAAATAATTCAATACCTGCAAGATGATGCAAAGATGAACAATGTGAGACTAATAGGCATCAAAGAGAAGGAAGGAGTCAATACAAATGATATAAAAAGAATATGGGCAGAAGTAATAGCAGAAAACTTCCCAAATATGGGGCAACAATCTGACATTCAGGGAACCAAAGCACATAGAACTCCAAATAACATCAACCTAGTTAAAACCACACTCAGACATATAATAATCAAGATCCCGGAAATTCAGCATAGGAACAGTATACTAAAAGCCACTAAAGAAAAGAAACAGATCACATTTAAAGGAAAACCCATCAGAATAACAGCAGATTTCTCTTCACAAACCATCAAGTCAAGAAGAGCACGGAGGGACCAGGGAGATGGCTCAGTGGAATAAGCACTTCCCTGGCAAGCGCAAGTGCCTGAGTAAATTTTCATGTCCCCAAAGACAGCCACCTATAAACCAGAAGGGCCTCACTAGACACTGAGTCTTTCAGCCCCCAGAACTCCAGAACTGTGAGAGGTAAATGTTTAATTTATCACCAAACCTATGGTGTTCTGTTATACCAAGCCTAAAATAGCCCTCAGTTTTGTTGAGCAGGGTTGAACACAACCTCATTCCTGAGTCAATTACAGTCCAGAAGACTGGAGTGGACACAATGGGCTCAGACTTATCATCTGGGGTATAGAAGAAAGGGTAGGGAGCCAGCCATGGGCCTGCTCTAGAAATCTTCCTCCAGGAGGTAGGAAGAGAACAGAAAGTATGGATGAGTGCAGACAGTATTCAGAACAAGCACAGAGGCTGTGGAACTTCAGCACTCCGACTCTGCTGGAAGACTTGAAGAACAGAGAATGCATCCCTTCCTGCTACAGGGGGGCCTCCTATACAGAAGGAGAGACAAACTACAAAACTCAGCGACAGATGCCCCCATGCTAGAGCCATGTGAGCCTACCAGAGCAGACTGGATTGGAGTCCTCATTGAATACTAGTAATTGTGTGATTTTCAGCAGGTTACTTAACTTCTATGCCTCTGTTTCCTCCCTTATAAAGGCCCCCATACAAAATAAATATCGAATAAGCGCAGCTATTCTTGTCTACATTATTTAGGTTGCAGGAAGCCATCAGGAGGTATTTAAGCAGAAGAGTGTCCTGGTCAGATTTGTGTCTGCTTCCATGGTGTGGGCAGTCTATGCTCCGTCCCTGCTCAGGGTTGTGTCTTCACTCAGTCACCATGAGCACAGATCTCCCCCTCACTGAATTTCCTTCCTGCTACCCCCAAGACTGTTTCTCCAGACCTTCCAGCATCATCACAAAGCTCTCTGCTGATTTTAACTGCACTCTCGTGTCTCAAAATCAGGATGAATGACATCT
This sequence comes from Octodon degus, assembly GCF_000260255.1. Lineage (NCBI taxonomy): Eukaryota > Metazoa > Chordata > Mammalia > Rodentia > Octodontidae > Octodon > Octodon degus. Next base: position 8,724,063 of record NW_004524683.1, on the reverse strand, counting down.
CTTATCTCACCCCTGTCCTTTTGCACTGTTGCTGTACAAGAAATTAATCAGGTTTATTAAGCATGACCTCTCTTCTGAGCCCTGCCCCCAGTCTGCCGATCTGTACCTGTCTCTTGCTCTTCTGGGCTCCAATCAGAGAGGCCTCTCCCTCCCTTAGTGCTCTGATGGGGGCAGGGACAGCCAGCTGGGTGGCCACATCTTTTGTTATTTGCAGAGACTGATGCACCAAGCTGGATCGGACAAAGGCAGGATGCTCCGCTACAGAGAGCACAAGGCCTGTTGTTGCCATGGCTGTGGAAAAAAAAAAAAAACAGGAACAAAAAGGATAAATGTTGCATCCAAATACGCTAATAATTAACACTCAGCACCATGGATATAAAAAGCACTTAATGCTAAATTACAATGATCATAATAGTTATTCTTTATTCAGCCCCACTCCATATGGCATCATGGTCTGAGAACTCGGTGCAAGTAAGCTGGAGCTTAAGTAGCAGGGTCGAAATCCCAGGCCCACTGTTTAATAACTCTGTGATCTTGGGCAAGTTACTTAGGATCTCTCTCTTCTTTTTTTTTTTCATGGAACCAGGGATTGAACTCAGTCCCTTGTGCTTGCCAGGGAAGTGCTTATTCTACTGATCTATCTCCCCGGCCCGACTTAGGATCTCTAGTTTCATTGTTTGATTGTGTTTGTTTGTTTGTTTTTGGTCTTTTTGAGTCAGAGTCTCGCTGTACAGTTCAGGCTGGCCTTGAGCTCATTTTGTAGCCCAGGCTGATCTCGAACTCACAATGATCCTCTTGCCTCAGCCTCCCTAGTGCTGGGATTACAGGCATGCACCACCACACCCAGCTCTAGTTTTTTCATCTATATACAGTGAAAGTACATAACTCACAGTCACATGAGTTCATATTATGTTCATACTTATATACCAGATTTAGGGTTTTGTATACAGAGGTCAGTATAATTACATCTCAAAACAAATTTGTGACATAGACATTGTTATTACCTCTAGTTATCAATCGAGAAAATCAAGACTCTGAGAGGTTGAGTAACTGTCCCAAGATCACCCAGCAGGAAAGCAGCATTGGGGCCGGGGAGATGGCTCAGTAGGATAAGCGCTTGACTGGCAAATGCAAGGATCTGAGTTCAATCCCCGGTTCCACAAAAAAAAAAAAAAAAAGAAAGCAGCATAACCTAATTGTGTTGCTCTCTACTACATGGGGGTCACTGTAATCTGTGGGACCTGGCAGATGACCCCATATCAGTGTAATTGTACATTGGTAGTACCTTCTGACAAATCCATCCTCCTTTAGACACAGTTGGAAGATACTAGGCATTTTCAGAATAAAGGGAATAGGAGTCTTGTGTACATGGCAGCTTAACTGATAGCTTCCATTCTCTCCAATTCTGCATGATGCCACGAAGTGGAAATTGGTTGTACCACGTTCCAGGACTGGACAAGTGTGGGGCCAAAGTGGCCAATGTAGTGCTTGACGGCTCTTATAACCAAGTCTCTGAGTCACCAGTGAAATAAATAAAGCTTGTACAGCTCAAGGCCCACTGCATTTGGATAGCACATTCTTGAGAGAGAACTTAAGACTCCTGAAAGATGACTGAATTGTGTGTGCATGCAAGTATGCACGTGCGCATAGGAGCTCCAGCATCTGACTTATTATACTTTCTGTAGAATGGACATCTGGCTACCAGACTAATGTGTGGCCATCAGAACTCTGACCAGGGCCTATCCCTGTCAGGCCTTGGTAGTTCACATGCAACTTGATTCCTAAATGATCTCATAGGTCTTATAATAATTCTATGAAAGAGCAGAGTCTGGCCATATCATAAATTGCAGCCATTCACTGAGCCCAAATTTTGGGCAAGGCATTTGCAAGAGCCTTGTCAAAGCCCCCATGTATCTCCTCATGCCTCCTTTGTCTCTCCAACTTTTGGCTAGCTCCTTATGACTCTTCCCCGTCCATCTCTCATGCCCAGATACTTAGTTTCCATCAGGTAAGAGCTGACTGGGTCCATCCTGGACTCTGGGAAACACAGCCTAGTTCCTCAGTGGAGCCACAACCAAGTTTCAGGACAAGGATTCCTGAAGGGGCTTCCTTGGACAACCCCAGCTCTGCCCACACCTAGCTCAGTGAGGGAGAGCCCACTCACCAATGATCAAGCAGCTGTCAATGCCAAGTCCCCCACCAAGCCCTAATCACAGACTATTTCTCAATTCTTCCACCTGCACCTTGTCTTACTTTCCAATCCCATTGCTAAACTCCCCAAAGGAAACCAGAGCAGGAGTGAAGCAGCCATGCTGCACATTCTGTGAAAATAGCAGCAGCTCTGCAGCTGGACAGACACGGCTTTGAATATTTCCACACCACTTGGCCACACAACTTGGTTTGGTCACTGAACTTCGCTGTTTCAGTTTTCTCATTTTTTTCTCTTTCTTTTCTTGGGTGTTGCTGTTGTTGTTGTTGTTTTGCATATAGGACCTCCTCCACATGCTTTATCACTAACCTATACGCCAAGAGAGTTTTCTCTTTTCTGAAAAGAGAACAATCTGTTCTTTTAAGGTTTCTGTATAGACTAGAAACAGTATATATTCCAAACTGAATGTAATCACTGTATATTGCAAACATGTACTAATAAAAATGTTTTAAAGAAACATCATGTAGGCCAGGGAGATAGCTTAGCAGCATAGGCGCCCACCTGGCAAGTGCAAGGCTCTGAGTTCAATCCCCAGTACAGGGGCCAGGGAGATGGCTCAGTGGAATAAGTGCAAAGAAAGAGAGGGAGAGGGCCAGGGAGATAGCTCAGTAGAATAAGCACTTGCCTGGCAAGCGCAGGGTCCTAAGTTCAATCCCTGGTACCGCAAAGAAAAAAAGAAAGAGGGAGGGAGAAGGAGAGGGAGAGAATACCCACTGGCACCCAATAAATGGTAGCTATTGGCAGCCATAGATGTATCTATTTGTACTATTTTTTTTTTAACTTTTTGCAAAGCTTTATTCTAGAGGTGCTCAGTCCTTCTTGGCAGCTGCCTGCCTCATGGCTGCTGGCCAGCACGTTGCTTAGTTCCTCATGGTTCCTCTTGGCATGGATGTGCGTCTCCACCCTTTTCTTGATGAACCTGAGGGTGTGTTTGTCCTTGGAGACCTTGAGCAGCTCCATGGCGCAGTGCTCACAGGGATCAAAGCCGCACACCTCCCAGATCATGTCCCGAACAAACTTCGTGTGTTTGGTGAGATGTCCATGACAGCAGCTGTGCCTCGGTTTGTTCACATTCTTCTTACCTTATAGCCCTTGTTGAGGTGCACAGTCATGGGACAGCACAGGGCCATGGCTACTGTTCTTCAATGGTTGCTGTAGCGGAAGCTATTTGTACTATTTTTAAGTGTGTGCTTTCATATCCCTTAATCTGACAACCACTAGGAGGCATGCTGAGCCATTCACTGGTGATACTGCCATTCCTTGGTTGGGAGGAGCTAAACTCTCTGGCTGGGCCCATGGATGCGCTCAGGGATATTGAGTCCTCTTTTTTGTGGCTAGGTGACTGACCCTCCCAAATGCCCAGGTTGTCCTAGTTAGCCCTCAAAGTTCCTGGGCTAAAAGTATTGAAAGTGTAGTCCAGGAAAACTGGAATGGTTGGCAGGTGAAAGCAAGAAGTGTGGGAAAGGAAGCTGGGTTTCTCATAGTCCTTCCCTGCTTGCTAGGTGGACAGACACCGCTGGATCCCTGAGTTCCCAGCCAAAATCTGGTTAAACTGATGACAATAATGACACCTAGAGGTCATATGAAAAACTGCAGTCTGAGAACCACCCATTTGGTCTTTTTTATCAGGACTTGAACTCAGGACCTTGCGCTTGCCAGGAAGATGCTTATGCCACTGAGTTATCTCCCTGGCCCTACCCATTTGGTCTTTATGGGATTAGTTGATGTATTAATAAATATTTATTTACTGAGCTCTTGACACACACCAACATTTAGTTTAGACACAGAGCATAATTTTCAGGAGTCTTGGAAGGCATCTCTGGCAAACAAAACTGTGTTTGTGGTACTGGGGATCAAACTCTGGACCTTGCAATTGCCAGAGGCACTTAAGCAGCTGAGCTATCTCCCTGGCCGATGTAAAAGTTATCCAGAGGTCTACTGGCAGAGAAAATGGTAGACAGTAGGGAAAGAAAAAGAACCCCAGGCAGGATAACAGAAAAGACAAACATTGTGAGTGGAAAAGAATGCAAAACTTTCCAGAAACTAAGTGCAGTTTGGGGAATGGCGGCAACAAAAACCTGGAGAGTACATAAGGATCTTCTCAGTCATGGGAATGTTTTCTATCTTGACTCTAAGAACAGTCAGAACTCATTGAAGGGTTTTTGTTGGTTGATTCTGCAGTGTGGGGGGGGGATTGAAAGTGTGGCCTTCATGGTGAGCTAAATCTTTAAACCTTTTTGATAGGTTATGGTGGAAGACAGACTGCTAAATTATGGCCCTGATCCAACATAGCTGAATCCCCAAAACAACAGCTTACCTTCCCAGTGTGACCATTTCCTCCTTCTTCCCCACTCCAGCCCTGGATACAACTTCCTTTTACCTTTCCCATCCACACAAGGGAGCCTCCAATCAGCTCCCTGTGTGTCACTGAATTTGCCCCTCGAACTCCACTGCTAGCCAAAGTCTATATCTTATCCTCCCAGGTCAGAGGACCTGCCCATCTGCCTGTCTTCAGAGTTAGTAAAGGCTTCCCCTCCCCTCTGTCTCTGCTTCTCTGCCTCACCACCTCTGCCATTGCGGCTGCCACTGAGACCTATCACTTTCTTTTTTCTTTTAATGTATTTGGTTGTTACAGGGTCTCACTACGCAGGTCAGACTTGTGTGATTCTCCTGCTTTCAGCCTCCCCAGCGCTGAGCTCACAGGCGTGGGCCACCACGCCCAGACTCTGGCCCTCAGCCCATTCTGGGGGCGGTGCTGATGGGGCATGTGGTGCCTGAGTTCGAATTTCAGTCCCTGAGCTTGCCTAAGCAGGCACTTTAGTCCACAGAACTATTTCGCCAGCCCCAAGCCTATCACTTTTATCTTCTTCTTTTTAAATTTTATTTATTTATGTATTGGTGGATGGCTCAGCCAGCCCAAGGGGCGGAGCTGGCACAGCATGTAGTACTAAGGATCAAACCGTACCGCACTTGCCTGAGCTGGCACTTTAGACCACTGAGCTATGTCCCCGGCTCTTGTTGTTGTTGTTGTTGTTGTTGTTGTTGTTGTTGTTGTTGTTCTTCTTCTTCTTCTTCTTCTTCTTCTTCTTCTTCTTCTTCCTCTTCTTCTAATTTTGAGACAAGGTCTAGCTAAATTGCTAACTTGCAGTGCCAGGAGATGGCTCACTAGAATAAGCGCTTGCCTGGCAAGTGCAAGGGCCTGAGTTCAACCCCCGTTTCCAAAAAAAAATGCTAACTTGCTTAAGCTGGGCTTGAACTTGACTTAACCTTCAGAGTGCTGGGTTACAGGAATGTACCACTGTGGAGGGCCATCTGGGCAACTCTCCTTGAAAGAAGAGCAGTTGTCTCCATTTTGGCTGTGCCTGACCCTATATCCATGTATTAATAGGTACAGAGCTGGCTAGGACATTTCCTTATCCTTTCAGGTGGCTTTAAGCAATGCATGTTGGTTTAGCCGAGGTGCTGGTGGTAGTCCTTGAAGACGGCAGGTGTGTTTCCCTGATAACCCAAACCTGCTGCTTGTTAATATGAGACAGGACAAAGAGTCACTGTTGGCTGAGAGTGAGCCTGGGATAGAGGCTATGACTTCCTGGGGCTTGAAAGATTCCACATCAGAGCTGAAGCACCAGACCCCAAAACATTAGATACTATCTCAATAGTACTGATGTTGCAGGCAGCCAAGTTAGACAGAAATATTATAGGCAGTCAGACAGAGCCAGACCCTCAAGGAGACAAGATAGAAGACAAAGTGACTTTGCAATTTGGAAGAGACAGACACTCTTATGGGCCACACCTGAAGACCAAGACAAAAAGAGGAAGCACAGCTACATACTTTCCTAGGGATGGGCATTAGGGATTGATATACTAAATAGTATCAGCCCAACCCCCAACAGGAAGAGACCCTGTTCCATATTCATGCCTGCTTGCTACATGACTCGCTTTCCCATTTTTTTTTAACATTTATTGTGTGTGTGTGTGTGTGTGTGTGTGTGTGTGGCCAGCTCAGCCCACCAGGGGGCGCGGCTGGCTGGCATGTGGTGCTGGAGGATCGAACCAGGGTCCCTGTGTCCCTGTGCTTTGCAAAGCTTGTTCCAAGTAGGTGCTTTAGACCACTGAGCCATCTCTCCAGCCCCTTGCTTTCCCATTTGATACTGGATTTAATCAGTTTTACCTGAGCAATGGTGCTTGTAATCCCATTGGTTGACCATAATTTTGTCCCACCTCCTGCCCACCTAAGCGAGTTCCCATTCTCTCTACCTTAGCCCTGCATAGTTTTGCACTATAAAAATCCCTGGAAGAGACAGCTTCCCGGGGAACTACCCGCTGGGGCCCCCCACCTGTCCCTCTGTTGGACAGGAGCTTTCTTTCTCTCAATAAATATATTCTGCTCATAACCTCCATTTGTTCCTAAAATTCATTCTTCGGTTTTAGAGAACACGAACTCGTGCAGGTCAGGTCCAGAGATTGTTTTTCTCTATGTCATTTGGAGGTTCCTTGTATGGTTTGGAGGTCACCCACCCGAGACCAGTTTTTCTTCCTGTATCACTGACACAGGGAGAAAAAAATGTCCGGTGGATGACCTCCGAATGGTATAGTGAAAAAATGATCTCCCAACCTAAAAGGTACCTGGGATGAGTTCGTGTTCCCTAAAACCAAAGAATAAATTTTAGGAATAAATGGAGGTTATGAGCAGAATATATTTATTGGAGAACAGAAAGCTCCTGTTCCAGAGGGGAACAGGAGGGAGGCCTGAGTGGGTTGTCTCCGGGAAGCTGTCTCTTCCAGGGACTTTTATAGAAGAAAGCCATGGGTAAGGCAGGTCGAAGGTGGTGGAGAAGACATGGGAACTCACTTAGGTGGGCATGAGGTGGGACAAAACTATGGTCAACCAGTGAAATTATAAGCATCATTGCTCAGGTAAAACTGATTAAGTCTAGAACTGAATGGTGAAGTGAGTTACATGTAGCAAGCAGGCATGAATATGGGACAGGATCTCTTCCTGTTGGGGGTTGGGCTATAGTGACTCATTTGGGCTCTTTCAAGGTGATTGATACCTATTCAGAATATCAATCCCTAATATCCATCCCTAGGGAAGTATGTAGCTGTGTTCCTCTTTTTGTCTTGGTTTTCAGGTGTGGCCCATATGGAGTGTCTGTCTCTTCCCAGTTGTAAAGTCACCTTGTCTTCCATTTTGTCTCCTTGAGGGCCTGACCCTGTTTAACTGCCTATAGTATTTCTATCTAACTTAGCTGCCTGCAACAATCTCAGTGAGACCTCTGACGCTATATTCATCAGGTCTTCTCTTCATTCCTTCAGCACCGACTCATAACATACAACAGTATCTGCTTCCCTCTGGTTTATTTTCAACATTGTCAAGGATGTTCAGGAGAAATATGGCCTGCCCCTGGGGGATAGTGCAAGGGTAGGGTGCTTGTTAGCATGTGGAAGGTCCTAGATTCCATCCCAGCACCAGACCAAAAGAAAAAGAAGGGGAAAGCAAGATTAAGAGGTGTTGGAGACAGCTAAATTAAATAGAAATATTATAGGCAGTCAGACCAGACCAGGCCCTCAAGGAAACAATATGGAGGACATGGTGACTTTGTAACTTTGGAAGAGATAGACACTCCCATATGGGCCAGACATCAAGACAAAAGAGTAAACAAATGCAGTCACATATTTCCCTAGGGATGGGCATTAGGGATATTCTAAACAGGCATCAATCACCTTAAAAGAGCCAGAAAGAGTCACCCAGCCCCCAACAGGAAGAGACACAGTTCCGTAGTCATGCCTCCTTGCTATATGACTCACTTTAACATTTGATTCCAGTTTTTATCAATTTTACCTGAGCAATGGTGCTTGTAATCTCACTGGTTGACCATAGTTTTGTCCCGCCTCATGCCCACCTAAACCACTTCCCACATTCTCCACCAACCCACTGGGAGAGGAGCCTTCTGTCCCTCTCAGAGAGAAAATTTTCTTTTCCTCAATAAATATGTTCTGCTCTTAACTTCTGTTTGTTCCTAAAATTCATTCTTAGATTTTAAAGAACACGAACTTGAGGGCCAGTCAAACAGCTCAGCGGATTAAAGTGCCTGCTTAAGCAGACACAGGGGCCGGGGGGTCAGGGTTCCATCCCCCGGCATGCCGTGCCAGCCCTGCCCCCAGAGAACACTGAGACTGCAATTGAGACTGGGCATGGTGGTATGCACCTGTAATCCTAGTTCTTGGGAGCCTGTAAACAGGCGGATCACTATGAGTCCGATCTAGCAGTGAGACACTGAACACCCTGTAGACCCTTCCCTAAAATAAAAAATAAATAAAAGAGAACATGAACTTGTTATGGGTCACTCAGTGTAGAAACCAGATCAGAAGCTGTATTGGAATTTTTTTTTTTCTTTGCGGAACCGGGGATTGAACTCAGGACCTTATGCTTGCCAGGCAAGGACTTATTCTACTGAGCTATCTCCCCGGCCCCCTGTATTGGAATTTTTAGAAAGAGCTGTTTTATTACTGAGTTCATGGCCACCAATCAGTTTTCATCCAGGAGAAGACCAAACAATGGCTAGCCCAGGAAGCAGGGGGCTTTTCAAACATGGAACCACATCCAATTCGGTAAACAAATTCATCATCTGCCACAAACTAATGCTTTCAGGGTCAGTGTGACCATTACTCAACCAAAATTTTTTGGGGGCATTGTTTAGTTTCTGGTTATCTTGCACCTGAGTACACACTGCCTTGCATAGACTGAGGTTACAAGGAGTTAAGCCCATTTAGTTCCCTTTTGAAGTCATCTCTGTAAGCAAACTTTGTTTACAGGAATTAGTGAGGAAGAAATTTTATCTTAGCAAACACCAAGAAACATCCACTAGTTACTAAACAACCTAGAACAGTGGGTGAGTATACATTTCTCACACAACAGAAAGCACAAGATTTACATTTATAGTCTAAAATGTGAGTTAACCCAGTACAGAACTCATCCCAGATATCAGGTGGGGTTCCAACAGCATCCTAATTCATGAGGATAAAAGTTAAGACCTCAAGTGTTGCAAGATTTGACCTCAGGGGTACCACTTTCCCTACTCAGTATTTCCCTCTAGCCACACTGGACTTTGATCTAGCCTGTTCTCCTGGGTAAGAACTCTTTCTTGAGACTTTTTTGTTTTTGATACCAGCAATCAAACTCAAAGAGCATGGCCGGGGAGATAACTCAGTGGAATAAGTGTTTGCCTGGCAAGTGCAAGTTTCTGAGTTCAATCCCTGGTACCACCAAAGGGGGGAAAAAAAAAAAAAAAAAACCTCAAAGAGCTTGACTTGCCTGGTAGGGACTGTGTCACTGAGCTATATCCCAAGCCCCAAGAAAGACCTGTTACACTTGCCAGGCAAGCGCTTATTCTACTGAGCCATCTCCTCAGCCCCAAGAAGTCTTTCTTATTAAACTATTTGGCTCACTCCTATTGATATAGGGGAAAATGATAGCGGTGGATGACCTCCAAATGATACAAGGGAAAATATGAAACTCCCAACTTGAAAGGTACCTGGGATAAGTTCGTGTTCTCTAAAACCAAAATGAATTTTAGGAAGAGAAGTTATGAGCAGAATATATTTATTGGAGGAAAGAAAGCTACTGTCCAAAAGATGGACAGAATGGGGGGCCCAAGTGGGTTGTCCTGAGGAAGCTGTCTCTTCCAGAGACTTTTATAGAGGAAAACCATGCGGTGTGGTGGGTCTAAGGTGGTGGAAAACATGGGAACTCGCTTAGGTGGGCATGAGGTGGAAGAAAACTGTGGCCAACCAATGAGATTACAAGCACCATTGCTCAGGTAAAACTGATTAAATCCAGGACCAAATGAGGAAGTGAGTCACGTGGCAAGCAGGCATGAATCTGAGACAGGGTCTCTTCCTGTTGGGGGTTGGGCTAGTGACTCTTTGGGGCTCTTTCAAGGTGATTGATACCTATTTAGGATATCAATTCCTGATGGCCATCCATAGGGAAGTAGGTAGCTGTGTATCCTCTTTTGTCTTGGTCTTGAGGTGTGGCCCGTATGGGAGTGTCTATCTCTTTCAAGTTGCAAAGTCACTGTTTTCCATCTTGTCTCCTTAAGGGCCTGGCCCCGTCTGACTGCCTACAATATTTCTAATTCAGCTGCCTACAACAAGATGACTTTGCAACTTTGGAAGAGACAGACACTCCTGCTTTGGGCCAGACATCAAGACAAATGAGTAAACAAGTACAGTCACATATTTCCCTAGGGATGGGCATCAGGGATATTCTAAACAGGTATCAATCACCTTAAAAGAGCCAGAAAGGGGCCAGGGAGATGGCTCAGTAGGATAAGCGTTTGATTAACAAACGCAAGGATCTGAGTTCAATCCCTGGTTCCGCAAAAAAAAAAAAAAAAAAAGAGCCAGAAAAAGTCTCTAACCCATCCCCGACCAGGAAGAGATTCACTTCCTCATTTGGTCCTGTATTTAATCCATTTTACCTGAGCAATGGTGCTTGTAATCTCATTGGTTGACCAGTTTCATCCCACCTCATGCCCACTGAAGCGGGTTCCCAACGTTAGACCCACCTCACCTCATGGTTTTACTCTATAAAAATGCCTGGAAGAGACAGCTTCCCCAGGCAATCCATTGGGGTTCCCCTTCTGTCCCTCTATAGGACAGGTGCTTTCTTTCCCCCCAAGTAAATATATTCTCTTAACCTGTTTCTTTCTAAAATTCATTCTTAGGTTTTAGAGAACACAAACTCGTCTCAGGTACCTTTCAGGTTGCGAGTTTCATTCCTCTGTATCAAAGCGAGGAGTCATTGCTTTTTTTTTTTTTGGCAGAACCGGGGCTTGAACTCAGGCCCGTGAGCTTGCTAGGGAAGCGCTTATTCCACTGAGCCATCTCTCCGGCCCAGGAGTCACTGCTTAAGGAGTAGTAAATGCGTCTTTACTATACACACACTCAAAATAAATAAATAAATAAATAAATAAATAAATAAATAAATAATCAATAGTAAAAGCCTTGTCTAAGGTTTCCTGGGCTACCTCTTGTAAAAGGGAAAATCTACAAAGACACGTACAGTGTAGACTGTACAGACGAACACAGAATCACGGATCTTCCCAGATAGCTTCCGGCGGAAGGGAAACCTTGGCGAATAGGGGGCGAGCCGGGGGCTGCAGGAGCAAAGTGGGGCGGGCTTCTGGGGCGACCCGGAGAGGCGAGCTTGGGCTTGCGGGCTGAGAAGGGAGAGGCGGAGCTTCGCACTGAGCTGTAAGAGGGAGGAGGCTCCCAACACCTCGCTCCTCTCCCTGCATAGCCCGCCTGTTTCTTTGCAGACCTGCCGGCCCAGAAAGGAGGTGCCCGGGTACCTGGTGAGCTCCGTCTGCCACGTCCTGGCCCCAGCACGCCTTCCCTCCGCGTCCTTGGTCGCTCCGTGGCCACCTGCACTCCAGTCCTGCTCAAGTAACCCAGCAGAAGGCCATCAGGACTGTGGCCCTCCGAGGACCCATCCTATGAAAGCCCCGCGGAGGTGCAAGGACGCTGCGAGGAGTGGGGAGCGAGTCTGGCATCTGCACTGGCTCAAGGTCAGACGTAGCGCCCTAGCAAGGCATGCCGCGGCCAGATCCCCCGCACCTTTCAGAAGCCTCCACAAACCTTACCTTCCCCCTCAGCAGGGGAGAAGTGAAGAACCAGAAGTCTGTTCTGTTCTTTGGACCTGGTCCACAGCTCTAGAGCTCCTCTGAAGGCTCAAGGTGGTCCATTCTATCCTATCCTTCACTGAGAACTCTGCTCAGGGGCCCTTTCTCAGAATTCCCCAAAATCTCGGACCTTGTATCAATTTCCCAGTGCTCAGGTCTACAAAGGGATAATGGGATAGTTCTACTAAGCCTATTTTGACATTCTACGCAGTCATTTTTGTGACTCTTTTGCCTCTGCTGCTTAGTCTGCCCTGCTCCTCCCCAGTGGTCAGCTCAGAGCCACCATCAGGCCAGGCCCTATGCAGGTGAAAACCTAGGCCTCCAGCTAGGGTTTTGCAGATGAAAACCTAGGCCTCCAGCTAGGGTTTTGCAGATGAAAACCTAGGCCTCTAGCTAGGTTGTAGCTCTGAGTGCATACACTCTAACCTGAGAATTCAGCAGTCTATGATGAGTCATAAACTTACTCCCCTTTTGGCAGAGAGGGGACATGAGGGCCTCCAGTTATAGTCTTTCACTGTTCCTGCAGTCATTCATTTGCGTCTTGTCTACCATGAAGTATCCTGAGAAGGAAGCCGAGCTGGGACTGTCGCAGGCAGCCAAATTAGAAATATTATAGGCAGTCAGACTGGGCCAGGCCCTCAAGGAGACAAGATGGAAGACAAGGTGACCTTGCAACTTGGAAGAGAGACACTCCCATATGGGCCACACCTGAAGACCAAGACAAAAAGAGGAAGCACAGCTACCTACTTCCCTAGGGATGGGCATTAGGGACTGATATCCTAAATAGGTATCAATCACCTTGAAAGAGCCCAAATGAGTCACTAGCCCAACCCCCAACAGGAAGAGATCCTGTCCCGTATTCACGCCCGCTTGCTACGTGATTCACATCCTCATTTGGTCCTGGATTTAATCAGTTTTACCTGAGCAATGGTACTTGTAATCTCATTGGTTGACCATAGTTTTGTCCCACCTTATGCCCACCTAAGCGAGTTCCCATGTCTCCTCCACCACCTTAGACCCGCCTCACCACATGGTTTTCCTCTATAAAAGTCCCTGCAAGAGGTAACTTTTGGGTTGGTGAGATGCCCAGTGGTCCAAAGCACCTATTTAGAACAAGCTTAGCAAAGCACAGGGACCGCGGTTCAATCCCCCAGCACCACATGCCAGCTAGCCCCACCCCATGGTGGGCTGAGCTGGCCACACACTAATTAATTAAAATTAAAAAAAGACAACTTCCCCAGGAACAACCCGCTCCCCCACCCCCAGACAGGAGCTTTCTTTCCCTCAATAAATATATTCTGCTCATAACCTCGATTTGTTCCTAAAACTCATTCTTCGGTTTTAGAGAACACAAACTTTTTTCCTGTGTCATTTGGAGGTCATCCACCCGAGATCAGTTTTTCTCCCTGTATCAGGACTACACTCCTGGTTTGGCTGATGGGAACGCTAAGCATTATTCAAGATCACATAATAAGGAAGCAATAAAATGGGGCTGGGCAGTCTGCCTCCACTGAGGGTGCCTGGGGCAAAGGGAGAAATGGGATGAGGATGAAGTGGGAAGAATAGACATTAATGCTACCCTGGGTGACCTGGAGTGAACCAAGGTTTTTCTGAGCCTTCACAAGCTGCTCACTGAGGAGGCTGCCTTACCTTTGACCCATGCTAGTGCAGTCCCTGCTCAGTCCCTGTAGGTCAGACAATACCCTCAAGAGGTGCTATTGGCATTGTATGAGATGTGATAAAATATAAGGTACCTGTTTAAATTTTCTCAAATTGGGCTGAGGAGATAGCTCAGAATAAGTGCCTTCCTGGCAAGTGCAGGGTCCTGAGTTCAATCCACGGTATGGCAAAAAAAAAAAAAAAAAAACACAAACAAAAAAACTCAAATGTATTACAGTAAGACACAAAGTTTGGGATGGGAGATACAGTTCATGGGCATAAATATGAGTGCAAGGTCACAAATTTGATCCCCAGTGCAAAAAAAAAGAAAAAAAGAAAAAAGAAAAGAAAAAAAGACAGTGACCCTTAAAGTACTTCCCTTGCTTGGAATACAATTACCCCATTGTTCTTGCCACTTTCAGAGGTAGTTCCAGGTCCTTTTGTGAGGGTCTTTATGGTATATGATACAAAATACAGTGAATGCAGCTATTGAGTCCATCCAGAAAAAAGAGGGCTGGTAAAAACATTGCAGTGTGTTCTCATTCATTTATTCATCAGACCTGGCTCTCTGAAACTTTAAGCTCTTCCCCCCCAAGTCACAATGACCATGAAAGGTAAACATTTTGAAACACAAGTGCACACCAGAGTCAACCACAATGGAGAACTTTCCAGAACTGCTTGAGAAAGCAGCAAGAATGATGGGTATGCATCCCAAGCAAGGGGGAACATTTTGAAGGGAATAAATGGTAATGTTTCTTTTACTGTTAAACATGGAAACCTTGGTTTTTTTTTTTTTTTGTTTTGTTTTGTTTTTCAGAACCAGGATTAAACTCAGGCCCTTGCACTTGCCAGGCAAGTGCTTATTCAACTGAGCTATCTCCCTGGCTCTCCTTAGGGGTTTTTGAGATAGTTTCACTATGTAGTTCAGGTTTCTTTTAACTCACTATTACCCAAGCTGGCTCTGAATTTTTGAAGTTTCTCCTGCGTCAGCCTCCCAAGTTATAACATCACAGGTGTGCACTGCCACAACTGAACCATTTTTATAAAATTTATTTATTTGTGTGTGTGTGTGTGTGTGTGTGTGTGTGTGTGTTTTGTTTTGTTGGCAGAATTAGGGATTGAACTCAGACCCGTGTGCTTGCCAGGCAAGCACTTATTCTACTGAGCCATCTCCCCAGCCCCTAAAATTTAAATAAATTTTTTAAAAAATCTGTTTGGTACAGGGTCTCCTACATAGCTCCGACTCATATAGTGATCCTCCTGTTTTCAGACTCCCCAGTACTGGGATTACAGACCTTTGTCACCATGATCCATGGGCTGCTGGCTCAGCGGGCCCCAGGGGCAGGGCCAATAGGCATGTGGTGTCAATGGATCGAGCCCCAGTCCCTGTGCTTGCTTAAGCAGGAGCTTAGTCCACTGAGGTATCTCAACTGGCCCCTAACACTTTTTTTTTTTTTTTTTTTGCGGTACTGGGGATTGAACTCAGAACCTTGTGCTTGCCAGGCAAGCACTTATTCTACTGAGCTGTCTCCCCAGTCCCCCATTTTAAAAAATTTAAATGTTGACTATGTTTAAGAAACGCAGGGCCGGCCAGATAGTTCAGCGCATTGAAGTGCCTGCTTAGGCAGACACAGGGCCAGGGATTCGATCCCTGGTCCAGGGCACTGGTCCCGCCCACTGGGCACACTGAGACGGGCAACTGAGGCCGGGTATGGTGACACATGCCTGGAATCCCAGCGCTTGGGAGGCTGAAAACAGAAAGATCACTAAGAGTCCAATCTGTGTAGTGAAACCCTTTAGACCCTATATGAAATACATTAAAAAAAAAAAAAATCACACCTCGGGCGGGCCAAATAGTTTAGCAGATTAAAGTGCCTGCAAGCAGGTAGCATTGAACCCTGGGCTTTTACACTGAGCTACTCCTCTAGCCCTTTTTTTTAGTGTTGCTACTGTTGTTTTTAAATTCGTCTTGCTACATCGCTAAATTGCCTAGGCTGGGTTCGAACTGCATTCTCTTGCCTCAGCCTCAGGTCCTCAGTGCTAGGACTACCTGCGTTCACCACAACATTGGTCCTGCTGAAACATTTTAAACAATTTAATGGAATATTAGGAGTTAAAGGCAAACTCCTGATTTGTAAAGGAAAAGCATTAAAGCGCCAAGAAATTCCGTGTCTCTGAAAGAAGAATTTGGGTTCCTCCCCCAATTGGAGCTGAAACCTTTGTTGTGAGGTCTCAGAAAGCTGACCACCTAGCTCCTGGCACCGAGTGAAAGCGCTGCTGTGATCCCAGCCCGCAGGGAGGGTCGGCGCCCGAGGTTGTGACCCTGCCTCTGTTCTGAGAAAGTTTCAGGGACTGGAGTCGGCTCACGGGGGCGCTTGAGGGCGGAGTCGCGATTGTCCTCCTGCAGCGCGGAGCGGCTCCGCGTGGTTTTCCCAGCTCGCGGGTCGGAGCCGGTCGTCCGGAGGAGCTCGACTGGCGGGCGCTACGGAGAGAACCGCGCTGCAAGGTGCCTCCGAGACCTCTGGCCCCGGAAGGAGGGAGCAGCGCGCTCGGGGTTAGAACTGGACTCCACCGGCTGCCAGCCGCCCCGGGAGCCCGCCAGTCCTCAAGTTCCGGAAGGCGAGTGGGGACCTGGGCCGGGCTGGGGCGTTGAGCCCACCATGGCCGCGCGCGCCCGCGGGCTATGCCATATCGCCTTCCATGTGCCCCCCGGGCAGCCCCTCGCCCGGCGCCTGCAGCGCCTCTTCGGCTTCCAGCCCCTGGCGGCGCGGGAGGCGGGCGGCTGGAGGCAGCTGGCTCTGCGCAGCGGAGACGCCGTCTTTTTGGTGAACGAGGGCGCAGGGCCCGGGGAGCCGCTGTACGGGGTGGACTCGCGTCACGCGGTGCCCAGCGCGACGAACCTGTGCTTTGACGTGGAGGACCCGGACGCAGCCGTGCGGGCGCTGGCGGCGCAGGGCTGCCGCGTGTCAGTGCCCCCAGCCAGCGTGCGGGACGCGCAGGGCGCGGCCACCTACGCGGTGCTCAGCTCTCCAGCTGGAAACCTCAGCCTGACCCTGCTGGCACGCGCAGGCTACCGCGGGTGCTTCCTGCCCGGCTTCCGACCCGTGCCATGCGTGCCCGGCCCCGGCTGGGTCAGCCACGTGGACCACTTGACCTTGGCCTGCACGGCCGGCAGCTCCCCTGCACTTCAGCGATGGTTTCACGACTGCCTGGGCTTTCACCACTTGCCTTTGAGCCCAGGTGAGGATCCGGAGCTGGGCCTCGAGGTGGCTGCAGGGTCTGGGCGAGGGGGACTGCGGCTCACTGCCCTACAGACCCCAACATGCAGCACCGTCCCCACCCTCGTGCTGGCCGAGTCCCTATCGGGAGCCACTAGCACACAGGATCAGGTGGAGCAGTTCTTGGCCCGGCACAGGGGGCCAGGCCTGCAGCACATAGGGTTGTACACTCCCAATATCTTGGAAGCCGCGAAGGGGATGGTCGTGGCAGGAGGCGAGTTCCTCATGCCCCCCGAGGCATACTACCAGCAGCCTGGCAAAGAGAGACAGATCCGAGAGGCAGGGCACCAGCTGCGCCTTCTGGCCCAACAGGGAATCCTGATAGATGGCGAGAAAGGCAAATTTCTGCTACAAGTCTTTACAAAGTCCCTCTTTGCTGAAGGCACCTTCTTTCTAGAGCTGATTCAGAGACAGGGGGCCACCGGCTTCGGCCAGGACAACATCCGGGCACTATGGCAGTCAGTACAAGAGGAAGCTATCAGGAGCCAGGAAGCCTGAAGGGACGCGGAGCTGGGTGCACTCACTGATCCTGGAGCTTTGGGGAATCCCATCTCAAGGTCTGGGGCTGAGCAACACCCAGGAGGCCAGCTGGAGAAAAGCTCTGCTCTGGGGCCCAGTGTGGCCTCTGTCTCAGAACCTGTGAGCAGTTGAGTCTCACTGTGATCCAAAGAGGTGGAACTGTTCTTTTATTTTTATTTTTTTGTGGAGCTGCGCCAGGTTTGTTGGCACGGCCTCTAGGTGTTGGGCCTCTTGGTAGTGAAGCGGGGCTTTTGCTGGCGACGCAGGACCCGGTGAGGAACTTGATCTTGGAGTTGTGGAACTGCTTGACAGTGGGCCGCCGGCACTTGCTGGCTGCGATCTCCTCCACCTTCATGATTTGGATGGAGTGGGTGCCGGCTCGGTGCCGGGAGCCCATGTCCAGGTAGCACTGCTGTGACGGCGCCTGCTGTGGTCAGGTCCTGGTACTCCCGGTACATGTGGGTGCCACTGCGGGAGTGATAGCGCAGCCAGAAGCCAAAGTTCTTCACCTGCAGTGGAGACTTCTCAAACACCTGCACACAGTAGACAATCTCCTCTGAAGATTTCATCTTCTTCAGCTAGGACACAAAGTACCAGAAATGGGACTTGGTGACATGGTTGTGTGTGAAAATCTGCATGTGGTAGAGAGGCAGTGTGTGGCACTTTGGGGTAGGTAGACAGCGCCCCACCACCTTGTATTCCCGGAGTGTGCCCAAGGCCTTCATGGTGCTCCCTTCTTGCTTGCCCCCACCCACAAAAAGGGTACTGTTTTTTTTTTTTTTTTTTTTAGCGGAACTGGGGATTGAAAGGGTACTGTTTTTTAAAAACTAAATTTCTTACAGTTTAACATCTAATACATACTCAAGATAAAGAACAAGCAAAGAAGTACACAATTAGGTCAAATAGAACCAGTATTTTTTTTCTTTTTTAAAAAATCAGGAATCAAACTCAGGACCTTACCAGGCAGGTGGCTTTTGTCACTGAGCTACACCCCTGGCACCTTCTCCAAACAGCCAAATCCCTATGCTCTGCCCTCAACTTCATGCCCCAGTACTTTTGTTGATGTCTTTTTCTGTTTATACAATAAGTTCATGTACATTGTGGCAGGCAGGAAACACAAAAAGGGACAAAGTAGACAACAACCAGTATTTTTGAAGACTTTTTTTTTTTTTTTTTGGTGGAACTGGGTATTGAACTCAGGGCACTTGCCAGGCAAGCTCTTATTTTACTGAGCTATTTCTCCAGCCCTTTGAAGCCTTTATATTCCTCTGATCACATTTCTTCCCTCCCCCCTCACCAATTTTAATTACTAACGCTTTGCTTTTCTATATTGTTTCACTACATATGATATATATCCTTAATAAAGATTTGGTTTTTGAGGTAGGAATTTAAGAATAAGTCCTCCAGTGCTTTCCTTCTCTCTAGAGGAGCTACCGCTGCAGGTGGGAGCAACCTAAGTCGGGATTATCACAATCACCTGCCCTAAGGTGATGCTACTGCTCCAATCAGAGTTGACCTGAGACCTAGAGTGAAGGTGTTGGGTGTCAGCCCCTGGCAGGAGTCCCCTGCAGCTGCTGTCACTTTCTGCAGGGGAAAGGGGAAAGCAGGTGCTTTGGATGGAACCTCATTTGTCCAGAGCTGTCTGGAAGCTCAACCAGGGAGTCAGGACCCATGACTTTCTGGGTCCCTCAAAGGTAAGAAATGAAGAAGGCAGGGAGAATGTAGGAAGCTCTTCAGAAGACTGAAAACATAAGCACTTTATTAAACCACAGGATTCTCGGAGGTAGAGTTCAATAGAATTCCAAAGGCATCACTGGGCTGCACTGTTGAGAGGCTGGAAGTAATTATCTAGGACTTGCTGGCCCCGGCTGGGCTTTTTGCAACTGGATGGAGCAGACACCTGGGAATTTCTGGAACCCTGTACAGAAGCCAAAAGAGGGAGATACTAAGGAGGGAGCATCCGGATCCTCTCCATTTTGCCAATCTAGATCAGGTTCTAGCCTAGAATGCTAGATCCCTCTACCTGGCTCCAACTATCGGCCCCTTCAATCAGCACTCCAAAAGGCAATCCAAGAACATCTTCCTAAGGTGTAAATTCAACTCTCCTCTCCTTACCCAAGATACATCAGTAGCCTGGTTCTCATGCCCTGACTGAGCGAGCAGGTGCAGCAGACCAAACCACATGCAACTCTGAGCACTGCAGACTGTGCTGTGCCCTACTTTAGTGCCTCTACTCTTGGGCCTGGGAGGAACATTTTGCTGGTACCCCTCCAAACCTGAAGAAAATAACTTATTTCTAGGACCCCAATTAGCAAACTCTTCCTCCAAGTGACCTTTCCCAATTGTTTCGTCCCAGACAGAACTGATAGCTCCCACTCTGCAGCCCAGAAAACCTACCATGAACATCTCACACACCTAGAAGACTATTGCCTTGATCCCCAGGTCAAGAACTATTTCCTCTGTCCCCTGTAAAACCTGGAGAATGTTCAACCTCACACATCAAAATGCCTGGAAAACCATGGATTCAGATCTAGGAAGAGATGGTTGCCAAGAGACTCACCCTGAAGATCCCTGGTTGATGTGCCTCATAAACTCGGAACACCTGGCCAAGAAGAGGAGACAAGACAGGACTGGCACCTTCTCCAAACAGCCAAATCCCTATGCTCTGCCCTCAACTTCATGCCCCAGTACTTTTGTTGATACAGTTTCTCGGTTTATACAGTAAGTTCATATATGTGGCAGGCAGGAAACACAAAAAATGACAAAGTAGACAACAAATGTGCCTTTTTCATGGCAGTAGAGACAGCTGCACTTTGAAATTCTTCACGAGTCAGCCAGCGGGCACCGGGGGGTGCGGTGGTCACTGGGTTCTGCTCCTCCAGGGTGAGGCTGAACACTTGATAAGTCAACTTGATGTGAGAAAAGGTGTGCACCACCTGAGGAAGGGGAAGGGGCTGAAACAGGATTGTGACTGTGGCCAGAAACAGCTGTCACTGCTGGCCCCTCTGGCACACTTACCTCCCCAAGGTGCTGCAGGCGGGTGGCTGGGAGGGGCCCGGCCCAGGTCTGCAGTTCCTGCAGCAAAGCCTTGCTGGGATGCTGTCCTGAGGGTGCCACAGTCACCGATGGGAATTCCCATAGTCCTGCCAGCAGGCCTGGGGGACAGAGCAGCCTGGTGTGGGTTGGGTCTTGGCTGCTGACTTCTCTATATCTCCCCACTGCTCATCTCACTGCCCCCCATGCCCAGTTCCCTGGTACCTGAATGGGGCCTTTGTACCAGCAGAAGGCGAGTACCTCCAGGGGCTCTGGGTTGTTCGAGAACACAAGTGGCAGAGTGCTCTTCCCTGGGGGGCCTTCGGCTAGGCTTTCGGGGAAAGTTGGTCACTCCAAGGGTACAATTCCAGGGTTCTGTGTGGGGCAGGCACAGCCGGCACTGTCCAGTATTGGGAGCTGAGAACAAAGATGCCCAAGCCATGCTCAGGCCAGGAGAATAGGTGCCATGCCCAGAGTCCAGGCTGGGCCAGCTCTACAGAATCCTACTGGAGTTAGATGAACTGGAATGAAGCTTCCATAGGCTGTTTCCTGACAGCCTAGGGGCTGGGGTTATGGTTGGGATTGTTCTCACCACACTCTTCCACATCAGGACCTCCTGGTGGGCTCTGTGAGGCAGAGGGCTGCTCTCGAGTCACCTGAGAAGCACAGGCAAAGCATAATGGGAAGGGTCCCTCCCTAGGACTCTGGCTGCTCCTCCCCCACTGTGCTCACCCTCTGGTGTGCCCGACACAGGCTATGCACAGGGCAGCTGCTGCAGAGGGGGCGCTGTGGAGTACACACTGTGGCCCCCAGTTCCATGGCTGCTTGATTGAAGTCTCCTGGCCGGGCTGGGTCCACTAGCTGCTGGGCTAGGCTCCTACAAGAAGGAAATACTGCTATGAGCCAAAGATTCTTTGAAGGAACCCCTGCCAACTCCTTCCATTTCCCAGGATCTTCCACTACCCTACCAGAGCTGTTGAGAGACAAAGTTGCTACTGGGATCGGCACCAATGGCCCGTACACGGCACAGCACTCGCATGACATTCCCATCTACCACAGCTGTTGCCTGGTACAGAGGAGCCCAAGAGTTAGACTAGGCAAGGAGAAAGGGGCATAAGGACACAAAGAGGCAGGGGCCTACAGTTCACCTGGTCAAATGCAATAGATGCAATGGCCCCGGCTGTGTACCGGCCCACACCGGGCAGGAGCTTCTGCAAGGCCTCTGCTGTACGTGGCATGTGGCCCTCTAGTTCTCCTACCACCTAGTTAGGGGAAGAAAGCTCAAAGTTATGAGACACCTCAGGCCTTGGGACCCACAGCCCCTTGCCACCCCACTACCTTTTGAGCTCCTTCTTGCAGCCGACGGCCACGAGAATAGTAGCCCAGGCCAGCCCAGAGCTGGTTTACCTCCTGTGGATATGGTCACAGGGCAAAGAAATCAGTAGTCAGTCCCTTAGGTGTCTTTATTCCCCTACCCAAGAGTGGCTCTCACCTCCAGGGAAGCACTGGCCAGGTCCTGTAGTGTTGGCCACTTCTGCAGCCCCAAGGCAGGAAAAAAATGAGTAAAGGTTGCAGGTGGCAAGGGAAGCCAGCTATTCACCCACCCCAAAGTGTAGGCTTCATCTGCAGTCTGGCCCGACCTTTCCCTCCCTCTCCTGGCATCCATCACCTGCATCCATCGGGTATAGTAGTTGATCACTGTGGCAACCTGGGTCTGCTGCAGCATAACCTCTGACACCCACACTAGGGGAGAGGGTTGGCATGAGTACACCGCTCACCTACCTGCTCCTTGTCTGCAGCCCCCAACCTGAAGACATCTAGGCAAAGCATCCCCACCTCAGAAGAGGCACTGACCAGCATATGCCCGCTTGTCTGGGTCCACCTCATCCTCTGCCTGTCAATGCAGCCCCACATGGGATGTTAGTGTGAAAGAGGTTGGCTGCTGACCTCCTGCCCCAGCCCCTTTGTCCCTCACCTACTTACTCGTCTTCTCCAAGGCAGGTCCCGCTTCTCTCGATCATACCAGCTCAGCAGGTTCCCCCGGAAGGCTGTGACTTCTGCTGCATCTCTGAATAGATGGTATGGGGATATGGGAGCCTGTAATACCTCCTCTTCCTGCTGTCCAGCTAGGCCTGCAGGGGCCCCAGGATATTTAGAGAGCGGCCCTGCACAAGATGTGCTTCCACTTAGAGCTTCCCCCAACCCAGCCCCTGCTTAAGCTTTGCAGCTGGAGTCACACCAGATTCTAGCCCCATTTCTGGCCTTAATTTTCTCAGTATGATACTGCTGGCTCCATTGTTTCTGGGCCATAAGAAAAACCCAACAGTTTTACTTATTTATTATTTATTTATTTTGTGGTACTGGGGATTGAACTCAGGACCTTGAGCTTGCCAGGCAAGTGCTTATTCTCCCTAGCTATCTCCCCAGCCCATATTTATTTTTATGTATTTAGTACAGAGTCTACAGGGTCTCACTATGCAGATCAGACTCGTAGTGATCCTCCTGTTTTCAGCATCCCAAGTGCTGGGATTACAGACACATGCCACCACGCCTAGTCTCAGTTGCCATCTCAGCGTACCCCTGGGGCAGGCACATTGGGCACCAAACCCTGGTCCCTCGTCTGCCTAAGCAGGTGCTTTAATCCGCTGAGCTATCTGACCAGCCCCTAAAAGCCGACAGTTTTAGCCAGGCATAACATAGTCATGCAGGGTTTCCTGTTTATAAAACAGGTTCATAAGCGCATTTCACACCATGAAAGCCACACAAGGGAAGAAATGCCCAGACTACTACTCTCCTTTCCTGGTAAGAAAGCACCAATCTGAGCCATAATCCTGAAGTCACACAGCAACAGTCAGAATTAGACCTTCAATTAGTGTTTTGTGTCTTTCTCCATACCATGCCCCCTGCCAGCTGGGACGTGTCCCATTTCATGGCTAGTGAAAGCAGCTTCGAGGCCCAGCTTCTCACCATCAGGGGCAGGGGCAGGGGCAGGCGGCTTGGCCTGCCTGCTACTGCGGCGACGTTGCTCCCTTCCCTCCTGGCTGGCTGTCCGCTTCCTGCGACCACTTGCCATAGCTGCTCGTGGCTTCCTCACGATGGCCTGAAACAGAAAGACGCCGCCAAGTAGTGGCAGTGAGGCAGTCTTGGGTCCTTACAGGAGTTAGAGTGCCTCTCTCCCTATACCACTTATGTGGTGTCCACTTTCTTCTTGCGCACCGTGCAAGATGCCCACAACTTTCCTCTTGGCTCTGGTGGCACCAAGTCAGGTTCAGTAGAGCTGAGCAAGGGGACTCAGAGGCCCAGCATGAACACAGCCCTGGAGACACACAAGAAGGCCAGGTCAGATGGGCCAGGGCCCGGCCTCCTGTTGGGAGAGCACTTGTGTATTCCTGATGCTTTTCATGATGAATGGAGAGTGGTTATTTCAGGGTGTCTGGGAATGAAGGACAGGATTCCCTGCTTATAGATGTAGCATGGTTACACTAAAAGAGCCTTTAGTAGTCAACTAGTTCAAAACCTTCATTTGCTAGAAAGGAGAAACCAAAGATCAGAGAGTCTTCCCCAGAAAGACCTGCCTGGGGAAGATATGGCAACTCAGTGGGGATATAGGTAAGCTGCTTTATTCTTAATCTTTTCTGAGCCTAGTAAATCATAACTGGTGACTATTAGCAATGAAAAAATGTATCTGACTGATCCTCACTGCTCCCTGACTGTTCTTTGGCTGCCTTTTCTGTTTTGAGACAAGGTCTCACTGTGTAGTTCAGACTGGGCTTGAACTCACATTATGTAGCCCAGGCTGGCCTTAAACTCTCAGTAATCCTCCTACCTCAGCCTCCTGAGTGCTGGGATTATAGATGTGTACCACCATACCCAGCTTGAGGCTTTTTTTCTTGGTGGTGGTGGTGGGCTATTGAGACAGTATCACTATAGTTCAGGCTGGCCTCAATTTAGAGCAATCCTCCTGCCTTAGTCTTCCAAGTGCTAGGATTATAGGTGGTATGCCACCAGGATGGGCTTACCTTTTCTTTTTCTTTTTTTTTGCAGAACTGGGGATTGAACTCAGGCCCTTGCACTTGCCAGGGAAGCGCTTATTTCACTGAACTACCTCCCCGGCCCCTTACCTTTTCTTTTTCTTTTCTTTTTTTTTTTTAAAGGTCTTTTTTTTATATTTATTTATTTTTATTTATTACATTTAT
>NW_004524683.1:8686516-8694607 GCF_000260255.1 Octodon degus | reverse complement strand
AATACCACATCTTTTTCAACCATTCCTCAGGTGATGGGCATCTTGGTTGTTTCCAAGATTTGGCTATCACAAATTGTGCTGCTATAAACATAGGCAGACATATATCCCTATGATATGATGTTTTCAGATCCTCTGGGAAAATTCCCAATAGAGGAATAGCACATGCCCATTCTTGAGGACTTTTTTTTTTTTTTTTTGGCTGACTCAGGCAGCCTTAAGGGTGAGTCTGGTGCAGCATGTGGAGCTGGGGATTGAACCGCCGTCCCCTAAGCCTGAGTCTGCCCAAGCAGGCACTTCAAACAACTAAGTTAACCCACAAGCCCCCAACATGCCTATTCTTGAATCAATTACAGGGGTCAAGAGAATACAATGTTCTGATTATCTAAGTCTAGTTCATATGTCCACTGAAATTCTGGGCTCTAAGGTAGGAGAAAATATAGTTCCCCAAAGAAATTTGGGATCTTGTGCCTAGAAAAAAATATGCTGGTGAACAGAAACAACATGATTCCACTTATTATTATAAGCCGTAACTTATCACCTGCACTTTCTCTGCTTTTCCAAGCCATTGACTGGCCAATGACATCTCAATGACTGAAGTGCGGCACGCATTAGAGTGCTGGGGATTACAGGCATGCACCACCTCACTCAGCTTTTTATTCTTTTTGAGACAAGGTCTTGCTATGCAGCTCAGGCAGGTCTTGAGCTCACTTTGTAGCCCAGACTGGTCTCACAAGGATCCTCCTACCTCAGCCTCCCACTGCTGGGACAACAGGTGTGTGCCACTATCCCCAGCATGTTAATCATTTAAACAGTGTTCAATGCCAGGTGTGGTGGCACACACCTATAATCCTCGCACTTAAGAGGCTAAGGCAGGAGGATCATGAGTTTAAGCCCTACATAGAAGGACTGTACCTCAAAAAAACAAAAGAGTGAGCCCATTTAAAGTTGGTAATCATCCTTCTTCAAAGCCATGGATACCAAGGTAAAAGATAAAAGTAACTAAGAGTGCTGGATGTGGTGATGCATCCCTATGACCCCAGTACTCAGGAAGCTGAGGCAAGAGGATCCTGAGGCAAGAGTTAGAGACTAGCCTGGGCTACACAGTGAGTCAAAGCCAGCCTGAACTACATAGGAAGACCCTGTCTCAAACAAACAAAGGTATTTCCAAAACAGACAGGGACATCATAATCAACAGATTATCAACTACCAGCTTTTATAATGTCCTGTTTCAAGGTACAAGGACAGCACCTAGAGGTCTCCAGGCATTGTCCTATAATTGCTGGAAACAGAGCTTACAAACTGATCACCCCATGATGAGACTGCCCTCCGAAACAGGAGCAATCACCCCACGATGGGAACTGAGGCTGTATGTCTAAGCAGGAACAATCCTCTTGTGATGGAATGGAAATGTACCCTCAAGTGATAACCAGTTCTCCAGGGCCACATCTCAAGATGAGAGTTGAGATAACTACCCCAAGCAGTTGGAAGATATACTGCTGCCCTTTGCCGCAGTTCTTCCCCAGTTTCACCCTACAGCTCAAATCCATACCTTCAAAGGCAGGGGGGCGATGAGGACTCCAACCCCTTTATCTTCTTTCAGACAAGGTCTCACTGTGCAGTTCAGGCTGGCTTTGAACTCACTTTGTAGCCCAGACAGGTCTCAAACTCACAACAGGTCCTCCTGCCTCAGCCTCCTAAGTGCTGGCATTACAGGACTGCGCCACCATGCCCGGCTCTGCCCTTTTATCTTCCCAGTGTGGTTATACTTAATATTCCTTTCTTGCTTCACCAATTCATTTTCCTTGTTTAGGGATCAGAGGCCACATGAAGTTCGGTAGGACCCCTTGAAGTCAGACCTGCCCTGGCCTAGACCTGCAGCAACGTCCTGCTGCCCGCTGTGCCCGCCGAACCAGCCCTGCAGAAACTGCACAATCTACTGCGGGAGAGGTAAAGAAGATGCTTCCCTTCGAGACGGATAGCCCTAGTAATTCCGAATAATGGCGAAAAGGACTCAATAGTAAAGTTAATGAACTTAAAACACGTGAATAAACAAGGTACAGGAGTTGATGGGCGGAGGGTAACGGGAACCACGGCCCGGAGAAGGGATTTGGTTCCAGTAGCGAGACCTCTATCACGGTAGCAAGTCATATTCAAACACTCTCTGTAGGTCAATTATTCTTCCTAATCGCTTTATGAACTATCCTTTTCTCGCAGTCCTTCTACTGCAGCCTTAACTGAAGTCTACCTCACCGCCCGCTCGGCCATTGCTCTCCACGCTCTGCAGCCTGAGCCCGCAGGGCTCTCCCGGCCTCTTCCGCAGCGGGGAACGCACTGAGCTGCCCATCCCTCCAGGGATCTGCTCCTGCCCAGAACACTCTCCACGACACGACCCTCTCCTAGTTTCTTCGTATGCTTCACGCTCAGCTCCGACACAGCCCCTTCCTCTGGGATGCCTGGCAGGCTCATCACCACCTCCGCTCTGCAGACGCATACAGCAAACTACGCACAGCTCCCGCACTACCACGCGCGAGCGCAAGTTACCTGCACCAAGCTCTCCCGCGCGCCTCTCCTCGTTCGAAGGGGCGTGGCTGGGCGGAAGACCGCACCAGCCAATTGGCTCTCCGCGCGCCGCCTCGCCCCGCCCACCGACCCGGAACTGAACGGAAGTGGGCGGGGGCCGCGAGCCGGAGCGCGGTACTCAGGCTTGTCTCCTAAGGCGTGAGGCTGGAGTCAGGAAAGCGGAAGCCCCTTCCCCTACCGACGGCCCAGGCGAAGATTCTGGAGCGTCATGGCCGCGGGCAGTGAGGACAGCTCAGTTTCAGCTCCAGCGGCCTCTGATGGTGAGCAGCTTTTGAGGGGCCGCCCTAAAAGCCTCTGCTCGCCGGGGGAGGCAAAGGCTTCGGGCCCATAGTTGTGGAGACTTTAAGCTGCGAGGACCCTAGGAGCAGCTTCCGCCTGAGCCAGCCACGAAACTACAAAGCCCGGCGTGCACCGCGCTGCGCTGCGGAGCCTGAGTGTTGGGAGCCGTTCGGGCGAATCGGGAAACGCGGTCTGGATGGGACGCACCACTTCGTAGTTGTGTTTCGGCAGAATGTGTCAGGTTGGGCGCTACGATCCAAAGAAGTAGGATATATTGGGAGCTCTGAGACCCATACCCATAAGGGAACCATGAGAACGGTAGTACTGAGGTTTATGGATTGAAATCCTCTAGCTCTGCAAAACATTTTTTCCTGCAAGGCGCAACCTTCAAAAGCCTTGCAAGTAAATTCCCTGTGCCTCAAAGAAAGTTACTGGAAAAGCCTGGCTTCTGCTCTCCAAATGAGGGGGCTGTCTACTCCAAGGCCTGTGTGTAGAGCATTTTAGAGGAAAAACTATTAGTGGAAACTCAGGTTCCCCTACCAAATTGGTGTCTTTTCGTGGGACCTTTACAGAGCATGAACATCTATCACTTTCCTTTATTCCCAGGTGGTGTCAACAAAAGCCCAAAATGTGAGAAAGAGCTAGTAATCCAGGTTCCCGTAGTGGATGTGCAAAGTGACAACTTCAAGGAGATGTGGCCATCCCTCCTTCTGGCCATAAAGACAGCTAGCTTCGTGGCTGTGGACACGGTGAGAGATGGGAACAGGGAGGGGAAGCTGGTTGTAGGGCTGGTGCCTGGGGCCTGTCACAGCCCTCTCTTTACCATCCATAGGAACTAAGCGGACTTGGGGACAGGAAGAGTTTGCTGAACCAGTAAGTACAAGCCTTCTCTTTAGTCCTTCTCCTGGCAGGAGAGACAGACCTCAACTCCTAAGTGAGGGTAGGGAGGACCCAGTTTTGGCTGGTCTTCCAGGAACTAACTCAGCGACAGCCACCCCCAAATACATCATCCTCCAGGTGCATTGAAGAACGTTACAAGGCTGTGTGTCATGCCGCCAGGACCCGTTCTGTGCTCTCTTTAGGGCTTGCCTGTTTCAAGCAGCAGCCAGACAAGGTATTGGCCAGCTCACTGGCATTCTAGGTCTAGCCTGGGGGAAGAAAGAGGGTTGGAATCCTGGGGAATGCTGAGTATGAGTGAGGTTTTTCCTTCAAACTCCTGATAGAGCAAACCCTCTTTCTCTCAGGGTGAACACTCCTACCTGGCCCAGATTTTCAATCTTACTCTGCTGTGCATGGAAGAGTATGTTATAGAACCAAAGTCTGTGCAGTTCCTGGTACAGCATGGCTTCAACTTCAACCAGCAGTATGCCCAGGGCATCCCGTACCATAAGGGCAATGACAAGGTAGGCCTCCAGCTTGCCTAACCTCGAGGCTCTCAGGAATGTGACTCCATTTCTTCTTGCTCTAGGAGCTGTGTGGCAAGGGAGAATCTGCTTCTTGGTATGAGGAACACTTGTGATGGGGCTGGGGAAATAAGAGTGATGCAAATGTGGGTAGTAGCAGGTTAGGTAATGAGGGACAGCTTCTCAGGTGGGGGTGCCTGGGACAAGTGTCCTGCAGAAGATGCTAAGGAACTGTTCTTCCCATTGACTAGGGTGACGAGAGTCAGAGCCAGTCAGTGCGGACACTATTCCTGGAGCTGATCCGGGCCCGCCGGCCTCTGGTGCTACATAATGGCCTTATAGACTTGGTGTTCCTGTACCAGAACTTCTATGCACACTTGCCTGAGAGTTTGGGAACCTTCACTGCAGACCTGTGTGAGATGTTCCCTGCAGGCATTTATGACACAAAATATGCTGCTGAGTTTCATGCTCGCTTCATGGCCTCCTACTTAGAATATGCCTTCCGGAAATGGTGAGAGAATGGGGTGGGGTCTGGTATGAGCCTATTGCATTGACCTAAGATATTTATTGAACACCTACCATGTGCCAGGCACTGTTTTAGGTGCTGAGGATTCAGGCAAAAAAAGCCTCCTGTTCTCAGGGAGCTTATGTGTTAGTGCCCTCTTGCTCTGTTGCAGTGAGCGGGAAAATGGGAAGCAGCGGGCAGCTGGTAGCCCACACCTTGCCCTGGAGTTCTGCAGCTATCCTCCTAGCATGAGGACCCATATCGACTACCGCTGCTGCATGCCCCCTGCCACCCACCGTCCTCATCCCAACAGTGTCTGTGACAACTTCTCAGTAAGTAAGAGTGCTCAACCATTTCTTGAGGAAGGGACAGTTCTAGCATGGAGAACCTTTTCTAATCCTTTTTCCTACTCTAGGCCTATGGCTGGTGCCCCTTGGGACCACAGTGTCCTCGGTCCCATGATATTGACCTTATCATTGACACTGATGAGGCTGTGCTGGAGGACAAACGGCGAAGACGGCGGCGTAAGGAAAGGAGGAAGAGGGCTTTGTTGAGCACACCTGGGACACAGACTTCCAGGGAAGCTGAGGACTGTCCCCCCATCAAGCAGGTCTGTGCAGACACCCTCAAGACTGAAGAAACTGAACAAAAAATGATTGAGGGTGAAACAGAGGCACATCCTGGCTCTCAGCAGGATCACCAAAATGACTTGGAGACGAATCTTCAGCCACTAAAGCCTGAAACAGCTGACCTGGCTCCTGCAGAACAGCCAGGGAGTCAGGCCAGTCCTGTTCGAGTGTCTGGGGACGGTCTGCACCGGGCTGGCTTTGACGCCTTTATGACAGGTTATGTGATGGCCTATGTGGGAGTGAGCCAGGGCCCCCAGCCCTGCAGCTCTGGACTCTGGCTACCAGAATGTCACAACAAGGTCTATCTGAGTGGCAAATCTGTACCACTCACAGTGGCCAAGAGCCAGTTCTCCCGATCCTCCAAAGCTCACAACCAGAAGATGAAGCTGGCTTGGTGCAGCAGCTGACCCAACTTCAGCTTATCACTCAGCCCTGGAAGGAAAGCTGAAAGAGCAGATTTGTTCATATCTCAAGCCTGTGAATGTTACCTCAACTACTAGAGTTGGGTGGGGAGTTCTGGCTGTGTTCCCCTGGTCGTTCTTTAACCCAGAGGTGGTTGTACAGGGGAACAAGAAGGCTGACCAGCACCTGCAACAAACTTTATTTTTTTTAAATCTGAAAGTGTCTTGGGAAAGTTTTACAAAAAAAACAGAAGTGAGTTATGAAAATATCTGACCATCTTCATTCTTTGGTTGTTTCTTATTGCAGCTCTGTAAGGACAGACTGTTCCCAAAGCTCCAACTATAGCAGGAAGGGGGAAAAAACAGTCCAGGTATAAACCATTTAATCACCAGCATGTATTTGTTCACAAATACATAGAGCAGGCCCCAAGGCCTACAAAACTAGCCCCACTCCCAACCACAAGGTTGAAAGTTTTATGAGGCAGAACAATAAGACTCCTTTATAAATATGAAAATAGATTAAATCACCTGAAAAAGGTCTTTGAATATGTTATCTAAGAGCCATGACCACCACACTGCCTTGCCCTCCCCTTGCATAGAAATGTGACGTGGTCTGACCATGGAGTAAGTGCAAACAGCAGTTATTCAAGTGTCTTAGACATACTGGCAAGAAGCACCCCAGTCTTCAGGTCTGAGAAACAGTCATGCTTTTATGGCCTGGTCAGCTCCACGTTACATCTAGTAGCTTCTATGTCCCAAGAGAGATCTAGTTTGGGAGAAGAGCTGGGGTAACAAGCCTGCCAGCTCAGCCTAGAATGAGGAGTCCTGGTCCTGTCTGGGGAAATACACTGGCATCAGGTAGGGACCAGAGCTCCTTGCTGGATTTCAGGGGCTTAGTATTAGCAGTTGGCCCTAACTAGGAAGGCTTTTTGTTGCTGCCTCACTTTTCATACGCAGCCATTGGGCACTGGAAGCCCAAAAGTTAAGTGTGACTTGGCTTAGCCTGCACTGTGGGCTCCAAGGAAGAGTTAAGGCTGTACACCAGGGGAGCTCTGTGGCTTCAGGTGAAGGTTCATTCCCAAGACAAGGCAGGGACTAACCTCTCAGCCATCTTGCCCTCCCCAAGTTTGCAGGCTTACACCTGAGACAGAGCAAGCGCCTACTGGCCTTTCTTCCACTTCCATTGCCTCAGAGACACCTCCATAACATGAGCTGGGCCCCAAACCGTTTTCCTCCTGGGGACAGCAGCAGTCCATGGCCTCATGTGCTGCACTTGCTGGCAAGGCAGATCCTTGGAATGGCGGGATCTCTCTTACTCTGTACTTGAGACTGCTGAGGCGTGGAGGCCCCTCCGACAGTGATTCTTCACAACTCACAAATGGACAGATTTTATGACGTAACTCGGGTGAACCAGGCAAAGAACGCCATCGGCGAACAGGTGGGGCTGGGGACTCCTGCCAGCCAGCCACAGGCACAGTTCCAGGCCCTGGTGCATTCAGGTCAAATACCAGGGAGATGACAGACTTACTGGGGAGGTCAAACAGCTTTATCTTGCCACCCTTGAGGTCCTGCCGGGCACTAAAAGGGTTGACTTTGCGGGTGCGGGTAGCACCATCTTGTGGCCGGTAGTAAGGGTCCAAGACGCTTACTGTGTGGGGGGCCTTAGGAGAGAAGATGTCTGACTGGCTTCGAGACAGCCAGATAGTGCGTCTTGGACGCGGTGACTTGTGGGGAATCTTGTCATCCAGTGAGCTCAGTCTCTTCCCACCAGGTACTTTCTCCAAGAGACCTGGAGGACAGTGAGTTGAGTCTAGGTTACTCTTACTGGTTACAAAGAAGCAGCACTTTATCAGTGCTTCCACTTGAGGAAACAAAGTAGATGATCTTGTCCCATTTTTATCATTGAGGACAGCCTCAGAGGAAGTAACAGATCAAATCGTAACTCAAATTCTAGTAGCTTTCTAGCCCATGACCTGCCCTTCCTTGCTTCTGGACCTGCTATCTTGCAGTCACCCGCTTAGAGGATAATAATGCCTCAGAGCCATCAGTTTGCCTTGTTTGTTTGTTTTGAGACAGGGTCTCACTATGCAGTTTGGGCTGGCCTTGTGCTCACTATTGTTTGTAGCTTCCTGGCTGAACCTCTCAAGTGCTGGATTACAGGCATGCGTTACCATGGGGCAAGACTGCATGGCCTATGGGACAAGGGATCAAACTTGGGTCCTTGTGCTTGCCGGGTAGGTGCTAATGCCACTGAGCTATCTCTCTGCCCTCCCCCCTCCTTTTTTTTTTTTTTT
>NW_004524683.1:8683970-8686416 GCF_000260255.1 Octodon degus | reverse complement strand
TTCTTTTCTTTTTTTTTTTTAAAGGTCTTTTTTATATTTATTTATTTTTATTTATTACATTTATTTATTGTGTGTGTGTATGGCCAGCTCAGCCCACCAGGGGGCGGGTCTGGCTGGCATGTGGTGCTGGGGATCGAACCGCGGTCCCTGTGCTTTGCCAAGCTTGTTTCAAGTAGGTGCTTTAGACCACTGAGCCATCTCTCCAGCCCCATCCCTTACCTTTTCTTTAATAGCAAAAGGCAGCTAACACTTCTTAAAGGTATGCCAGGCCCTCTAAAGTGCTTTACTGATTCTGTTGCTCAACCCCGACGGCTCCAGGAGCCAGGTACGATTATCTCCATGTTAGCCATGAAGAACAGGCTTTTAGAGATTAAGCAACTTGATCTTGCACACCCAGAATCTGCACGCTTTCAAAGCTTTGATGTTACCACCTCATTTTCATCAAAAGAACTTGCTCCCTTCTTCAGAGAGAAAAACAAACTTCCCTCCACTTGTACTGTCCTCCTTCCTCCTTTTACATGGACGAAGTCTCCCTCCTCTCACCAGGCTCCTGTTTCTCTGATCTTCCAAACAAGACCCATTCCAGTGTCCTCCATCGGAGTTTTTTATACCAAACATTATTTCGCATTTCCTTGTGATTCTTTTGGCTAGTGCCTGCTTATCCTGATACCAGTTGGCAGGTTCTTCTGACCCATAAATGACAGAAACGAGACTGGACCAAATACCATAAGCACACACAGTCCCACATAGGGGGAAGGAAAGGCTTCATGTGAAAGGAGTCAGCAAGTGTTGAGTGAACAAGCTGCTCCCTGAACATCCATTTTTATTGACTTGTTGGGGTGAGATAGTCTGCTCACTTTGCCAGATGTGGCAGTGGATACCTGTAATTCCAGTACAAGAGGCAGAGGCAGATGTAGCAACTGGGTTCAATCAGGAGTACTGTGCTGGCTCTGCCCTGAGACGGGGCATGGGGTGCATGCCTGTAATCCCAGCTCTTGGGAGGCTGAGGACAGGAGGATCACTATAAATCTGATTGGACTTAGATTTTTCCTCAGTAACAGCTCATTTGATGCACCACCATGCCCAGTCTCATGCAGACTCTGTACAGAAGAGGCAGGAAAAGGAGGAGGAGGAAGAAAAGGAGGAGGAGGAGAAGCAGGAGGAGGTGGAGAAGGACACACGCTTTAATAGGCAATAAGCCAAGTTAACTTTTTTTTCAATTTTGTTTTTGTTTTTTAGATTTTTTAGTTTTTTTTTTTTTTTTTTTTTCTTCCAGATAGGGTCTTGCTAAGTAGCGCAGGCTGACCTCAAACTCAGGTCAATCCTCTTGCCTCAGCCCTCCAAGTGCTGAGATTAGCAGTGTGCACCACCAAGCTCAGCTAATGTTTGTGCAGAGCTGAGTAAACAGTAACCCAAGGTTTAAGATCTCAAAGGAGACAGACACAATGTAAGACAGAGGCACCAAGCCTTGTCTCTTTTTAGT
Organism: Octodon degus; assembly: GCF_000260255.1. NCBI lineage: Eukaryota > Metazoa > Chordata > Mammalia > Rodentia > Octodontidae > Octodon > Octodon degus. Next base: position 8,684,933 of record NW_004524683.1, on the reverse strand, counting down.
CACCTATCACACATTATCACATTAGCAAACCCATATACTGGGAAAGTGGCCTTCAGATACCTGGAAATTCAGTAGCCCAAGCAACTTTTATAACCCATGTCAGAGGTATCATCTCACAGCAAAGCTAGTAGGAAACTAAAATGTATTGTCCAGCTACATGGCCTCCAAAATTAGTGATTTTTAAATTGGCTAAGAGCAAGTACAGTTAGAAGACAGATTTTTCCTCAGTAACAGCTCATTTGTTGCAAACCTGCTTCTGTGTTCTGACAAGCTCACAAAGTAGGTCTACTGGAACGTGTCAGGCTACAAAGGGTAACAGTTTACTGTGTCCAGGGGTTTGCCTGCATCAAACTTCTGCGTCACCACTGTGCCATCACAGTGATCCCTAACTATCTCAATCCTATTTGACTATCAAAAACCAAAACAAAAGAAAACTCCACGAAAGCCATGATTAGGTAGGTGTCAGACTGTGTCTGTCTGTCTGTCTGTCTGTCTGTCTGTCTGTCTGTCTCTCTCTCTCTCTCTTGTATTTAGTACAGGGTCTACAGGGTCTCACTACACAGATCGGACTTGTAGTGATTCTACTGTTTTCAGCCTCCCAAGCACTGGGATTGCAGGCGTGCACCACCATACCCAGTCTCATTCTCCATTTCAGCACGCCCCAGGAGCAGGGCCGGCATGGCATGCTGGGGATTGAACCTTGGCTGCTGCGTCTGCCTAAGCAGGCACTTTAATCCACTGAGCTATTTGGCCGGCCCTAATACAATTATTATTATTTTTTTTTTTTTTTTTGTGGAACCAGGGATTGAACTCAGGCCCTTGCACTTGCCAGGGAAGCGCTTATTCCACTGAGCCATCTCCCCAGCCCCTAAAGTTACATTTACAAGTTTTCTTTCTTTCTTTTTTGTATTACCAGGGATCAAACTCAGCACCTCTTGCTTCCCAAGCATGTGCTTATGCTAC
>NW_004524683.1:8667971-8674656 GCF_000260255.1 Octodon degus | reverse complement strand
GGGGATTGAACCGCGGTCCCTGTGCTTTGCTAAGCTTGTTCTAAGTAGGTGCTTTAGACCACTGAGCCATCTCACCAGCCGCCCCATCTTATTTTTGATACAAGGTCTCACTAAATTACTAAATTTCTTGGGCTAGTCTCGAGCTTGGTATCCTCTTGCCTCAGCCTCCCAGGGTGCGAAGGATTTTAAGCACATGCCCTTGGCTTGGTCTGATCTCTTACCTTTAGTGGTAGTCTGTGGCTTCCTGTCTTTCTCTAGCTCTTCGTCCTGTAAGTGGCTCATAATCTTCTCCAGAGTCTTCCCAATCTCCACAAAGGACGGGCGCAGTTTGGGGTCCATCTGTTGGCAACCATACTGGCCATGAGCCCTGCCCTCCATTTCCCACCCCAAAAATGAAGTGTGAGTCTCATTCTGGTGTTTTTTAGGACCCGAATGTACAACTAAGAGCTCTATACTGAGGTCTCAGGCCATGAGGGCGATCCCCAGGGTTAAGATCAGGGAAGATGATATTGTCTATGTACCTTCCCATCTCAATCTCCTTTGTCCTGTCATTTGAAAGAGAGCTCTCCAAAGGTGTATGTTCACATGGGTTGTTTTTTGAGACAGTCTTGTTATGTTGTTCAGGCTGGCCTTGAGCTAACTATGTAGCCCAGGATGGCCTTGAACTCATGGCCATCCTCCTACCTCAGCCTGCCAATGCTGGAATTACAAACCCGCACCACCATGTCTAGCTTCACATTAGTTCTTGAGTTCTGCTAAATGTGTGTTTGGGAGGTACCTGAACAAATTAGATACCCTTTGGTCATAACAGGTCTAGCCCCATATAAAATGAACACTAATAAGAGGCTCTCTTATATGTGTCAGGACTGGCTAGATCCACAGTCCAACAATAAAACCTGACCAGGGCTCCCAGCATCCAAGGCTAATGTCAGTAGGTCTACCATGCAGGCAGAGGATTGATAATATAAAGCAATTTTTTCTTCTCTTGGCCCAGGGCTCTAGAGAGCCTGGCCAGACCAAGAGGAGGAACTGAGGTTGGTATTAAACATCCAGTAAAGGGGTCAGGGAGATGGCTCAGTGGAATAAGAGCTTCCCTGGCAAGTGCAAGGGCCTGAGTTCAATCCCTGGTTCCACAAAAAAAAAAAAAAAAAAAAAAAAAAAAAAAAAATCTAGTAAAAATGAGGTCCTTTATTTTAATAAGGACTAATTAGCTGCCTCTCCCTAAAGTCCTAACCAGGATAAAAAGTACTCAGCCCCTGACTATGCATAGCCAGGGGAGAAAGATACTTACATTACAGCAGTTGAAGGTGAGCTGCAGAAAGTCTGCTGGACAGTCTCCCACCATGTGCTGGAAAGCATCATAGTCCAGTCCAAAATTCTGTGGATGGGAACGGCGGAAGGAAGATACAGGGGTATGGGTAGCGGGTCATGAACGCCCACCTGTGCTGGCCTGCTCTAGAAGAGGCGGGAGATGCCTCTAAGAAGCAGCCACATAAGTTCTGGCAACTCTACCCCAAGGACCAAACAACGCCATAGCCACAAGCCCACCCCAGGCCCATAGCTTACCTCAGTGCGGGGAAGGTAGTCCGGATCAGCCTGGATACGGGCGATGATCTCGCAGAGGATGATGCCGTAAGAGAACACATCTGCCTGGTGGGTGGTCAGACCTCGGTTTCCCTCTCAACAGAGGGAAGGGTTTCTGCCCCATGTCCAACCGTCCACACTTGGGCCCTATTATCCAAGTCATTCTCTGGGCAATTGCAGATATCAACCCTATTCTCATAGGAAGGATGTAGATTCTTACCGTAAACATAGAGGATGATCTTGGGCACTAACAACTGGTAGAGTGGCTTCTATACAGAACCAGGCCCTGCGCTCTTCCAGACTTACCTTCTCATTATAGGGTTCATCTCGGAGAACCTCCGGTGCCATCCAGAAAGGTGAGCCCACCACAGCCAGCTTCTCACTCCCCATGCTGTGAGGTGGGATTATAAGTGAGCTTTCCACTGCCTGGCACAATGGGACCTCTGGACTGGCGGGACTTCCCCTCAAGGATAGGTACAGATTAGGACTGACCAAATCCAGGAGGTGAGACTGAGCTGTGACTAAGACCAGGCCCTGGGAAGGAGGCTGGGTTTGCCCTGGCTTTAACTCCCTCTGCTGTGAGCCTAGGGTCCACTGGAGCTGCTCACCTCACATCAGGGATCTTCTCAGCCAGGCCAAAGTCAGCCACCACTGCAGAGTAACCATTCTCATCTTTCTTTATCAGGCAGTTCTAGGGTTCCCAAAGAAAAAGAAGACAGGGTAAAGCTCAAAAGTCCACTACAGAGTTACTACCAGGCCTCTATTTTTTTGTTGTTATTGCTGTTTGTTAATTTGTTTGGTGATAGGAATTGAGCCCAGGGCCTGGTGTATGTCAGGCATACACATATACTCTACCACTGAGCCATACTCCTAGCCTTTCTCTGCTTCCTAGAGAATTCATTCTCATTCTCATTTTCTCTCTCTCTCTCTTGCTCGCTCTCACTCTCTCTGTCTCATGTTTTCCCTCTCTTCTCCCTTTTTCTTTTTTCGGCGGAACCAGGGATTGAACTCAGGTCCTTGCATTTGCCAAGGAAGCACTTATTCCACTGAGTAATCTCCCCAGCCCCCCTCCCTTCTCCCTTTCCCCCCCTTTTTTTCAGTTTCAGGGGCTTAAGGGCCTTTGTACTGTACATCCCCACCCCACTTCCTTTAATTTCTTTTTATTTTAAGACAGTCTCTTGCGAAGTTGCTCAGGCTGGGCTGGAACTTGCCATCCTCCTGCCTTGGCTCCCCAAGAGTGCTGGGGTTACAGGTGTGCCACCATGCTTGGCTCAGACTTGGGGGCTTCAAAGACAGCCATGTGAGATGAGTTAGTTCTGGATCTTGAGTGACTATCCCACATTGTACTTTAGGCTCTAAACACCAATATTTATTTTATTTTTTATTTTTTTCAAAGTTTTATTGATAAACAGATAGCAATGAGACAGTTTCTAATCAAATTGGAAAAACACCAGTATTTATCCTTACTTTCTAAGTACTAGGCATTTCCTCAATGAACAAAACGGGGCCAGGGAGATAGCTCAGTGGCATAAGTGCCTGCCTGGCAAGCACAAGGTCCTGAGTTTATTCCCCGTACTGAAACTAAAGAACAGGAACCTCTGTTTTCTTGTTAATCTGGTACAGAGAACAGAATGTCAGTTCACTGCCCCTCCCCACTTCCTCAGAGTGCAGAGACCCAATTCCCAGGTCTACCATACCAATTGGTGTAAGTGTAAGTACAGGACAAATACCCACGCCTATACTTTCACTGCCCACAAATTCATAGGGCGAAGGGGCTGGGGAGATGGCTCAGTGGAATAAGCACTTGCCTGGCAAGCGCAAGGGCCTGAGTTCAATCCCGGGTTCCACAATTCACAGGGTGAGTTCCAGGGTTAAGGTCCACATGACAAGTCTATGCTCTGGCTAAGGGTATAGCTCAGTGATACGGTGTATGCACAGTATGCATGAGGCCATGGGTTTGATTCCAGCACCACAAAAAAGCCTATGAACCACTGAGCTAAACTATCTCCCTGGCCCTGAGTTGGGCTTTCCACACAGTCTCCAGTTCAGGGAAGACGCTGAGGACATTCTCACTGAACAAATGCTGCTGTCTGCATAGAAAGGATGGACCCAAGTGACCTATAAATAAATACGAAGCAGCAACCAGTTCTCCCCAAATAGCTGCCTTCAAAATAGCCCTATACCACTCTGGCTCCAAGATGCCTCACCCCACCCCATCCTCCAGAAGCAGAGAACAGGGCTCACAGAACAATTTCTGGGGCCACCAAGGCCTATCTAACCCAAACCAACCCTCCTTTCTCCTTGCCAGCCTTAGCATCTGGTTGCCCAGAAACCTCCTTACTGAGCACCAGGCACATATCAATCAGTTCCTTATTCTGACCTTGTGATCACACAGCATTCCCTGATCTTAAAGATCCTGGGATTTAATCCTATCTTCCACCCTGAATAGATGTGTGTTGCCTGGCATCCAAGGACTGCCTTGTGTTTGTCCTGGCTCTGGCCCTCCCAGCAGTCCTGCTGGATCAGCAGCCCAGCTCCTGGCTTTAACTGTGAGAAGATGGGCCTGAGGCCAATATGCCTTCGAGCCAAAGTCCTGAGAGCAGGTCACTAGCCAGTAAGGCAGTGGCACCTCAGATCTGTCAGCTCTTCCCTCTCCCTCCTATTTTGCCAACAACTGAGACTGTCTCCAAGGCTCAGTCTAAAGTCCTATTTACTATCTGTTTTATGGTCCTCAGAAACAACCCTGTGAAAGCCAGCTTGGGAGCAGCAGCTTCAGAACAGAACATGGTCACTGTGCAGCCCAGGTTGAAGCTATTCCATTCCTGTCCTGTATTCAGGTTCACAGGGAGCTCACGCTCACTCATACAGACCACCCATCGAGTAGAAAGGGATTTCAGCAACTCCACAGCAGCTAAGAAATGGCGAGGGCAGGGATGTGGGGTAAGGCTGCCTCACCCAGGCTACCCGGAGTGTGATCACTGCCTCTCTCAAGGTTTTTCCACAGCCAACAGATATGCATTAAACCCGAAGCGGGAAATCAGGAGACAAACCCAAACAAAATGTAATAAAAACAAACAAAAAATCTAACTTTAGGATTCTGCATCAGAGGTGATAGGAAAAGTTGGAGAGCCCTTGCCCAAAGTAGCCCATCTGAGCTTCCCCAGCAAAGTCTAGCACCTGCCCTTGAAGTGACACAGCCTAGTCTGCTGTGACTGTACTACTTGTTGGCTTTATTCTCTTCTCTCATTCAGTCTTCCCTGGCTTCTGCCGGAAGTACCGTACTGTCACTGAAAACCCCAGCAAGCTCTACAGCACTAAGCTCAACAGACAGAATTAGTTGATCTTTGTGTGTGTGAACTGCTGATTACTTCCTTACGTATTTTTATATGCATGATTCAGAAATCATGTTAGTATTTGGTGTGCAGAGAATTCAGCACTCATGGTCTTAAGAACAAACAGACCAGCTATTAGAGGACAGCTGGAAGCTATTTTCTCCTGGCTTCTGTGACACTACAGTTTTCAATTTCTTTCTCTACCTTAAGACTCTAGGTTTGTCATCATGTTTTTCCTAAAATGTAAATCCACATTCTCTTCTGTTTAAAAGCTGACAATGACATATTATATGATTCACACTATATAAAATGCCCAGAATAAACAAATCCAAGAAACCAAAACTAGCATAGTGGTTGCCAACAGCTGAAAGAGAATAGGACACTTTTTTTTGGCGGAATCAGGGATTGAACTCAGACCCTTGCACTCGCCAGGGAAGCGCTTATTCCACTGAGACATCTCCCCGGCCCTCACTTTTTTTTTTTTAAAGGAGTAATGAAAATGTTTCAAAATTGAATAGTGGTAATGGTTGAAGATGCTAGACACCATTAAAATGCATACTTTTGAGCTGGGGAGATGGCTCAGTAGAATAAGTGCTTGCCTGGCAAGCACAAGGGCCTGAGTTCAATCCCTGGTTCTGCCCCCCAAAAAATAAATAAATAAATAAATAAATAAAATGCATACTTTAGGGGAGGTTTATTTTTTGGTGCCGAGGACCAAACTATTCTACTGTTGAGCCAAATCCCCAGCCCCTAAAATGCATACTTTAAAAGGATGCATTTGCCATGTGCAGTGCTGCACACCTATAATCCAAGAGACTCAGGAGGCTGAGGCAGGGGGATTACAAGTTCTTCAAAGCCAGCTTGGCTAACTTAGCAGGACACTATCTCAAAATTTAGAATAAAAAATTAGAGCTGGGGATGTAACTTATTGGTAAAGCTTGTCTAATGTGTACAAGGTCCTAGGTTCAATACCCAGTACCCAGCCCTGGGTTGGGAGGTAAACTTTAGCATGTGCAAGACCCTGTGTTTTATCCCTAGTACTGTGAAAAATAAGTAAATAAATAATAAAATAATGAATTTTATCCTAGGCAAATTGTAGCTCATTAAAGCTTCTTCTCCTTCTCCTCCTTCTTGAGACAAAGTTTCACTGTGTAGTTCAGGCTGGCCTCAAACTCACAGCAATCCTCCTACCTCAGCCTTTCAAGTGCTGGGATTGCAGGCATGCACTATTGAACAGCGAAGCTGTTACTTTTAAAAAGCTGGCAATGGTCCTTAATTTCCCTACATAGAATGAGATCTAAGTAGACAATATGATATGATCAGAGCTTTTCTATCAACCTTATCCCTTGCCATTCTCAACTAACAGCATACACCAGTGTTTAAGGTCTCTATCCTTATTTACCCCATTTCTCTTGTATGATCTAGAATATCACCCCTTACCTGTGGTATATTTATCAAATAGAATCCAGTTTTCAAAATTCAGCTCAGAGCCACACCTGCAATCCCAGTACTGAAGCAAGCTGACACAGAAAGATGATAGGTTCAATCCTACCTGGGCAAATTAGCAAGACCTTATCTCAAAATTAAAAATACACAAGCAGTGCCAGGTGTGGTGGTGCACAGCTCTAATCCCAGAATTCAGAAAGCTGAGGCAGGATTCTGAGAGTTCAAGGTCAGGCTGAACTGCCTAGTGAAACCATATGTCAAAAAGATAAGAGAGAGAGGAGAGAGGAGAGAGGGGAGAGAGGGCAGAGAGAGGGCAGAGAGAG
>NW_004524683.1:8665368-8667719 GCF_000260255.1 Octodon degus | reverse complement strand
GAAGAGAAGGAGGAAGACTAGAGAGATAGTTCAGTGGAAGAGCACACACCCCTGGGTTCAATCCTCAGCACCGCCAAAAGGGGAAAAAAAAAAAAAACAATTGAACTCAGGCATCATCTCTTCCAACAAAGCTTCTCTGTTCCCATAGGGTGGGTTAGACTCCTTTCTTCAAAGTTCCCTATGTATTCTTCCTCTTATGTCAGCATTTGCCAAGTTACAGTGGAAGTGTTTATGTTTCTACAGTCCCTTACCCTACTAGACTGTAAGTTTTAGGAAATCAGGAATGCCTTTAAAAGGGGGAGGGGGTAGATCCAGAAAACATTTCTTTAATCATCTGTTTGGTTCAGGATCTTGCTACACAGTCAGACACATAGCTGTTATCCTGTCTCAGCCTCCTCAGCACTGGGATTACAGGTGTGCGCCACCACGCTAAGTTTCAGTGTATCAGCACTTGGCACAGCATGCAGTACTGGGGATCAAACTGAGTCCTTGCACTTGCGAGCTATCTCCTCGGCCCTAGAGCACATTTCTTAGCCTCTTGGGAAGTAAACCATTGCCTACCACTGTGTGATAACCAAGGAACTATAAAACTGTGTTCTGTGCAGTGTTCTTTTTAGTTATTTCCCAACAAGACTACAAATACTTCTTTGGTCAGAAATTCTCTTTTATTCCTTCATCCATGGAGCCAGACACAGGAGAGCTTCATGTAGGTGTGGGGGAAGTATCTGCGTGGCTGATGCATAACTTGCCCCAAACTCCCTCTACCTTAGAAGAACTGGTGGTCTATGCATTGGAAGCAAAGATTTTGATTTCAGTTAGCTATGTGAAGAGAGAATGTCACTTTAAGGCTGGCTTTGTTTAATTTGATACAACTCTACCTATGTGCCTGGAACACACAATTTCTGGGCACAGAAGGCAGTTTTCTTAGTGTTGGTTTTCTGAAACATTTTTGAGGAAAAGAAAAGGCTGATGAAAGTCCTCTTTCTAGGACCCAACTGCCCAAACGTGCAACTCTCGCAGGTGTTAATATAAAGAGCTCCTTGCGGTCAGGCTCTGCTGGTTCCCTGTTCCTATTTGCATCTTGTGCTCCTACAGGAATAGTATAGCTGAACACAAACAGTACTGCCACAGCAGGCCCTACATCACCTCAGCAATTTTTCTGTACAGCAAGTTATAAACCAACAGCCAGGGTCCCTCAAGAGTGATAAAGCTGGGCGAGGGAGATGGCTCAGTGGAATAAGTGCTTCGCTGGCAAGCGCAAGGGTCTGAGTTCAATCCCTGGTTCCGAAGGAAAAAAAAAAAAAAGATAAAGCTAACTAAAACCCAAGAACCACTCTAATGTGAGTGGCCTTATTGGTTCTGGAAGTATTAGATGCTTTTATTCCCCAAGCAATTTCTTTTTACATCAGCCTCCCTCCCCCTCATCTGTGACAGAGGGAACTGAGGAGCATAGGTGCACATGTATACCTAAAAAAAATACATTGGAGTGGCGCATGAAACAACAGCTGTTGCTCTGGGCAGGTACAAAACTCCAATATACCTCCTTAAAAGTCGAATTTGGCTTTTGGACTGAAGTCATACTAGACGTGTTAGCTCCCCATCCATGATCAAACAATGCTATTGATAAGCCTTGATGGTGGTACACTGGGCTGTTTGGCCCTGAGGTATTTGCTTTATGGCACAGAGATCATACTCTGTAAGCAACTGTTTTTCTAACCTGGTCACATAGCAATTTGGACAGCCAAAGAATACTGCAGAGACCAGTTAATGCCAAAGAGGAACTGGCATGGTAGCAGAAACTCAATCACACAGACAGAAAATGGGTCAGTACATTCTGACTCACTGAGTATTCAAAAACCACATTCAAGTGACTAAAAATCACTGGACTCCAAGGGAAGAGCTACTTTTTAGGAGGTTGTGGGAGAGAAAACTGATAAGGCTCTACCACTCAAGGACATCTTACCCTTTGCATGTTATCTGCTCTGGTGACTCACTCATGAGTTTAAAGTCGACTGTGAAGGTTCTCACAACGTATGTGCTGCCTGGTTCAACATGGGAAGGTGCCTGCTTTGAGCAGATACGGGGTTTCTAAGGACCAGCTATATAGAATAGTGAATTACAGTTAAACAAAGTGGCACACACCTGTGATCCCAGCATTTGGGAGGCTGAAGTAGGAGGATTGATGTGAGTTCAAGACCAGCCTGGGCTACAATGTGAGCTCAAGGCCAGTGTGAACTGCATAGCAAGCCCCTGCAAAGAAGAAGAAAAAAGAAGAAAGAAGAAAGAAGAAAGAAGAAAGAAGGAAGAAGGAAGAAGGAAGAAGGGAGGAGGAGGAGGAGGAGGAGGAGGAG
>NW_004524683.1:8643137-8664588 GCF_000260255.1 Octodon degus | reverse complement strand
TTTATTTATTCATTTATATTTTTGTGTGTGTGTGGCCAGCTCAGCCCACCAGGGGGCGGGGCTGGCTGGCATGTGGTGCTGGGGGATTGAACCGTGATCCCTGTGCTTTGCTTAGCTTAGCTTGTTCTAAGTAGGTGCTTTAGACCACTGAGCCATCTCACCAGCCCCATGATTGGTTTCTTAAGCTTTCTGGGTAAAGAGGACAGTGTCTCTCAAGGGTTGCACAAGTAAACCCTTCGTACCTTTGATGTGAGGTCCCGATGGAAAATGCCTTTCAAGTGAAGGTAGCTGAGGCCCACTGCTATGTCATAGGCCAGTTTCACCCTCACAGTCCAAGGCAAGTGCAGGTTGCTGTCCAGCAACTGCTCCAGGTTCCCAGAGTTGATATACTGCAAAACACAAGGAAAAGCCAGTTACTATCTCAGAAATAATTAGACTGATGGTAAAACCACCAGAGAGTAAACACCTAGAAAATAGAGATGATATACTTAGGTTTTTTTTCTTTTGTAGTACTGGGGATTGAATCCAGATCCATCACATTAAGCTATATCTCCAGCCTTTTTTTTTTTTCTTTTCTGAAACAAGTTCTTGTTAAATCACTGGGTTACTTTGCTGGGCTTAAACTTGCAGTCCTCTGGCCTCAGCCTTCCAGAGTGCTGGGATTGTAGGTGTTCCCTATCACACCTGACCCTTTTTAGTGTGCTTCATAAGTTACAAGGGCTTACCCTGAATACAAGCACTTGTAGGTACTTATGCACAAAGATACCTTCCTCTGAAGGATAACGGTCTAAGAAGGGATACAGACAAACAACATTGTGGTAAAACTAAAATGCAGCTTATGAAAAGATATGACTGCATTGTGAAATGCTGAGGACAAAGTTCCTTACTTTCAGCATGTCAGGGAAAATAAAGGAGTCGGGAAGGATGACCCGGAATAGTGATGGCAAGCCTTTTAGAGACAAAAGCCCAAAGTGCAACCCCAAACCCACTTATTTATCACAAAGCACCAACACTGCAATTAAACCTGAATAGTACAATGTATTGATTATCGAAATTTTCCTATTATTCAGCTTTGAAGCTGTCTAATTCATATTTATTTCTCAATAAAAAAATAAATAAACCTGAATAGTTTTAGTTTTGGAAAAAAAAAACCTCATACATTAATATCTTTTGTCTTAAAGGAAAAATAACATGCCAACCATACAGTCCCACAGAGGGAGCAGTATGTGCACTTACAGCATTCAGGAACTTTATTTATTTAATATGGCTATGATATATGGATATGGAGACAGGAAGTGAGGCTGATATGGCTTGTTAAAATATGGACTTAGCTGGGCATGGTGGCACACACCTATCTCGGTGCCTGGGAGGCTGATGCAAAAGGATCAAGGATCACTGTGAGTTGGAGGCCAACCTGGGCTCCATAGCAAGACCCTGTCTCAAAAATAATAATAAATGATAAAAATAGATATGGACTTTATCCTGACTCTAGGGAACAAAAGAAGCATTTTAAGCACTGAAGCACATATTTGACATTAAATTTTTTTTAATGACATTAAGTTTTTTCATATTTGACATTAGCACCTGCCTGGCAAGGGCAAGGTCCTGAGTTTGATCCTTGGCACCACAAAAAAAAAAAAAAAAAAAAAAAAAAAGCTTATGGGAAGAAGGCAAGATTCAAATGTATTTAGAGGGCAGAGTAAAACAAACCTGACGACTGCAATGGGTTGAGAGCTGGAACAGTGGGAAAGTCTAGGATGACCCCAGGCCACTGGTTTCTGGGTGCCATCATTAAATATCTATGAGATAGGAAAAGGAGCAGATTTTTATACTTGATCTTAGCCAAAAGGCTGTGAAGCAATGGGAGGAGCAGGTTCTAGAAGAGTAGCACGAGAAGGTAGTGAGGTCAGCTAGGGCACACTGAATTACAGTACTTGGAGGACAACTAAGCTTTAGCAGACAAAACTCTTAACAAGCTTAAAGTTTAGGAACAGTGTGTGGGCAACATACTATATTTAGGAGGTGTCTCAGTTACTTTTCTCTTGTTGCTGGGACAAAATACCTGACACTCAAAATTAAGGAAGGAAAGGCTTATTTAGCTAACAGTTAGTGGCAGTTTCAGTCCATACTCTACTGGCTACAAGGCAGAGTACCACAAGGCAGAGGGCAACAACTCATGACAGCAGAAAACAGCAGACAGCAAAGGGAGGGGCAGCAGGGTTAGCTACTTAGCCTCTTTCCCCTTCTTACATTTGTATGCAGATTATTGTAACACATCCATAATCCTAGCATTAGATCAAGAATTAATCACATTATCTATTTTTATCTGTGAAATCTGTTGCTCAGATTAACAGATATAGTTATGCAAGATTGGACAAATAACTGAAATTAACACTTGCTTTCAAGAAATCTTAATTTTTCCTTGTCTTTTTAAAAATTTTATTTAAAAGAGAGTATAATAATTGATAAGACATTAGAAATGTTACACATTAAAAAAAAAGAAACAATACACATTTAGAAGACCAAGATGAGAGGTATTCAACCATGGGTTTTGTATTACACATTGCTGTCCTCGATGTAACTGCTTGATTTGTAGATATCAGCATACAGAGTTGTCATTGTTAACTAGCTATTCCTGCCTTGAAAATCTGTATCATATGCATTGTTACCCTGTGTCTGTCTTTTTTTCTATTTTTTTTTTTTTTGGCTTCTGTTTTTACTCTTCAAAATAAAATAAAATAGAATTTTAAAGAAGAATCACAAACTTTAGAAGCCATCCCATGACTGCTTGAGGCTTTGGGGGAACAACAGACACAAGCCATAACAGGAAGCAACAACACTGAGCTAAAGGAGTCACTGTTGCCAAGTAATACAGAAAATGCCAGGAGTTAAGACGTAAGGTAAGAGATCAAAACCCCAAAGAGCAGTAAAACTATAAGAGAAAGGCAGAAGAAAAATCAAGGAAGTCACTGCAAAAAGTAAAGAGGAATATTCTAACAAGGAAATGACCAGCAGCATCAAATTCGACAGATCAAGTGAGATGTGGTTGAAAATGTCCTCTGAATTTTCATTAGAAAGTCATTGGCCAGAGCAGTTTTGGTAAAGTAGTTGAGACCAGCGTTGAGACTGACGTGAACTGCAGAGTGAATAAAAGATAATGCTGGGAGAAAGACAACATGAAGACATAGTCTTCCAAGGAATGTGGTAGTGTGTTGTTCCTATACACCCATAAAGCACTCATTGCTTTATTTAAAGTGTAAATATTTACATATCAACAATGATAATAGAAGCTTTACAGCTTCTGTAAAACTACTTTTACAGCTAATACATGTATTTACATAGTGCTTATAGGAGATGTAGCTCAGTGGCACAGTACCTGCCTGGCAAATGCAAACTCCTGAGTTTGATTCCCAGTACCTCCCGCGGAAAAGAAAAAAAAAAACAAACCTACAAAGTGTTTATATTGTGCTAGGCACTAGTCTAAGCATTTTATGTACATTATCTCATCTATCTTTCTTTCTTTCTTTCTTTGTTTTTTCAGAACCGGGGATTGAACTCAGGCCCTTGCGCTTGCCAGGGAAGCACTTATTCTACTGAGCCATCTCCCCAGCCCCTCATTATCTCATTTAATCTGTATAGTAACTTTATGAGGTAGGTGCACTGCAGGTTGAATATCCGGTATCTGAAATGCTTGGGACCAGAAGAGATTGATTGATTGATTGATTGATTGATTGATTGATTGATTGATTTTTTATATATATTTACTTTTATTGAGAAATAAATATGAATGAGACAGTTTCAGAGCTAATTAATAGGACAGTTTTGATAGTCAATACACTGACTATACACTGTATCTTCTTAGTGGTTATCCATAGTACAAGAAGCAGATAGGATATTCTGTCCAAACACTGTTAGTACACCTCTTTCTTCTCATTGAGTTAAGCGAAAGTAGCTGTAAATTTATCCTAACCCAGAAGAGTTTTAGATTACAGAGTATTTTCTAATTTTGGTACTCTGATTTTATAGAAAGAATTTAAAAATTAAGTATTTTTCTCAAACATGCTCAATTAATAGGTGGCAGATAAAGGCAGACAATACAGTCTGGCTATAGTCAGACTTAACTATAATGCACTAAACACCACAGCGACTAAGTCAGATAGCCTCATGAAAAAAGGAACTCAAATTTCTCTAAGTATAAAATTAACAACAGATGGGCATAGTGGCGCATGCCTGTAATCCCAGAGCTCAGGAGGCTGAGGGAGGAGGATTGTTGAGTCCAAGGCTAGCCTGGGCTACAAAGTGAGTTCAAGGCCAGCCTGAACTGCATAGTGAGACACTGTCTAAAAAAGACAAAAGATAATAAAATAAAATAAATCTCAATACATTTTAGGGAGAGGTATTGAATTTAGAAAGCACCAGGACATCTAACAGAATAAGATGCAAGAATTTGAATTATAGTCCAATTTTGCCTCCTATTAACCATTTAACTATGGACAAATCAACTGAGGATATTATACATTATTCAGTTTTCCCATCTATCAGTTAAATATAATAATCCTTGATCTGCCTAACTCACAATGCTATTGTAGGAATCTAAGAAAATACATTGAAAGTGCTCTGAACAAAACTTTCTGTCCTTTGAGGTGAGATTTTCTCACTTGGTAGCAAAAGTGCCAGACAGTACCAGTTGGGGGCAGCACTATGCAGCACATCAGATCCCTTTATAAGGCAGATGAGGTTTGGTGAGGCAGAGAGAATACCTAAAAATATACTTTTTAACTTCTAAAAGAGAAACCTGTTGATTTACTTCATTATTTGATAATCCACCTTTGGAAATCTCAAAATAGTCCATAGTGAAAGCAGTACCACAATGCCCTCTTTTAATTCTATTTAAATCTGCCCAAAATTTCACACTTGATGTGTCTACTTGCTGAAAAGAAACTGAACTTGCAAACTCCAAGCTACGTGGGACACCAAAGCCACCCTCTACCAGGCAGGCAAATTTCTTTTTTCTTGTTTTTGTGGCTGGCTCAACCCACCTTGGGGGTGGGACTGGAATGGCATGCGGTTCTGGGGATCGAACTGCAGTCCCTGTGCCCTTGTATAAGCTTGCCTAAGCAGGCGCTTTAGATCACTGAGCTATCTCGTCGGCTCACAAATTTCTTTTTTTGACAGGGCTTTTTTTTTTTTAAATGTATTTAATGCAGGATCTACACAGATCAGACTCGTAGTGATCCTTCTGTTTTTCAGCCTCCCAAGTGCTGGGATTATAGGCATGCGCCACCACACTTAGTCTCAATCACTGGCTCAGCACACCCTGGGGTTGGATTCCCTCTGCTGTGCGGAAGCAGGCACTTTAACAGGCTGAGCTATCTGGCTGGCCCTGGGTAAAATTCTCTCTCTCTTTTATTTTTTTATTTTTTTATTTTTTTTTTTTTTTGGTGGAACTGGAGATTGAACTCAGGCCCCTGCCCTTGCCAGGCAAGCACTTATTCTACTGAGGCATCTCCCGAGCTCTGCAAAATTCTCCCCTCTTCTGCAAAATTCTTAAGCTTTGAGATTTAGAACATCTCAAGAGGCAGTGGCTGCCATCATTGGCACAGTGACAGTGTGGCGGCAAGGATGGCTGGTCTTCTCTCACTGAGTGCCAAGTGGAAGCAGCACAGGTAAGAGCACTTGTGTGCTCTCTGACGGCCTTGTGCTGTGATTTGGAACTAAAATTTGGAACATGAGCAGAAAGGCTCATGTGCTCAGAGATGGGGCTTTGGGAAGATGACTAGATTGTGAGGGCTCTAACCTCATCAATCCTTCATCCACTGAACTGCTGAGCTTATTAGTAGATGGACTTCAACTGGATGAGCTGCGTCCCTGGGGAGTATGGCTTTGAAGGGCACATTTTGTCCCTTCCTGGCTTGGTTTGCTTCCCAGCTGCCATGAAATGAGCAGATTTCCTCAGTGATGCCCTTCTGGCCTTACTTAGTACTTCTGCCTCACCATGCACCTAAAGGCAATGGAGCCATCTGACCAAAGACTGAAGCCTCTGAAATCATGAGTCAAATAAAATCTCAACGGTTTCCTACAGGTATTTTGTCACCGCAGTCTAAGGCTGACTAACACACCTGATAATGCTAATGTTTTTTATTCTGATTCAGAAAAACATGTATATAAGCCAGACAACATGGCACATAACTGTAATCTCAGCACTCAGGAGGCCAAGGCAGGAGGCAGGCTTTGAACTACCAAGGCAGGAGGCAGGCCCAGCCTGAACTACCAAGAGACCCTGTACACACATGCACATGCCCTATACGCAGACACACACACATGCACACACCCTTTCAGCAATGTCTCTGAAGGCCTAAGAAATCTATAGGTCAGGCCAGAAAGTAGAAAGTGTAAAAAAAAAAAAGATAAGATAAGATGAAGAATCATACTGACTAATTCACTCTGGCATTTGCACTCAAGATAAGACGGAGAAAGCACAAACCAGCACTACAGAGAGAAGCCAAATTTACAACCTTTTTATGACCTATTTTTTTAAAACCCATTTCTCTTACTGCTTTTGGTGAATGCACTGCACAAATGATAAGCCTCTGGACCCTCAGAAACCACACCTTCTCAGACAAGACCTCTTCATGTCTACACAAAGGAAGTTTGAAATCTGCCAACAACGAAGACTTCTAGGTTGCTATATGCTATGTGCCCAGTAGTTAGAACGGTCACTTCCCCATAAGCAGCTCTCGGTACAGACTCAGCTGCATGGCCTCTGAGCAAAAGACTTGGCCGGAAGCAAAGGCCAGGGCAACTGTCCCAGCACATTCAGTTTTCTTGAATGGGGATGCCAGACACTTCACTTCATTCCAGAGTACTCCCCAGCGCCACCCAATGAAACAACCTAAGACACTGGTGGTACTTTTCAGTAACTTAGAAAAGTTTTAACAAAAAATCACAAAAGGGACAGATGAGTGAATATTCAGTTATCCACTCAGAAATATAAATTTGGGTTATTTCTAGAAACATCTTGCTTGTTTGAAATGGAGTTTCACTATGTTGCCCCAGTTGCTATCAAAGGTGTGGGTTCAAACAATCCTTCCTTAGCTTCTTGAGTCGCTGGGATTGTGGACATGTATAATATTTGTTTTTTTGAGACATGGTCTCACTATGTAATTCAGGTTGGCCTTGAACTCTTGAACTCACTGTGTAGCACAGCTTGGCCTTGAATTCAATGCCATCCTTCTGCATCAGTCTCTTCAGCGCTGAGTGCCACCACCCCCATCATGTCTGGCTTATTTCTACAGTTCCAACAATTATTGAGCACTCTTTCCCTTTCTACCATCACCTTATAAGGTCAAAAACCTCTCTGCACCACTATGCCTGGTGTGGTGGTACATACCTGCAACCCTGCACTTGCAAGGCTGAGGCAGGAAGATCTCTAAACTGCACAGAGAAACTAAAAAAAAAGCTTAAACTAAAAAGCAAAACCCTTTCTCAAACAAACAACTTTTTCTGTTTACACGAACATTATATATCCTGTGATTAAATGTGCTTAGGACATAATAAATGGGGTACAGCCTGACATGTTGATACATGCCTATAATCCCAGCATCCTGGAAGGCTAGGGTAGGAAGATCAAAACTTCAAACTTAGTTTACTTTTTTTTTTTTGGCAGAACCAGGGATTGAACTCAGTCAAACTTCACTTAGGCAGCCAAGAAACTTAAACAAGACCCTGTCTCAAAAATAAATAAATAAACAAGGGCCAGCCAAAAAGCTCAGTGGATTAAAGCACGTACAAGGAGGAGCAGAGGCCAGGGTTTGATCCCTGGGCCTGCGTGCTGACCCTGCCCACAGGGCACACTGAGATGGCTATTGAGACTGGACATGGAGGCACGCACCTGTAATCCCAACTCTTGGGAGGCTGTAAACAGGCGGATCACCAGAGTCCAATCTAGTAATGAGACCCTGAACACCCTATAGACCCTTCCCTAAAATAAAAAACAAACAAATAAATAAATAGGCTGGAGATGTAGCTCAGGGTGAAGGCTCTGGCTCTCCAGGGGCATGTGTGCGCACATGCGTACACACACATACACAAACACACACACACACACATTCACACTCACTAAAGGTGAGTAACAGGCCAGTAAGATAGCTCAACAGACTGAAATGCCTATTTAGGCAACTGCAGGGACCACGGTTAAATCCCTGGCACCATATGCCATGCCAGCCCTGCCCCCACGGCAGGCTGAGCTGGCCAGAGTCCAAGTATAGTGGCATACACCTATAATTCCAGTACTGGAGAGGCTCTAAACAGGAGGATCACCACGAGTCCCAGCTGTATAATGAGACCCTGTAACAACCAAATACATTAATAAATAAAAGAATAAAGGTCGGTAACACCTGCTTTATACCACCTTGAAGTTTAGTAAGAGAACAGGTAAGCAAATAATACTAATAATCCTATATCAGAGGTAATTACTGGAGTATGAAAAGTAGAGACTAACTCTGTATTTCAAAGAGGAAATAACATTTATGCTGGATCCTTAAGAATTGTTAGGAGTTATACTATGGACCAAATGTTTGTATCTCAAATTCATGTGCTGAAACATAATGCCTACCAGATAATTATAGGAGATAAGCCTGAGGAAGTGCTTTCTTCAGTCATGAGGGTAGAATCTTCATGAATAGGATTAGTTCATGTTCATAAAAGAGAGGCTACACAGTTGTTTTTTTTTTTTTTTTTTGGGGGGGGGCTGGCTCCGAATGCCTCCAGGGCATTTTGGCTGGCTGGAGTGGTGGGGATCGAACCGGGGCAACCTGAGGCTGACTGCTTTGTGGAAGCAGCCACTTAAACAACTGAGCTAAGGGGCAGGCCCCCCTACACAGTTTTTATGGAAAAGAACGTAATAGTTCCTCAAAAACAATTAAAAATAGAATTACCATGTGCTCCAGCAACTCCACTTTTGGCTATCAATCCCAAAGAATTGAAGACAATACCTCAGAGATACGTGCACACCACATTCGTAGCTGTATTACCACAGTGGCTAGACTATCAGAAAAACTCATGTCTATCTGGTATGGTCTGGATCTAAAACGTCTCCCAAAATCTCACAGAGCTTTGGGGGGCGATGGGGTCATGGGGGAGTAGATTTAGCATTGATGGTGGTGGCGGGTTTGTGAGCCCAGCTCTGCCCTCTCAGCTTCCTGGCTGCTATGGGGTGAGCATCCTCTTCTGCCCTGCCTTCCACTCTGCTGCTTCTCCTTGGGGCCACCAAGTTATACCCAGACTGAAATCTGAGCCCCAATAAATCTCTCCTCTTTTAAGTTGCACAGATTGGGTATTTCCCAACAGCAGAGAAGCTAAATGTGATATATCACACAACATAATATTATTCCACTTAAAAAGGAAGAAAAGTCTGCAATATCCTACAATACAGACGAAACTTGAGAACAGTATGTTAAATGAAATAAGTGAATCAGAAAAAGTCAAATATTGCAGGGGTGTCAAATACTGCCATGTAGGGCCAGCCAGATAGCTCAGCCAACTAAAATGCCTGCTTAGGAAGAGCGCAGCGGCTGGGGTTTGATCCCTGGCATGCTGTGCTGGCTCTGCCCCTGGGGCACGCTGAGGCAGTGAATGAGACTAGGTATGGTGGGGCATGCCTATAATCCTAATGCATGGGAGGCTCAAAACAGGAGGATCACTACAAGTCCAATCTATGGAGTGAGACCCTGTAGACTTTGTATTAAATACATTTAAAAAAATTGCCAGGCATGGTAGTGGTGCAGCCTATAATCCAAGCACTCAGGAGGCTGGGGCAGGGGGAGAACTGTGAGTTCAAGGCCAGTGAGAACCTATCTAAAAAAAAAAAAAAAAATCAAATACTGTATGATTCCTCTCATGTGATGTACTTATAGCCAAAATCAGAAAGACAACAAAATGGTAGTTAGTTACTAAGAGGTGGCAGAAGGAAGCAATGGGTAGTGTTTCACTTTAACATGACAAAAAGTTGTAGAAAGTTGTAGAGGTGGACGGTGGTAAATTTTTTTTTTTTTTTGGGCAGAACCAGGGATTGAACTTAGGCCCTTTCCCTTCCCAGGGAAGCACTTATTCTACTGAGCCATCTCCCTGACCCCTGATGGTGGTAATTGTTGCACAACACTATGAACTCTACATGTAAAACAGTTAAGACAGTAAATTTTATATGTATTTGATAGGTGGGGAAAGGAGAGATCTGTCCCTCCTCTTATCATCCCTCTATAGAAACACTGACAATCTGCTAGGCAAAAACACAAAGGTGAGCGGTGCCAGTCTTTGCCCTCAGTTCACAGTCCAAATCGCATCTATAAAGCTAACGCGTCCCCAACAAACAACCTTCTCACTCATGACAGAAACACAGTCAGATGTGTTACACAGAACAGCATTCTAATAGTGGTGGGAGAACCTCTTGGAGGGAGGGCCAGGAAGGGTCAA
Organism: Octodon degus; assembly: GCF_000260255.1. NCBI lineage: Eukaryota > Metazoa > Chordata > Mammalia > Rodentia > Octodontidae > Octodon > Octodon degus. Next base: position 8,654,118 of record NW_004524683.1, on the reverse strand, counting down.
AGGCTGCCAGAGCAGGCAGCCTTCATGAATCTTCCAGGCAGGAGGTAACAAAGGCCTAAATAATTCAAGGCAGCAGGAATGGAAAGGAGGTTACTATCTGAGAGGCACCTTAGAGGTCGAATCAACAAGATCTGCTGTTTGACCAAAGGTAGAGTAATTTAAAAGAGATAAGATACGCAGAGGCCAGCGGTACCTCGCCCACAGTGCCCTGCGAGGCTGCTCATTTCTGGATCCTACACCATTATCCCTCCCCTAGCTTATTCCATTAGCTCTCTAGTCTTGTCGCCCCTAGTGCATCTTGAAAAGATTTAGCTCTTACTCCATTTTCCACAATACAGCCAAGATGATCTTTGTGAAATTCCAATATGAAGTCACTTGTGTTAAAAGTATTCAGTGATATTCTATTATTGTTACTGGTTCTGTTTGGTTTGTGGTTTTTTTGAGACAGGGTCTCTCTATGTAGGCTGCCCTTGAACTCACTTATGTAGTCCAGGCTGGCTTCAAACTCACAGGATCCTCCTGCTTCAGTCTCATGCTGGGATTAAGATGTGTGATACCACACCTGGTACCATTATTATGTAATTAGAATAAAACCTAGAATCCTGAACATAGCATTCAAAGCCTCCCAAAACTGCTCATGAAAGCCTAAGACCAATTTAACTGCACATTTTGTCACATTGCTAGTCCCTCTACGTCAAACACCCTCCACCTAGGCCTGGCTAATACTCATTTTTGAGGATCTGGTACCATTTCATGGCAACCCAAAGGCATGGTTGGGGGTAAGAAAGGCAGTGTATGCAAAAGAAGCACAAAGATAAGGAAGAGATTAAGAGTTATTCTTTTTAACTTTTATTCCTGGATAAGAAAAGGAGAAGGGTGAAGTGCAACAGTTAAGATGGGCAGCTTAGTATAGTGCAGGAGTCCAGACTGCAAAGTTATATGCCTAGGACTGAATCTTGTCTCTGACACTAACTGTATAACTCTGGGTGGTTTATCCAATTTCTTTCTTTTCTTTTCTCTCTTTGTAATCCATTTTAATTTTGAGACCATGTTTTACTAACTCACTAAATTGTCCAGGCTGGGCTCGAACTTGCAATCCTTCTCTCTCAGCCTCCTAGGGTTATGAGATCATGAGCACATGCCGCCATGCTCAGTTTACCCAATTCCTTTAGTACACATATATAAAATGGGATATTTACAGTACCTAACCTACAGTATTGTTATGAAGAGCCAAGGAGTTGCTATACACAAAAAGTGAAAAAGTTAAAGAAAGTTCTAAATATGTCAGGTTCCCCCCCCCCCCGTGCTGAGGATCCAAACTAGGGCATTGCATGTGCTAGGCAAGTGTTCTACTATAGGTGAATGAAAACTCCCAACCTGAAAAGAAAAAAACAAAAAAGAAAGAAAAAAGAAAAAAATCTCCCAACCTGAAAGGTACTTGGGACAAGGTCCCGTTCTCTAAAACTAAAGAATGTAGGAGTGGCCAAATAGCTCAGTAAAGCTCCTGCAAGCAGGCGCAGGGGCAGGGGTGGTGGTGGTGGTGGTTGTCAATCCCAGGCCTGCAGAGCCAGCCCCACTCCTGGGGCACACTGAGATGGCAATTGAGACTGGGCGTGGTGGTACATGCCTGTAATCCCAGCACTTGGGAGGCTGTAAACAGGCAGATCACTGAGTCCAATCTAGTACTGAGACCCTAAACACCCTGTAGACCCTTCCCTAAAATACAATAAATAAATAAATAAATAAATAAATAAATAAATAAAACCAAAGAATGAATTTTAGAGACAAACAGAGTTTAAGTGCAGAATATTTATTGGGGAAAAGAAAGCTTCTGTCCAAGTGAGGGACAGAAGCGGGGCTCCAGCAGGTTGTCCTTGGGAAGCTGTCTCTTCCAGGAACTTTTATAGAGTAAAATTATGTGGTAAGGAGGGACTAAGGTGGTGGAGAACATGGGAGCTCGCTTAGGTGGGAATGAGGTGGGACAAAACTATGGTCAACCAATGAGATTACAAGCACCATTGCTCAGGTAAAACTGATTAAATCCAGGACCAAATGGGGAAGCGAGTCATGTAGCAAGCAGGCACAAATATAGAACAGGAGTTTATCCAATAGCCAGCTGGTAGTGGTTGGATCAGTGACTCTTCCTGGCTTCCTCAAGGTGACAATCAATCCCGGATGCTTATCTTTAGGGAGGTGAGCATTTGTTCGATCTTTGGTCTTTAGGACTGGCCCACAGCAGGAGCATCCAGCTCTTCTAAAGTTGCAAAGTCACCTGGTCTTCCATGCTGTCTCCTTGAGGGCCTATCCCTATCTGACTGACTATAATATTTCTAATTCAGCTGCCTACAACACTACTACTATGTCACACTCTCAGGCCTGTTCTATATTTATTAGAAGTGCAAAAGTTTGGAATGGGGGGGAACTACCCGCTCGGGCCCCCTCTCCTGTCCCTCTCTCAGGACAGGAGTTTTCTTTTCTTTTTTAAAACATTTATTTATTTATTTATGTGTGTGTGTGTGTGTGTGTGTGTGTGTGTGTGTGGCCAGCTCAGCCCACCAGGGGGCGGGGCTGGCTGGCATGTGGTGCTGGGGGATTGAACCGTGGTCCCTGTGCATTGCCAAGCTTGTTTCAAGTAGGTGCTTTAGACCACTGAGCCATCTCTCCAGCCCCAATAAGGAATTTTTTTTTTTTTTTTTTTTTGTTCCTCGAATGCCTTCAGGGCACTTTTGGCCAGCGGGAGAGGTGTGAGGTTCGAACTCCAGCAACCTGAGGCTGACAGCTTTGTGGAAGCAGCCACTTAAAGGCCTGAGCTAGGGCCAGGCCCCCCAGGACAGGAGTTTTCTTTCTCTCAATAAATATATTCTGCTCATAACCTCCATTTGTTCCTAAAATTCATTCTTTGGTTTTAGAGAACACGAACTTGTGCAGGTCAGGTCCAGAGATCGTTTTTCTCTATGTCATTTGGAGGTTCCCTATATTGTTTGGAGGTCACCCACCCGAGACCAGTTTTTCTCCCTGTATCACCAGTATCAAGTTCAAGTCCAGACTGAATTATATAGTGAGACCTCATCTCAAAATACTAACAGGGACCAGGGAGCTAGCTTAGTAGAATAAGCGCCTGCCAGGCAGGCACAGTGTCCTGAGTTCAATCCCTGGTACCACAATAAAAAATAAAGTTGTAAAAAAAAAAAAAGTTTGGAATAACAAGAGTATCTATAGTTGAGGTGGTAGACCTTCAGGCTAATGAAGGTAAATATACAACACGAGGGCCAGCCAGATAGCTCAACAGGCTAAAGCTCCTGCTTAGTTCAATCCCCCACATGCCATGCTGGCCCCGCACCTGTAATCCCAGCACTTGGGAGGCTGAAAACAGGAGGAACACTACAAGTCTGGTCTGTGTAGTGAGTCCCTGTACTAAATACATTAAAAAAAAAAAAAAAAAAAAGAAACAACATGATTTCATGAAGACTGAATTAAAAAAAAAAAAAAAAAAGACTGAATTATGTTCTCTAAAAAGATATGTTCAGGTCCTAACCCCTGGTACCTACAAATACGTGAGCTTATCTGGAAATAGGGTCTTTACATATACAATGGAGGTAAAATGGGGTGTCATAGCCACTTTTCCCCTGACTGGGACACAAAGCCTGACACCCACAACTTAAAGGAGGAGCAGTTCACTTTTTCAGTCCTTGGTCAGCTGGCCCCAAGGCACAAAGCACCAGCGACAAGGTTGGGACAGCTGCCCATTTCCTGGCAGCCAGGAAGCAAAGAGCAGTAGGAGCATGGGGGGGGGGGGGGGGGGGGGGGCAGGGCAGGGCATGCACCCTTCCAGCTCACCCCTGAGGGCCCAACTCTCCCCACCAGGCCCCTTCCAACAGCACCTTCAGTCACTGAACTCCCAAGAGATGAATCTGCTGCTGCCTACAGTGTCTCTGCAATCCCGTCAGCTCCCCAAAGCCTGGCCTCTGAGCATACGTGGCTTTTGGGGGACATTCTCAATCTAAACCACAACATGGAGGGGAGGGAGAGATCCAATATGACTGGTATTCTTATAAAAAGAGGGAGGAGAGATACATGAGAAAATGGCTATGATGTGAAATGTGGGAATGGAGGCAGAAACTGATGCGACACATCTATGATCACGAACCTCAAAGGACTGTCAACCACCACCAGTAGCTAGGAAGAGGCAATGGAATGTGTTTCAAAAAGTTCAGAGAAAATGTGGTCCTGCCAACACTTACTTTGCTTTTGAACTTGAAGTTTTCAGAACCATGTCACAAGTGATTCCTTTTCCCTTTTCCTCCCTTACTCCACCTCTCCCTCTTTTCTTTCCTCCCACTGCCCCACTCCTTTCTTCCCTCTCTCCTACCCGGTTCTTCCCTTCCTTCTCCCCACCCTCTTCCTTTCTTTTGAGATGGGGTCTCACTACTATACCCAGGCTGCTCTCAAATTACTGGGCCCAAGTGGTCCTTAGGTTTCAGCCTGCTGAGAAGCTGGGATGACAGGCCTGTGCCACCACAAGTCTTCTGTAAGTCACTCACAGTGAAATGTTCTGTCACAGGAGCTCTAGGAAACTAATACATGACCCAGACTACATTTCAGAAAGATCATCTGACAGCAGAATAGAAGAGGAATCAGAGGCAAGTTGGAAGGGTACTGACGCGGCCAGGTGAAATGCGAGCTTGAGTGATGTTATGTGCATGAAGGAGAATCAGAACATGCAGAGGCAGAAGGATATGCATCCAAACGGCAGGTGTTAGAACTGAGGAAAAGGAGTCCAAGGCTACTCGGATTCCAAAGTGAGAAGTTGAACTAGGTTTTTGGTTTTTTTGTTTTGTTTTTTACTGGGAATCAAACAGGACACCTTGTGCACGGCAGGCAGGCACTTGTGCCACTGAGCTATATCCCTGGCCCCAAATTGAGAAGATGAGAGCAGTAATGAGAGAGATCCCAGTCAGGTTTGGTGGTGCAGGCCTGTAACCCCAGCACTCTGGGAAGTTGAAGCAGGATGATCACAAATTCAAGCCTAGTAGGGGCAATTTATCAACTTAGGGAGACCCTGTCTCAAAAATTTTAAAAAGGACTGAGGATGTGATTCAGTGAGAAGGGGTTCAATCCAGGCAAGAGGGAAGGGGAGAGAAGGAGGGAGGGAGGGATGGAGGAAGGTAGGGAGGCAGGGAGTAGAGAGAGACAGACAGAAAGCAGAGAGAGAGAGAGAGAGAGAGAGGAGGAGAGAGAGAGAGAGAGAGAGAGATCTCCAAACTTTCTGTGCCATCAGTAAGTCAGAAACAAGCCAGACACTGGCATCAAGGCCCAAACAACCAATCGGTGGCTTGTTGGACCTCTGCTCTTTGGATGGATCTTCTAGAGAACAGAGCTTGAGCCCGACCTAGTTTTCACTGTAGCCCAACAATGCCTTTGTGCTGGCCACTGTATGTTTGTTGGTTTGCTTCAAACACAAAGGCTAGCAGACATCCCATCCTGCTGGCTGGGGGGAAAGAAGAAAAGGAAGCTTTGTTACTGCCCTGGGTAATTCCAGGACATGCATCCCAAGAGCACCCTGTGGGAGGCTTGTGATCCAAAGGAGCCTCCTGTTCTCAGCTAAGGATCTGCAGCCGCTATAAGCACACATCTGCACATCCACCAAGGCCTGAGTTTGCCACCATAGTCTCCCTCCAGGAGGGTCCCTAGGGTCTGCCTGGCAAAACAGGCAGAAGTAAGGATCTGAATTAAAAGAAAAAGTGGACACTAAGTCTAGCTACACAGTAAAGGTTTTTACAAATCCAAAATACATTGCAGAGTACTTAAGTACTTTGCCCTCCTCCCTTACACACAGGCTTACCTATGCCCAGGATATTCTTCCTCCCCTTTGTGGCTTTGCTAACTTTTTATTTGTCCTTCTCCACCCAACTGGGGCCTCTTATTTTGGGATGCATTCCCTGATACTCCACCCCATAATTTCTGCCATTTTGCATCCTCTGTATTTCTACTCTTTTGGTAACAGGGACCAGGTGTGCCCTTGCTAAGCCCAGTATCCAATGAAGTGAGCAATGAATTGTGGAATGGAAAAAAATTGTTGAATGAATAAGTACGTAATAAAATGCATTCAAATAAATGAAGGCAAGTTTTGAGTCCCTTCTTTTATTGGGAGTCCTTTCCTAATTAGTCATTAAAATGCAATTTAAGGGCTGCAAGCAGAACTCAACAGCACTTGGCTAACATAAGCAATGCCCCCTGGGAACCTGGAGCAGTTGCTGGACAGCAACCTGCACTTGCCTTGGACTGTGAGGGTGAAACTGGCCTATGACATAGCAGTGGGCCTCAGCTACCTTCACTTGAAAGGCATTTTCCATCGGGACCTCACATTAAAGGTACGAAGGGTTTACTTGAGAGATACTGTCCTCTTTACCCAGAAAGCTGTGTTAGAAAAAAAACAATTGCTAGCCAGGTATGGCTGTAATCCTATACTCTGGGAGGCTGAGGCAGGAAGTTTTTAAATCCAGAGGGTTGCAAGTTTGAGTCCAGCCTGGGCAATTTAATGACTTGGCAAGACACTATCTCAAAATAAAAAAGGCCTGGGGATACATCTCAGTATGAAGGACCTAGGTTCAATTCCTACTACTACTACACACACACACACACACACACACACACACACGTACATAAAAGGAGAAGCATGCCTATAGAGGAATTTTCTTATAAAAATAACATGCAAAACAAATATTTAATAATGTCTATTATATAGTATGTACTGTGGCAGGAACTAGATATAAAGATACACAAAACAGTGTGTCTAGCCATTCAGTGACACAAAGTTTTGAATATACTTTCAGTGTCATCCTACGATCAGATCCTCAAAATGGCCAGAATTGTATTGACTTAGGAAATAGCCAAATAGAAGGCACTGTGGAGCTACCTTCCCCACTTCACTCACTTCCCACACACAGTGCTGGCGCTCCCAGCTTTAAGAGCACACATTTATTTAGCACATCTGAAGCAATACAAATGTTTTTCTATGCATCTCAACTACCAGAAATACCAATAAAGATCTTTTATGTACAAGATTCAAAGAACATGATTGTGAGCTAGGGATATACCTAGTAAAATACTTGTCTAGCATGTGGAAGGCCCTGGGTTCAGTCCGAGCACTGCAAACTAAACAAAGACTATAATTTATTCAGTTTCCTTTCTCTCCCTGCCTCCTTCCTTTCCCTTCCCTCCCTCTCTCCAGGCAATACTGGGATTGAATCCCGGGACTTTATACTGAGCTACATTCTCATCCCTTTTTTAATTTTAAATTGCTGAGTTGCCCAAGCTGAGTTCAAATTTGTCCTGCCTCAGCTTCCCTGAGTGCTGGAACTACAGGCATGCCCACCACACCTAGCCAGACTTAACTCTTACATCAAAGATGTCATAATCAAAATCAAACCCATTTAAAGTAAACATCAAAAGAAAAACCCGTAAAACAAACCTTCTTAAATAAACAAACATGCAATCAAAAGGCTCAGAAATGAATTTTATTAATGAAATAAAAATGATAATAAATAATAATAATAATCTCTGCCCTCTCTGCCTCTGTCTCTCAATCTCAATCTCTGATAGTACTATGAACTCAGGGCATAGTGCCTTCTAAGCACATATCACCAAGCTATACCCCGAGCCTCCAGATGTGATTTATGCCTGACCAGACCTCTTGACCACTCCATCTGGTCTGTTTTCGTTTTCCTTCTCCAAAATCCACAGCAACTTTGCCAGCAACATGCCTCTGGAGGGCCAGGACCTTGTTCAACATCAGTCTCCTCTGGTTGCTGTCCCACATATACCACAAGCTCTACTCTATGGATGCACATAGGAATCTCTGACATCACTCAGTCCTGAACCTCAGACTGAACAAAGCAATGTATAATGCTCCCCACCCCAGTTTGAAGAACAGAGTTGACAGTGGACTGAATAAAAAAAAAAAAAAAAGAAACCAAAAGAGGTTAAAGTTGCTTTATTTGAGGCAGCCTCTCACTATGGTACCCAGGCTAGCCTCAAACTTGTGATCCTCCTGCCTCAACCTTCCAAGTGCAACAGTGTGCCTAAAGAGGTTAAGCTTTTAATCAGAGGAGATACCTCCTTCAAATGAACTAATCTTTCCCTCTACTGGCTTAGTTTGTATCACCATACTTAATTGGCTTCGGTATAACGAAGAAGTCAAGCAAAAGCTAAAGGAAGTAAACTCCAAACTCAAATGGTGTTTTCCTATGGTAAACGTAGCCACACAGGTAGAAAGGGACGTAAAACTTCCGATTTGCCCTTGGGGGAGACCCTATTTCCCAGACCAACAGTCACAAGGATAGGCGGAAATCTTTTCTGAAGACTAACAGTTAAAATGCCCTCAAGTTCATAGAAGATCTAAAAGACTACTGGGACTTATCTATTAAACAAAGAGTGGGGAGAGAGGGCTCAGCCTTGGCTGGCTCTGGTTGTACTACAAAAGAAAATAAATAAATTTTAGGTCTGAACACACAGAGATATCAGGTAGGGTCATCTATAGCCATCAGAAGGACATGTCCTCCCTAATGAGTCATACCAGGTGAGCAAGTCACAGCGTATGTGTTACTGAGGGTCACATGTGCTGGGCATGAACTCTGCCACTCAGACCAAGGAAACTGAGATTTATTTTGCACTGTTTGAAAATACTTGGGGCCAGGGAGATGGCTCAGTGGAATGAGCGCTTCCCTGGCAAGCACAAGAGCCTGAGTTCAATCCCTGGTTCCACCCCTCCCCCCAAAAAAAGAAAGAAAGAAAATACTTAACTTACCTATGGGGAAGGGGGTTTGGTTCATTTGAGACAAGGTCTCCCTGTGCAGTTCAGGCTGTCCTTGAACTTGATATGCAGCCTAGGCTGGCCTTGAATGGGCATCCTCCTGCCTCAGCCTCCTAAATGCTGGGAGTATAGGTGTTCGCCACAGGATCCAACTTTCTTTTGCTCTTTCTCACTTCTTTTCTCTGGAAGTTGTATCCAGAACCTCACACAGGCAAAGCAAACACTTTACCACTGATCTACATGCACTAGCCCCCCAAGGCCAATTTTAAATTTATGAAAAGCTGCAGATCTGGATATGATGTCACTTAGAAAGCTTTAAATTATAATTATAAAATTATAAATAATATTTTTTTGTGTGTGTGGAACCAGGGATTGAACTCAGACCCTTGCGCTTGCCAGAGAAGCGCTTACTCTACTGAGCCATCTCCCCAGCCTCCAATAATAATTATTATTATTATATTAAATGTATTTGGTACAGGGTCTCACTATGTGGCTCAGACTCTAGTGATCCTCCTATTTTCAGTCTCCCCAGTGCTGGGATTACAGGCTGTCTTAGTTACTCTTCTCTCATTGTTGGGACAAATACCTGACACTCAAATTGAAGGAAGGAAAGGTTTATTTAGCTCACAGTTACTGGAGGTTTCAGTCCATATTCAACTGGGTCCAAGGCAGAGAAGCACATAGCAGAAAGCAACCTTTCATGGTGGCGGCAAAGAATAAGAGAGAGCTCAAGAGGAGTAGCAGCAGCTCAAGCAGCTAGCATCTCCTCCCTCCTTATATTGTAATGCAAGTTATCTGCCCCAGGGCAGGTCAGCATCCACACCAACAATAATCAATCACAAACTCCAGAAGCCACCCCAAGACTGCATGAGACTTTGGGGGGACACCTAGACACAAACCATAACAGGCCTGTGCCACCATGCTCCGTCTCAGTGGCCAGCCCAGCATCTGATGCTGGGGATCAAACCCTGGTCCTTGTGCTTCCCTAAGCAGGCACTCAGTCTGCTGAACTATTTCTCTGGCCCTATAAATTATTCCTTTTTTTTTTTTTTTTTTTGCGGAGCCAGGGATTGAACTCAGGCCCTTGTGCTTGCCAGGGAAGCACTTATTCTACTGAGTTATCTCCCTGGCCCCTATAAATTATAATTATTAAATTAAATTACAATTTTTTGCATAAGGGCCTGAGTTCAATCCTCAGTTCTGAAAAAAAAAAAAAAAAATACAATTTTTTTTTCCTAAATCACTGACCCCAGCCACTGAATTCTGAAACTTTTTTTTGGAGAGGTCTCACTAGGTAGTTTTGGCTGGCCTTGAACTCATGATGAGCCTCTTGCCTCAGTGTCCTGAGTGCTGGATTACAACTGTGTAGCACCACGCACAGCTCATTCTCTTTTTTATTAAAGTCATTACTAAGACCTTCATTACTTTCTCCATAACAATTTAAGCATTTTCATGCATACAACCCCAGTTCAACCTACTTCACCTCTCATCAGAACTAATATAAACGTGAGTGTTCTTCTCACCTCTAACTCCTTATAATCCATTCCCCACAGCCAAACTGCTACTTAAAAATTATGTCAAAAAAAAATTATGTCACATTAATCCTGTCTGAAATCCTTTACTAGCTTTTCATATATTTAAAATAAAATCTAAAATCTTTATCATGACCTATAAGGCCCTACAAGATCTAGCTTCTGTCTGCTTATCAAAAATTTAATTAATCTTCTATCTGTTCCTCATAGCTGGGTTCAATACACAGAACCACAAAAAATCAGTGTGCTGCAATAAAGGTGGGAATGTAGAGGCCGTGTCTGTTCATCTCCTGGTTAAAAAGGGCAAGAAGTAATACTCCTCCACTCATTTGTTCTCAGTGCTGGGAATGGAAATGGCAAAAGTAGTCAGATTCATAGCAACAGAAAATAAGAATGGTGGCTACCATAGGTTGGGGAAAGAGGAAATAGAGAATTGTTATTTAATTAGTACAGTACACAGTTTTCAGTTTTTCAAAGTAAAAAGGTTCGGAGACAAAGGGAGCGCCGCTGCCTCTGCCGCCGCGACGCGTCGGGCCGCGGCCACCAGGGACTTTGAATATGTCGGGGATCGCCCTCAGCAGACTTGCCCAGGAGAGAAAAGCTTGGAGAAAAGACCACCCATTTGGCTTTGTGGCTG
>NW_004524683.1:8638920-8641322 GCF_000260255.1 Octodon degus | reverse complement strand
CTAGCACCTAGGAGACTGAGGCAGAAGGATCACCATGAGTTCAAGGCCAGCCTAGCCTGTTTAAGTTCAACCTAAACTACCTAGTGAGACCCTGTCTTAAAAAAAAAAAAAAAAATCCTACACTTTTATTTATTCAATTTTTTTTTTTCAATTTTTTCATTTTGGCCCTGGGGAGATGGCTTAGTAGAATAAGGGCATGCCTGGCAAGCACAGGGTCCTGAGTTCAATCCGCAGTACCACACACACACACACACACACACACACACACACACACACACACATAATAATAATAATAATAATAATCAATTTTTTCATTTTGGAATTACAGGCATGCTCCACCACACCCAGCTTCACCTATTAACACCATATGTGCTGCAATTTGTTTTGTCTAGTCTAATTCCTTTGGACCTCTTGCTGATTACAATGTTATTTCCAAGATAAAGATTTTTATTATTCATTATTATATTCCTGCATCTGAAAAGTGCTGGACACACAGGAGGAGACAAATATTTTTGGATTAATAAATAAGCCAGAGGTAATTAGGCAAGCCAGGGAAAAACTGCTTTGAAAAGAAAGAAAATTAAATGAACTTTTCTAGTGGGTTGGCAACTTGAAACTTTTTTTCCTGAAATGTCATCAGAAGTTACCAAAATAAGGCCACAAAACACATACTACAATATATTTAGAAATTTATCACTAAATGGCCAAAAACAAAAAATTAAATAAAGGCTATCTTTTTATAGAAGTAAAGCAGGTGCCAAAATGTATTTGTAGGGACATTTTTAGCTATTTTAGCAAGTATAAATTTAGTGAAATAAACTTACTGTGAAAGGATTTGAGATGTGACACTGCAGACTATTTCTGACTTCTGCCTTTTTTCCCACAAGGACTCATTCAGCTTTCCTAGAGCTGGAACTACAACTGACAATCAACTATAAGTACATGCCAGGTCTACACTACAGCCCAGTTGCAGGCTGTTGTTATAAAACCTGCCCTGGAGTTGGGATTCCAGCACAGAACCTGGGACCTGATAAAACTCAGAAGGTGGGCAGCAAGAGACAACTGGGACCTTCCAAGCCTGAAAGTCAGGATGTTCAGGAGAGCAAAAAGACCAGTCTACCTGCAAGGAAGTTTGTATTCCAAAACCAGTTACATAAAAGTGTACAATGTGAAATAGAAGTTTCTAGAAGCATCACATTCCCAGGCAAGATGGCCCAAACCTGTAACCCTAGCACTAGGGAGGCGGAATCACTGTGAGTTCAAGGCCAACCTAGGCTATATAGTGAGTTCACGGCTACCCTGAACCACTTAGGGAGATCTTATCTCAAAAAAAAAAAAAAAAAAAGAAAGAAAGAAAGAAAGAAAGAAAGAAAGAAAGAAAGAAAGAAGACAGTTTATTCAGGTAGTAATACATCAAAATGAAACAAAGACTAGAGACAGAATAAGATCAGATCAGCTGGAATGGAAAGACAGAAGGATAATCAGAAAGGTATCACAACCCATAATCCCAGAACTCAGGAACTGATATTATTTCTTGTGCACCTGGGGTTCCTTTTTGTTTGTTTGTTTTTGTTTTTCAGACAGGGTCTTGCTATGCAGTTCAGGCTGGCCTTAAGCTCAATTTGTAACCCAGACTGGTCTTGAACTTGCAAAGATCCTCCTGCCTCAGCCTCCTGAATGCTGGAATTACAGGCATGCTCCACTATGCCCATTTTTGTTGTTGTTTTGTTTTTTCAGACAGGGTCTTGCTATGCAATTCAGCCTGGCCTTGAGCTCACAACATAGCCCAGGCTGGCCTTAAACTCACAGTGATCCTATTTCATCCTACCAAGTACTAGGATTACAGGTACGTGCCACACACCTAGCCATGCAACTGAGGCATTGTTCAGAAAGTCCTTGCCTGTGTCTATGTCTTTAAGAGTTTTACCTACTTTTATCTTCCACCAAATCTAGTGTTTCTGTCTTAATATCTAAGTCTTGATCCACTTTGATTTGATTTGATTTCTTGGTACTGAGGTCCTTGGTATTAAACACAGGTCCTTTACCCTGAGATATAGCCTCAGTATTTTTCATTTTTTAAATTTGAGACAGGGTCTTCCTAAATTATTAAATTACTCAGGCTGGGGCCAAACTTCCAATCTTCCTGCATTAGCCTCCTGGAGTTCTGGAATTACAGGTGTGCACCACAAAGGCCAGCTTGATTTCCGTTTAGTACATGGTGAGAAGTATGGATCTAGTTTCAACCTTCTGCATGTGTATAGTCAGTTTCCCCAGCCCAGTTTTTTTTTTTTTTTTTAAACAGTAGCAAAAATTTGGGCTGGTGAGATGGCTCAGTGGTCTAAAGCACCTACTTAGAACAAGCTTAGCAAAGCACAGGGACCGCGGTTCAATCCCCCAGCACC
>NW_004524683.1:8636959-8638305 GCF_000260255.1 Octodon degus | reverse complement strand
TATTTATTTGTGTGTGTGTGTGTGTGTGGCCAGTTCAGCCCACCAGGGGGCGGGGCTGGCTGGCATGTGGTGCTGGGGATTGAACCGCGGTCCCTGTCCTTTGCTAAGCTTGTTCTAAGTAGGTGCTTTAGACCACTGAGCCATCTCACCAGCCCAAGCTAACTATATTTTAAATACTAGCAAAATAATTAAGTGGGAGAAAAAAAGAATATAAACTACGATAAATAACCACTATTAATATATATGATGGCTAGACGTGGAATCCCAGCACTTGGGAAGCTGAGGCAGGAGGATTACCATGAGTTTGAGGCCAACCTGTGCTACATAACTAGATCCTGTCTCAAGCAGAAAATACAACTAATGACAATAGCACAGCACACCAAACTGGAATAGGAATCTGGCTGCTCGATTTTATAAATAATGCATGAGTTTGGTCACTGAATCCATAAGAGTTTCCTTTCATTGTAAGCTGTCTGATTATGTAATGCTTCTTATAAGGCTAACAAAACCAACTCAGAAGTAACACATATCAACCTACATAAACAGGAAGTTCCCAAAGTAACTATTCTAATAAAGAAAGGAGGTTTAGTGTGGGGTACAAGTGAGGAATAAAAGGACAATGAGGACCATGCGGGAGGAAAAAAGCTCTGACAGCAGCATGCCAGGCTGACCCATTCCACTCCCTCATGAAGTAAGAGCACTTCTTTCAGCACTAAGTATCTGCTTGACTGAAGGGATTTTGGAATGGACAGAATCCCCTCACCATGCCTCAGAAACGGTCTGCAGTTTCAGTATTAGTGAAGAGGCTCTCATGGCCAATACGTGCATGTGTGTGTGTGTGGCCAGGGGGAAGGCTGCTTCACAGAAGAAAAGGCAAAACATGCCTTCCCCCACAATGTTCTACTCACCAAGAAATCACTTGCTGACTCCTTTAACCACAGAGTACTGTCACTCAAGACACACTCCCCACATACATGATCTATATACATATACATGTATCCATCTTCAACCCATTCTTCAAACACCCAATCTCCTAACTGCTCATGGTTTCTGCACTAAGAAGTTCTCAAACTGCTGGACTATGAGGATATTTCTTTCTTTGTTCCTTTCCTTTCTTTTTCGGTACATGGAATTGAACTCAAGACCTTGTGCTTAAAAAAAAAAAAAAAGACCTTGTGCTTGCCAGACAGGCGCTGTGCCCCTGAGCTATAGCCCCCCCTCCCTCTGTTCCTTTCTTAACAAGCTGAAAGGAAAAACCCTGGAAGATGGGACATAATCTGTCTTGAAGCATTCTTTATTTTCCCTTACCCCACCCTTGGGCTTTTTTTTTTTTTTTTTTTTTTTTT
>NW_004524683.1:8633209-8635929 GCF_000260255.1 Octodon degus | reverse complement strand
TGTGTGTGTGTGTGTGTGTGTGTGTGTGTGTGTGTGTGTGTATGTGGCCAGCTCAGCCCACCAGGGGGCGAGGCTGGCTGGCATGTGGTGCTGGGGGATCGAACCGCGGTCCCTCTGCTTTGCTAAGCTTGTTCTAAGTAGGTGCTTTAGACCACTGAGCCATCTCACCAGCCCCAATGATTACATTTTAAAAAATAAAAAATAAAGGTGCCACCAAGCACAGCATCCCACTCACAGCAAGGGTTTGACAGGCAAGCAACCTGGACATCAGCAGAGCCATGAAACACACTTACGCAAACAGGGCGGACACTCTTGCTACCCTAGTGTCATCTATATAAACAGTGTATCCAGAGCAGCCCACTGGACCCAGAAAGGATGACAAAAGCAAAGCTGCCCCAGCAAATCCCAGCCTGCAGCAGATCACCAGCTGATTTGCAGAACCACACATGAGATGAGGCCAGCAGAACTGCCAAATCTAGCTCAGTCCAGCTAACCCTGGAGATGTGTGAGAAATAAATGTTTATTCTTGTATGCTTCTGAGGTCTTGTGGTTGGATATAATATGAAAATAGCTCACTTATATACAGGGTTACACTTTTTGTCTTTAAAAACCACCTGACTGAGTGGAAAAAGTTAGATTTTTATTTATTTAAGGGGGATTTTTTTTGTCTTTTTGAGACAGTCTCGCTATGCAGTTCAGGCTGGCCTTGAGCTCACTTTGCAGCCCAGACTGGTCTCCAATTTGCAGTGATTCTCCTGTCTGAGCCTCCTGAGTGCTGAGATTACAGGCATGTGCCACACATGGCTAAAAGTGAGATCTTCTAAGTCAGACATACGAGACACATTTACTCAACAAAATATAGATTCTTAATGCAACTTATTAAATACAAAAGGCCCCATGTGATCTTTTACCAGATTTCTTTTACTCTAAAAAATACCAGTTTGTTCAAAAAACTTAGAAGTCTATCCTACTACAGGCAGCTTAAAAGCAAAGAACCAATGCCATTACATCTCTAATCCTGGCACTCAGGAGGCTGAAGCAGGAGAATTGCTAAAAGTTTGAAGACCAAACAGGACTACATAGTGAGTTCAAGGTCAGCCTAGTCTTAGAGAAACACTGTCTAAAAAAAATTAAAACCAAACCAAGGGGCCAGGGAGATGGCTCAGGGGCCGGGGAGATGGCTCAGTGGAATAAGCGCTTCCCCGGCAAGCACAAGGGCCTGAGTTCAATCCCCCAGTTCCGCAAAAAAAAAAAAAAAAAAAACCAAATGAACAACAACAAAAATAATAAAGTGTTTGACTGTTGCAAATTGAGTTAATATCTATAATTATAATGAAGACCCATTAAAGTGGTTTAAGCCCAGAAAAAATCCAGAACTATGCTTGTCAACTGCAATAATAATAATAATATTCATAATAACAGTGCTGTGGATTGAACCCAGGATCTTACACATGCTAAGTGAGTATGCTACCACTGGGCTACACTACACACCCCTACTATAACTAGCAACAAAACACATTAGAAGAGAATGGGGAATGGCACACACACTACTTGAAGGACAGGCATTCTACCAGTCAAAACTAGCTGCTGAATGTCAGCCAAGATCCAAGGGCTATGTTAGATATTTGAATAATTTATTTCTATGATCTTTGGTAAAACCAACAGCTATGCTGCCAAGTCAAACTGGAAGGCAATTAAGCTGAGAAGTCCCCCGAAACCTATGCTATCATGGCCTCTGATGATCTCCTTCTGAAAAGAAACATTTAGACACTTGGGCTTCACTGCTATCAACATATTAATATAATAAATAATAATTTTATAAGCTATGTTAATCTCACATTAACAATACTGGAAAACAGAACAGGGTGTGGTGGTGCCACATGCCTGTAATCCCAGATTCAGGAGGCTGAGGCAGGATTACCACAACTGTGAGGCTAGCCTGGGCTACACAGCAAGATCCTTTCTTTCCTTTTCTTTCTTTCTTTCTTTTTTTTCTTTTTTTTTTTAACTTTTTTTATTTTTTGAGACAGGGTCTTGCTCTGTAGTCCAGGCTGGCCTTGAACTTGAAGCTACCCTCCTGCCTCAGCCTTCCAAATACTGAGATTATAGGCACATGCCACCACACCCGGCTTGATCACAGATTTGAAAGAATGTTCTCTGCCAGCAAAACTAACAAAGAAGCCCTTCTAAAGAATTCATATTTTAGAGAACAGTCTAACTAAATCACTGAGTCATCCAGGCTAAATTCAAATTGTAATCCTCCTGCTTCAGTCCCCAAGAACTCTGGGTCTATGATGAATAGAGGCTTGAGAGAGGGAAAGGTTATCTTTAATGAATTTACAGGATCACTTGTGAGAACAGAAATCCATAGAAAATCTTTCTTGATCAGGAGAGCTGATTAGAGATTTTTCATTTGGAAAACTTTGGCGAGTTGTGTTTTCAAATGCCTACATTTCCTGTTATAATTCAGTAAAAAGTTTTTTAAAGCTTTTAAAGCTTTTTTAAGAGGTAGTGACATTAAAAGTACTATGAGAATCAGAATTCAAAGGAAGAAGTAATCACTGTTAATAATAAAAGTTGTATTAACCATCCAGTAGAAAAGTATGAAGACGAAATATAGGAAATAAAGCTATGCTGTTATGTTGAGCTGTGGGGGACTCAGGTCAATAATTTCTGACATTGCCAGTTAAACAGAAGACCCAATGCTATTATGGGCTAAT
>NW_004524683.1:8630886-8631679 GCF_000260255.1 Octodon degus | reverse complement strand
TGACTTTGTTTTAGAATGAATTTCTTCTGCATCATCTAATACAAGGTTCATGTACTCATCAAAACCAACAATACAGCCCTCTATCCGCATATTCATTTGCTCATGCAGCCACATCTGGATCCGGGATCTCTTCTGCAAGTATCTGAAGATGAGGCTGATGGGCTGCACCATCACCTTCTGCACTTTCTGACCCTGACCCCAGTACGCCATGGCGGAGGCCAACAAAGACAACACCAGCCACCACGCTACCCCTAGCAGATTGTTTGTTTGTTTTTGAGACAGGGTTTTGATAATGGAACCCAGTTTGCTGGCCTCAAACTCACAACCTTCCAAGCACTGGAATTATAGGCATGCATCACCATATCCAGTTCTCCCTACATTTTAATAATGAAACACTCTAGGACTCAGGTTCCAGTACTCTTCTCTATCTATACTTCTTACAAAGGGTTCAATTATTTTTTCTTCCCATTTTACAGGTGGAAAACACTAAACAATAAAGTCAAATCTATGCTCTCAAGACTCCAGAGCTTGGGCTGGGGAGATGGCTCAGTGGAATAAGCGCTTCCCTGGCAAGTGCAAGGGCCTGAGTTCAATCCCCAGTGCCATCAAAAAAAGACTTCAGAGCCCATGTTGTTAACCTCCTAACCATTCTGTTTCTGGCCTACTACAGCAGTATACAGTCAGTGTCTTCTTTTATTTATTTATTTATTTATTTATTTATTTGTGTGTGTGTGGCCAGCTCAGCCCACCAGGGGGCGGGGCTGGCTGGCATGTGGTGCTGGGGGATTGAACC
>NW_004524683.1:8619313-8630505 GCF_000260255.1 Octodon degus | reverse complement strand
AAAAAAGAGGTACATGGAACTCGCTTTATACCAGGTCCATTCAGTGGCAAACAAAAATTTCTACAAATTCTGTTAAGCAAGTTTCCTTCCTAAGTTTCTTCACTTTTTACTTCAGTACTTCTCAAAGAGAAATCTAAAAACATAGATGAGAATAATCTTTCAAGACTCCAGATAGGATCTGGGTGTGGTAGTACATACTTCTAATTTTAGCTATTCTGAAACAGGAGAATCACAACAGGTTCAAAACCAGCCTGGGAAATTTAACGAGACCTCATCTCAAAATAGAAAATAAAAAAGGAACTAAGCCAGGAATATAGTTCAGTGCATTAAGTGTCTGCCTGGCAAGCACAAAGTCCTGAGTTCAATATCCAATAAATAAATAAATTAAATAAATAGCTGACTTTGTGGCACATGCCTATAATCCCAGCATTCTGAGAGGTTGAGACAGGCAAGTCTGAGCCCAACCTGGGCAATTCAGTGCGATTCTGCAATAAATAAATAAATAAATAAATAAATAAATAAATAAATAAATGGCTGGGGCTCTAACTCAGTGAGTCCTGGATTCACTGCCAAGGACTGAAAAACAAACGTATAAATAAGTTTCATTTTAGCCAAAAGGCTGAGAAACTAAGAAAAAAAAAAAAAAAAAGCTAGGGGATGTGGTTTAGTGATAGAGCACTGGCCTAGCAGGCAGAAGGCCTGAGACAAACTGCCAATACCAAACAAACACAAACAAAACAATAAAATTTTATTTATTTATATTTTTGTGTGTGTGTGGCCAGCTCAGACCACCAGGGGGCGGGGCTGGTTGGCATGTGGTGCGGGGGATTGAACCGCGGTCCCTGTGCTTTGCTTAGCTTAGCTTGTTCTGAGTAGGTGCTTTAGACCACTGAGCCATCTCACCAGCCCCACAAACAAAAAAATAAAACAAACAAACAAAAAAAAAACCAAATGGGATCTATGCACCCCTATCAAGCCTAGAAGATTCCAGGAATATGTGTTCCCAAGAAGTATTCAAGCACATTCTGAAGCTCATAATGCTGCCTGAATTTAGAAAGCTTTTTGTTCTAGGGGTTTTTGGCCTTTGGCAGATAAGTAATGACTATCATATATTTATCTGCTTCCCAGAGGCCAGAGAATAAATGTGAATGAAGAAGCTACCTGTTTCCAAAGTAATAAGACCAATCAGGACTCTCGAGCAGTGACTGGGATTACAGATGAGGACAGCAAACATTTCCCAGGAGGTCTGAGAATTTGTTGCCAGGAAGAAAAGTGGTCCAGGGATACCCTCCCTTGGCTTAGGAGGGAGTCATCCAGGAAACAAGCTGTTTAACCCCTGAACATCCACTACTCTTGGTGCATTCACCAAGCATTACAAGGGAATACAAGGGCATCAAGAGACATGGTCATGGTCTCAAGGCAACAAAGAAAGCATCATGAATACTGTTTGTGTTGTATAAATACAAACACATGAAACATCTTGCTCACAGACACAAATAACTCTCACTACAGACCCACAAATCATGAAACTAAGGCACAGCAGTCCCCTCCACATACCTGCAGCACACTTACCTCTGTGAGTGCATGCAGCTGTCCTTGATGTACACACACACCCATGAACCTGAAAAACAAAACAGATTTTTAAACAAAATGAAAAGGATGTGAATATAAATTCCATACAGAGAAACTAGCTGAGTTACCAGGTACTAAAAACAATCCAATACCTGTGAAGCCACACGTTCCCGTTTGATTAACTTGATTAAGATGCCACAATGATAAATTTCTAAAATTAATGGTGGGAGCTGGCAGTGCAGAGACGGAAAGGAAGGGACACTACTCTATGGCAGCAGCTTCTACTAGTAAGCCCTTGGGGCACTCACCCCTGTGCTCTAGCAATCATTGTCAATGACAAAGTGATGATTGAAGTTATAATTGTATTAAATTAATGCTAATAATTTGGATATTTTATTTTATTTTTGGCTGCTCAGGTAACTTTAGCCCTTAACCAGGTATATGGCTTTTTGTTTGTTTGTTTTCCTTCTGGGTACAGCTGTAAAATATTTGGATATAGCAAATGTGTTATTCTTGCAGCCTTGATATTCAGGGTGGATTGTAAAATATAAATTTTTGTGAGATTTCAAAGATTAAGGTTATTTTGATAACATTATTTACAGATTTTAAAAGATGTGGTTATCACAAGTCTGTTGAGGGGGAAAAACTACTGCATAAAATAACTAATTCGGAATAAATATCTTGCATCAGTTTGGATTGTCCTGTGTTAAAAAAAAAAAAAAAAAATACTGTGAAACATCTGGTTGCACCAATATGTAGTAGCAAAACCAGTGGTGGAAAGGGAGCTTAGTAAGCTTTAAAAATGGTATAATGGGGCTGGGGAGATGGCTCAGTAGAATAAATGCTTGCCTGGCAAGTGTAAGGGTCTGAGTTCAAATTCCTGGCTCTGCAAAAAAAAAAAAAAAAAAAAAAAAAGGTATGATGACATGGTAACACACATCTGTAATCCCAGCACTTGGGAGGCTGAAAACAGGAAAATCACTACGAGTCTGATCTCTGTAGTGAGACTCTGTACAGACACTCTACTAAATACAAAAATTAAAATAAAATAAAATAAAAAATAAAAATGGGCCAGAGATATAATTTGGTGGCCTAAGCACCTGCCCAGCAAGTGCTAGGACCTGGGTTCAATCTCTGTACAACATGCCATGCTGGAAACCAGGTGTGGTGGCACACACCTGTAATCTCAGCACTGGGGAGGCTGACACAGGAGGATCACTATGAGTCCAAGCTGTGTAACAAGACTCTTTACCAAATAAATAAATAAATATTTTTAAATGGTATAATGGAAAAAGCACTAAACTGGAAAAAAAACTTGATGATTGTTTCAGCTCTACCACTAGCTGATTACATGCAGAAAGAATGAATGAATGAATGAATGAATGAATGAATGAATGAATGAATGAATGTGTGACTTCAAGGCCAGACTGAACTATGTAGCAAGATTCGGTCTCAAAATAAATAAAAAAATAAATAAATAGACTCAAAAATATTTTCTGGGTGATCTGGAAAAAGCAAGTAGGTTAGCATATTCAATCTGCATTTTGTTGTTGTTGTTGTTGTTGTTATCTTATTTGGAGACAGGGTCTCGTTATGTAGTTCAAGTTGGCCTCAAATTCCCAATGATTCTGCTGCCTCAGCCTCCCAAGTGTAGGGATTACAGGCATGTGCTACCATACCTAGTCTATCCAATCTGAAGTTCTATCTATATTTTATAAACAAAGAATTGGAAGCAATAAACACATTTAGTGAATAATAAAAGGTTAACATCCAGGAGGACATGGTGCCACATGCCTATAATCTCAGCACCTGTGAGGTTAAGGTTGGAGGATTGCTGCAAGTTCAAGGCCGGCCTGGACTATATAACAAGACTCTGTCTCAAAAAAAAAAAAAACAGGGCCGGGGAGAGATAGCTCAGCAGTCTAAGTGCTTGCCTGGCAAGCGCAAGGACCTGGATGTAAGGACCCAGGTTTGATCCCCAGTACCACATGCCATGCCAGAAGTTGGGTGTGGTGGCACATTCCTGTAATCCCAGTGCTGAGGAGGCTAAAACTGGAGGATCACTCTGAGTCCGAGCTGCATAGCAAGGCCCTGTAACAAATACATAAATTTTAAAAAATAAAATAAAAATATAACAAAAAGACTAACGTCTTTAACTCACAAAGAACTCTTCTAAATATATAATAAAAAAGATAACCCAACAGAAAAATAAGCAAAAGTAATACACACGGGTTACAGAAAAATAAACATAAATGGTTAATAAAATGTTACAATGTGTGGGGTTTGGTGGCACACACCTACAGTCCCAGCGCTTGAGAGGCTTAGGCAGGAGAATCATTGTGAGGTCAAGCCTGCTTGGGCTATATAGAAAGACAGTCTCAAAAAATAAATAAGCTAGGTATAATGGTGCATGCCTATAATCCCAGCATTAGGGAGGAAAAAGCAGGAAGATCATTGCAACTTCAAGGCCAGTCTAGGTTCATAGTGAGTAATGGTACTGTACAGGAAGAAAGGTTGACTTTCATTTGTTTAGTTTACATATGTCTATTATCACTGAAGTTTTTTCTTTCTTTTTTTTGTATTTTAAGGAAGGTCTACAGGGTGTTCAGGGTCTCACAACTAGATCAGACTCATAGTGATCCCCTGTTTACAGCTTCCCAAGATCTGGGATTACAAACACGTGCCACCACGTCCAGTCTCAATTGCCATCTCAGTGAGCCCCAGGGGTGGGGCCAGCACAGCAGACCCAGGGATCAAACCCCCAGCCCCTGCGCTTGCTTGTAGGTGCTTTAATCCGCTGATCTATTTGGCCAGCCCTTGAAAGTTTTTTTCTTTTTTTTTTTTTAACCAACAGGCTATATTTATATATAAATTTTAAACCAGTCATAGTGGTGCACAGCCCTAATCCCAGCACTAAGCATGCTGAAGCAGGCGGATTTCTGTGAGTACGAAGCCAGCCTGGCGAGGCATGATCCATGGCTAACCCCTCTGTGCCACATTCCTCAAACCTGACAGACAGGGTGCAAGCTCAGCAAACGACTGAAACACAAAGGAGCTGAGTAGGGAGCCATGTGTCAGCTATAAGATTGCAACAGAGTTTGTAAGACAAGCTGCTTCCACATTTTAACTAATAAGGAAATATTAGAATTTCAGTGGGTTTATCCCAAAGCTTAGTGGAAACTTGAAAGAAAAGAAGCTGAGGAAAGATCCACACAATACTGACAACAAGGTGTGGGCTCTAGTAACTGGCTGAAACTCACTAGCTTGGGATGAGTTAGGAAACGACACAGGAGAAGAGTCAAGAGCTCTGACATTAGAGGGTATGCGTTCAAGTTCCGCTTCCACTTTTCATTACTCTGGTCAAAGGGAATGTCTGTAACATAAGATTATTAGAAAGACTGAATGAAACAACAAATGTGCATGAGACAAACATCAGCACACAGGAAATATTTTTTTAAAATGTAAGTAATTATCACAATTAGAATTTAGGAGTGAACCACCTAAGAATTAAAGTTGGGCCCAGTTAGCTGGGAAGAAGCTGATTTCTATGGATCCATTCTTGTCACTATTCTGCAACCCTTGTCTGTACGAACTCACATTCCTTTGTATGTTTTTTTTTTTTTCTTTTTCTTTTTTGATACCAGGGATTGAACTCGGGACCTTGCAATTGCTGGGCAGATGCTTAGTCCACTAAGCTATCTCCCCAGCCCTACACCTTTGTAAAGGTAGGACATCTGACTCCTCATCAGTCAGTTTAACTGTGAAGCTCACCACCTAGAGCTGGGTGTGGTGGTGCACGCTTGAGTCTCGGCTGCTAGGAAGGCGGGCAGGAGGATCACAAGTGTCAAGCCACCCTGGCCAATTCAGTGAGACCCTGCCTCAAAATAAAGAAGACTATGGATGCAGCTCAGTGGTACAGTGTTCACCTAGCACGTACAAGGCCCTATGTTCAATCAGAGAGGCAAAGAAGAAAAAAGAAAAGAAAGAGAAGGGGAGAGAACAAGAAACAAAATAAAGCTCATCACCTAATATGGAAGAGAGTGAATCAAGGGAATGTGGAGCTGGGAAAAGTCTAATAAACAATGAATGCAAGCCACACAGAGTGCTGACAGGCTGCATCTGGGATGCAGAAGCTATCTCTGGCAGGCAAGACACAGTGTCTAGGAGCTACACAGAGCACTATGAGTTTCAGATAACACCAAAACCCTAGCTAGATAAAAGAAAGAAAACTGTACCCTGGGGTAGTAGCACATGCCTGCAATCCCAATGCCCTGGGAGGATGAGGCAGGAGGAACACAAATTCAAACCAAGTCTAGGAAACTTGGGACTTCGTGAGACTGCAAAATTTAAAAATGGAGCCAGCCTGATAGCTCAGTGGCCTAAAGTGCTTGCTTAGACAGAGCACAGCGGCCAGGGTTCAATCCCCAGCATGCATGCCGGCCTCACCTGCAGAGCATGCTGAGAAGGCCATGGAGACTGGGCGTGGTACACACCTGTAATCCCAGCACTTGGGAGACTGAAAACAGGAGAATCACTACAAGTCTGATCTACATAGTGAGACCCTGTAGACCCCATCCTAAATACAGAAAAAAGAAAAAAAAAAATTTTAAATGAGTTGGGATGCAGCTCAGTGGGAAGGCTCTGAGTTTAATCTCTAGTATAAGAGGGGCGGGGGAAGAGTAGCTGTTGCTGCACTGGAACAAAGGAAATCCAGACAAGATGAATGGGAAATCAATCTGGAAGGACTACATTTGTGTTGGTATGTTTGAAATAGATCCAAGCATCTTCTTAAACATTTATTTACATAATTATAAGTCATTATGCCATTTATTTATCAAATAAGTATTTACTGAGTGGCTGCTATGTATATAGAAGGCATTAGGACAAGAACATACATTAAAAAAAATTCCCTGTTTTCACAAACTTTTATTCTAGGATCATTCTGTTGGAAGGTGACTGTAATAAAAAGATGTTTGTTATTACACAGAATTCTGTGTAGTCAAATTGTATACAGAAACTGCTGTTTCTAGTCAGCCTTTTGAAGGAAGAATCCTTCTGCCAGGCATGGTAGCATGCATCTGTAATCCCAGCACTTGGGAGGCTGAGCTGCATAGGAAGACCTTGTCTCAAAAAGTACTTCTCTCTAGGAATAATTCTATTCTCATTGTCTCACCATAGCAATAGGAGTTAAGAGACTGGGCGTGGTGGTACACGCCTGTAATCCCAGCTCTTGGAGACTGTAAACAGTCAGGTCACTATGAGTCCGATCTATACTCTGGTTTCTCTTCAGATCATATAAATATTTCACCTTTTACCAGAAGTCCAATCTAATAACGAGACCTTGAATACCCTCTAGACCTTTCCTTAAAATACAAAAGAGTTAAATATGGTAAGCCACATTTGGTTCACCATTAAAGTTTCCAAAGTAGTATAGGCACTAGTGGGGGCTGGATAACTGTTTTTAAAAATTAGAAATTAAGTTGGGCTAACACATAGCTATGGTGCTGTGCGTTGCCCTGCTGGTGTAACAGCAGCACCATGGAGCAGCTGTGACAGATTCAGTGCTTCCTGTAATGCCCTTCACCAAACAAGTTTGCTGGAGTTATAGGGATCTTTCCATTTCCACCTACGAGACATTAAGCAAATCACCTAATTTTCAAGTCTTAATTTCCTCATGTACAAAAATGGACATAAAAGGACTAACTTAAAGGATTCTAGAAGCTGGGCTTACGGGTACACACTCTGGGAGGCTGAGACAGGAGGATCACAACGTGGAGGCCAAACTGGGCAATTTAGGGATTTAGGGAGAGCCTGTCTCAAAATTTAAAACAAAATAAAAAGGAAGAGTGTAAGGATTAAACCAAATATTTCAAGTACAGTGGCTAAGAATTTCTAGTGCATGCTCAAAGACTAGATAATGGTTTTAGTTTATTAATTATTAATAATCCTATCATGGTTACATTTTTTAAAAAAATTTTTTTTGGTGGAACTGGGGATTGAACTCACGCCCTTGTGCTTGCCAGGCAAGTGCTTATTCTACTGAGCTATCTCCCCAGCCCACAGTTACGTTTTCAAAATGCAAAATACATCACTATTTCCTTCTTCATAACCTGCTGCCTTCTGCTTATTGAATACTGTCAAAATTCCTTAGCACAGAAGATAAAAGTCCATGAGGAACTGGGTGTGGAGGTACACACCTGTGATCCTAGCAACCAGGAGGCTGAGGCAGAAGATCACTGTAAGGGTGAGGCCAGCCTAGGCTACACGGTGAGCTTGAGGCCAGCCTGCATTACATAGTGAGACCCTGTCTCAAAGCACACACAAAAAAACATGATGTGCTCTAGCTTCTCTCCAAAATGTCATGCTTCCCTATGGACATTATGCTGTATCCTTTTCTCCCCTCTGGCTCCACCCTTGTAGCCTACAAGCACAATTTAATTTCCTCCCTTTTAAAAGACGCTTTCTGGCTCTCATGGCTGTCCTCACAGCAGCCCAGCCTGTGTCCTCCAGGGTTTCCTTGCATCTTGCTTTTTCCTCTTTCACTTGGCCCAAGCTCACTCTGCACAGCCAGTTTCTCCTTCACTATTCACTTTTACTTTTTCAAATAAACTTTGCCACTGCTTTTTAAAAATATCCTTCCTCTGCCTGCTCCCTTATACATTACCCTAATTCAATCTTCATCTGTAACCAAACTTTGAGCTGCATTCTCTGTCTATAGTTCTTCAACTTTCATTGATTTCTATCTGCCTTTAGACCACATCAGTTTTTTGTAACTTTCACTGCAGAAAGTTTATTACAATCTGCTCTACAAGCTGTTGGCTACAGAAAAAGCTTTTGTTGCAGATCACATAGCTCCACATCCAAATTCCTTAGCATGTTACTCAGCATGTGATTAGAAATAATAATCACCAAATAAGCTTTTACAAGGTAAGCTTGTTTAATGGAAAAGAACATTCAGAAGCAGGTACAAGACTGGAAAGCCAAAAGGCACTATTTGATTTTATTTAATCAAATATTTATAAAGAAGCCAAGCAGTAGGGTTCTATTACAAAAACAATGACTATCTTTCAGTTAAGTTTTATTTTGTTTGTTTTTGGTACTGAGGACCAAACCCAGGGCTTCCAGCTCGCTAGGCAAGCATTCTATCGCTGAGCTGAATCTGCAGCCCCAACAATGGCTGTATTTCAAGGTGTGGGTCTTCTAGAAGCTGAACTCTGATTGGCCAGGACAACATCGTCGTGAGCACAGATAGCACATCTGTGCAGGCTGGCTTCATACAGCAATTTTCGGTTGGCCTTCTTCCCCGTCCCACTGGCATCCCAATATCACAGCTGTGTCACATACTACTTTTTTTCCTTTCTACACACTCTGCTTCTATGTACAGCTTTTCCGCCTGAGCTCTCCCACCTTACTCCTTACACAAACAACTACCACCATGCCCAAAATCATGTCAAAGAGCTGGTGACCTCAGCAGGCATGAGCTTTGTACTGGCAGAAGCGCTTGAGAAAGGTTAATGCCAACTGCTATGAATAGAATGTATTTTAAAGGGGAAATATTACTCATCCTTGATAAAGAATTGATATGTGAAAAAAAATTTTAAAAAAAGAATTGAAAAAAACAAGAATTGATATGTGTCTAAAAAAGCCAAATAATACAACAGCAAATCTTCAATTGCTACTGCTAATTATATTAAAATCTAAGTTGTAGATGAATCCTCAAATATTTTTTAAAACAAGACAAGACCTAAAGTATTATACCTGTATTCTCTTCGTTTTCTTTTTGCAGTTACCAGGAATTGGACTCAGGACCTCGCACTTGCCAGGCAGACACTGCACCACTGAGTACATCCTTGGCCCATATACCTTTATTCTGAATAATTTTGTTCTCTAACCACATCTCCAAAGTTAGCTAGAATTCAGGGGGAAAATATGCTTTTCTTTCTGTTTTGTTTTTTTGAGACTGGGTCTTGCTATGTAGGTCAGGCTGCCCTTGAACATACTATGTAGCCCAGACTATTCTTGAACTCATAGTGACTCTCCTGCCACAGCCTCCAAGTGCTGGGATTACAGGCGTGCGTCACCCAGCTAAGGCTCTTTCTAATCTAGACAAAAGACAGTTCATCACTGCTCTAAAATAAACCCAACAGGAAACTTTCAACTCAGGCACTGCTGGTAAATTCAACTTTGATCAGATACTTCCTTTGCCTCAGTCTTTCTTGTAGCATGATTACTATTCCCTGCCAATTGTCATTCTTTTGTAAATGTTTTATTTTATTAGTCCATGTTAGCAGTACATGAAATTTGCATCCATTTTAGGGAGTAAGTACATGTTCCAGATACATCTTGTGGGTTTTTTTTTTTTTTTTTTTTTGCCGTTTTGAGACAATTTCACTATGTACTTCAGGCTGGCCTTGAACTCACTTTGTAACTCAGTTGGGCCTCCAATACACAGGGATCCTCCTGCCTCATCTTCCTGAGTGCTGAGATTACAGGTTGTTTTTTATTCCCCTTTCTCATCCACCTCCCTCCCTCCATCTCTGGATTTCTCTTCCCCATTATCAATTAGTAATAATTGTGTTTCAGGTAAACCTGGCTACAACGCTACCACTGCACAAACCTCCCATTTTCATTATTATTGTTACTATTTCTTTTTTAGTTCATGTTTGCAAGACATAATGTTCACATTCATTGCGGGTGTCTGGCCCACGTACATGACACATCTTCCACCTTTTACATCCCCTTCCCTTGCCCTCCCCTTCACCCTTGGGCTCTTGGACCCGTTCTCATTTATTCTTTTCCAACTTTTGTATGTTCTAAAGCTGGTTCCATTGCCTAAAATGCTTCTCTCCTTATTCCTATGTAGTTAAATTCTACCCATCCTTTTTTCTTTTCTTTTTTTCTTTGAGACAGGGTCTCACTATGTAGCACAGGCTGGCCTCGAACTTGTAGTGAGCCTCCGGCCTTAGCCCATCAAATGCTGGGATTTTAGGTGTGCCCCACCATTCCTAGGGCTACCCATTGTTAGTGTCTGGTTCAAATACTTTCTTCCCTCAAAAAAAATTTGGTTCCCTCCAAATGATTTCTGAATTTACATGCCCATGAACTGTCAGGGCGCCATCTACCCCGCTCATCAACCTTCCCCACCTTTACTAGGGTGAGCCACGCCGCATGCTTCTCCACAAGGCCACTGCTCCCTGACATCTGATGGTAACCACCACACAAGTACCTGCCAGGTGCTTAAAGCAATCATAATCTCTCAAAAACTGTTGAGTATCTAATACGTGTCAGGCACTGGTGATTGTGCTATAGGCACTGGCAATGATGACAACTATGATGCTGAGGATGACAGCTAACACTTTTAAAAAAAAAAAAAATTCTGCTTGGCTGGAGAGATAGCTCAGCCCCTAAGCATCTGTCTGGCAAGCACTAGGGTCCGGGTTTGATCCCTGGTACCTCATGCAGTGCTGGCCCCAGAATACTGGGCATGCCATGCTGGCCACTAAACTGGGCACAGTGGCACACACCTGTAATCCCAGAGCTGGGGAGGCTGAGACAGGAGGATCACTATGAGTCTGAGCTGTGTAGTGAGACCCTGTACCAAATAAATAAATAAATAAATA
>NW_004524683.1:8608203-8619213 GCF_000260255.1 Octodon degus | reverse complement strand
TATGAGTCTGAGCTGTGTAGTGAGACCCTGTACCAAATAAATAAATAAATAAATAAATAATTTTTTAAAAAATATATGTATTTTCAGCTTTCAGACTTTTTGGGTTTTGGAGGGGGTATTTTTGTGTGGTTTTTTTGAGATAGCTAACTTTTATTGAAACTGACTAGGCAAGTATTAGCCTAAACATTCCATTTTATGTTAAATCATTTAATATTCACTCACAATAATCCAGAAAAATCATACAAAAAAAGATCCTGAGATACAGAGAAATTATAACAGAGAAAGTCACATAGTTAAAAAGTTGACAGTGCACCTGCCATCCCAGCACTGGGGAGGCTGAAAACAAGAGGATCACTACAAGTCTGAGCTGCATAGTGAGACTCTGTACCAAATACATTTTTTTAAAAAAAAGTGATAGTCGGGCGCGGGGAGATGGCTCAGTAGAATAAGCGCTTCCCTGGCAAGCGCGAGGGCCTGAGTTCAATCACCGGTTGGGGGCGGGGGGAGAAACCGATTGCAGAACAAGCAATTGAAATAATTTGATGGCAAGACTGCTAGAAAAAAAAAAAAAAAAAAAACACTTAGGGGCCGGGGAGATGGCTCAGTGGAATAAGTGCTTCCCTGGCAAGCGCGAAGGACTGAGTTCAATCCCTAGTTCCACAAAAAAAAAAAAAAAAAGTGATAGTGGGTCCCAAAGACTGAGCTCTTAAGTCATGTGACATTATATCTTATACAGTTATAAAAAGATATAAAGACACGCAAGATAAGACATAGATCTCTTCCCTATAAAGCTGTTGACTATTGTAAAAGTTTTTGTGGCAGATCACACAGATCCTGATTAAAGTCCAAATTCCTCGGCATGTTATTCAAAGACCTAAACAATCTCACTCAAACCTATCTGATATCCTTTGACATCCGCTTGCATTCTCTGTATTTTAGTTACATAACTTGCCACTCCTAAATACATCCTGAATTAATCACTTTCATATTGTTGCTAGAATGAGTGGGGTTTTTTTAAATGGATTTATTTATTATTTTTTAAAAATGTTTCCTTTATTTTTTTCTGTTTTATGGTCAGCTCAGCCCACCCTGGGGGCGGGGCTGGCATGGCATGTGGTGCTGGGGATCGGACTGAGGTCCCTGCATGCTTGCCTAAGCAGGCACTTTAGACCACTGAGCTGTCTCGCCAGCCTCCTAGAATGAGTGTTTTTAGCAGCCATTTTTCAAAGCTTTTCTAGTTCTTAGAAACTCAACTCAAGAACACCTCCAAATAATAAGCATTTATACAGCCTTTTATTTTTATATTTTTATTTTTTTATTTTTTTGGTGGTACCAGGATTTGAACTCAGGATCTTTTTTTTTTTTTTCCCAGAACCGGGGATTGAACTCAGGCCCTTATGTTTGCCAGGCAAGTGCTTATTCTACTGAGCCATCTCCCGGGCCCCCGAACTCAGGATCTTGTACTTGCCAGGCAAGTGCTAAACAGTTTTTACTATGCCTGAAATTGCTACATACTAAATCATTAAATTTCTAAAACTAACTTTTTTTTTCTTTCTTTTTTTTTTGTATTTTAGGACAGGGTCTATAGGGTCTCACTGCGTAGATCCAGACTCGTAGTGATCCTCCTGTTTACAGCCTCCCAAGTGCTGGGATTACAGGTACTCGCCACCATGCCCAGTCTCAATCACCATCTCAGGGTGCTCCAGGGGTGGGGCCCCCATGGCAAGCCCTGGGATCAAACTCCTGGCACCTGCGTCTGCCTAAGCAGGCGCTTTAGTCCACTGAACTATTTGGTCGGCCCTCGAAAATTGACTTTTGGGTTTGTTACAATCATCTCTAATTCAGAGACATAATTTCAAATATTCCTCTGATCCTTCTAATCAAAATTAATCTTTCTCCTCCATAGATATTCAGACCGGTCTATTTTGAAATCTCTCTCATAACCTTTATCAGGCCTATCTTCTAAATCAAGTTTAATCTATATCTATTTCTTTCACTAAATTAGGTTCTCACATTCAGGGATCCATGTATGGAAAAGAATGTCTACTTGTCCTCCAAATTATGTGTCTTTTCCTTCTGAAGTAGATTGTATTTCCCAGTGTTCATTACAGTGAGTTACGACCATAAAACTGAGTTCCAGCGGTAGTATAGGGACAGAATGAATATGATGTCACATGAAACTTCCATACACTTTTCTCATCTGCTAGCAAATGCAGAAGATCCACTGGAACCAGGTGTGGTGGTGTTCACCTGAAATCCTAGCACTCTGGAGGCTGAGGCAGAAGGATCTCCAGGAATTGAAGCCAGCCTGCACTCCACAGTGAGTTCAAGGCCAGCCTGGACTACCATAACTGAGACCCTGTCTGAAAAAAGGATTCAGTGTAAGAATCTGAGAGTTTATCCTGGATGTAAAAGAGCTTCCCTTCCATCACCATTCAATCTGCATTTAAGTGAGACAGGAGTAAGAAACAAGCCTTTAAGCCAGTACCATTCTTGTGTGATAAGCAGCATTCATAGTGTAACTTTCTTTTGACCTGTACTGGTCTTTCCAGAAAAATGGCTGACTCCAAAAGTGATAGGAAGCCAGGCATGGTAGCCAGCATTCAGGAGGCTGAAACAGGAAGTTGGGGACCAGCCTATACTAAATAGTGAGTTCAGGACCAGCCTGAGCTACGCAGCTAGACCCTGTCTGAAAAAAATTTTAAAAAGGTTATGGTGAAGCTGGGATGTGGTTCAGAAAGAGGGTGCTTGCCTAGCATACATGAGGTCATAGGTCTTTTCCAAGCAACACAAAAAACAAAGGTTATTGTAACAACAATTAAAAAATGATTTAAAAAGTAGCTGCACATGGTGGTGAAGCTTACAGTCCCAAAATTGAGATAGAAGGACTGCAAGTTTGAATCCAGTCTGGATAACTTAGCAATTTAGTGAGAACCTATCTTAAAAAAAAAAAAAAAGTAGAGGGAGAGGGGATTTAGTTGTGGCCCCAAGGGAAGGCCCAGTTCAATGGGGTGGGGGTGACTTTTGACCTGCTTTAGCATGTGGTTGAAATGAACTGCTTTTCTTTTCTTTTTTCCTTTACTTTCTTTTCTTTTCTTTCTTTCTTTTTGCTTTTCATTTACTCCCAAATAAAGCAAAGATGCCATCATTCCAACTAGAAAAACTGAACCAATACTTAAAAAAAAAAGAGAAGAGAATGTACAATGGCACAAATCTCAAGTTTCAAAAGAACTATGAATTTAGACCCATAAAAAGGCAATAAACCTTGGGTAAAGGCTTGCTGCAGTTCAAACATGTTTTGGAACTATTACATCATGGAAAACTGGTTGTGCTAGGTCCTAGATACGAGCACTCATAAGGAAAAGTTCGGGTAAGCAGACATTAACCGTTAGAGCCTCACATCAGGTGACAGTGAACTGAGTTGGCTCAGAACTTCTCTTTTCTGTCCACTTTTTTTTGGGGGGATAGGGGATTGAGACAGGGTCCTGCTATGCACTTTAGGATGGCTTTGAGTTCACTTTGTAGCCCAGGGTGGTCTCAAACTCATGGCAATCCTCCTGCCTCAGCTTTCCAACTGCTGGGATCATAGGCATGCACCATCACCATGCCTGGCTGCCCATAATTTTTATAATCTAAGTTTAGCATCACCCATTCAGGAGGCTGAGGCAGGAGGACCACTGTAAGTTCAAGAACAGCCTGGGCTACAGAGCTTAAGGCCAGCATGAGCGACATAGTGAGACCTGGTCTCAAAAAAAGTTTAGCATCAACAATGACAGAATTAACACTGATGTACGATCAGATTGTGTCAATAGTACTACACATAATAATGAGAGGATCAATCAAGTTCTTGGTTTAACTTTATTCTTTTTAGTGAAGCAATATAAAGATTGAAAAAATTAAAATTAGGGTCATTTATGTAGCTCAGAGACAGAGTAATGAAGGCCCTGGGTTGGATACCCAGTGCAGGCAGGCAGGCAGGAAAAGACAAGATAAGAGAGAGAGAAGTGGGGGATACAGAGGCAGCAGGATAGAGAAAAATAAGAAATCCAGCTAATAAATATCAAAACACCCTCGACTTCTAAGAGGAATGCAAATACCCTGTCTTGAATAACAACTGAAATTAAACTGAGGTGAAGAATTAATTTCTTCTGTAACTATTTTAACAAAAAAATTGAAACTACTCAGTAACTATAAATATTGCCAAAATCCCTTTTAAAAAGAAAATTCAAGGAGTTCAGAAGAGAAATAATACACACAAATGAAAGAATCTAAATCGTACTCTCCAAGCCTTGGAAAGTGTCCTCTCTCCAAACTTTATTCTTTATTCTAACATTACTTATAAGCTTACATCAAAATAGTAATTTATATGAACATACACTCACTTATGTAAAAATATAATAATTCTCCTTTTCCCAAAGAGAAAGAAAT
This sequence comes from Octodon degus, assembly GCF_000260255.1. NCBI lineage: Eukaryota > Metazoa > Chordata > Mammalia > Rodentia > Octodontidae > Octodon > Octodon degus. The sequence goes on along the minus strand of NW_004524683.1, from coordinate 8,614,785 downwards.
GGACAGATAAAAAAAATTTGATTTAATGAGCGTATATCAATTAATTACTACGAGCAAGACAGGACTCACCATAGAAAACAGATTTTTGTCTGTTTTTGGCAGGCGCTAATGAGACAGGATCTCACTACACTGTTTAGGCTTGCCTTGAACTTGTGAACTTGTGGCAGTCCTCCTGCCGCAGCCTCATGGATGCTGGGATTACAGGCCTGCACCACCACACATGGGAGAATCAAATGTTTTTATTGTTCTTTGCTGTGCTAAGGATCAAACTCAGGGCCTCATGCATGCTAGGCAGTGCTCTACCAATGAGCTACACCCCAGCTCTAGTTTTGGTTTTGTTTGGTTTTTACTGCCTGCTTGTCACACATACACTAAGCACAGTGCTAAGCAAAGGAGATTAAGGGAGCAGTAAAGAAATAAACACAATGGTCCCTCGCTCAGAAGTTCACAGATAACCCAGGCACAGTGCTGTGTAGCCAGAGTCCCAGCACTTAAGGAGCTGTAGCACGAGAATTGCCAGTTCGAGGACAGCATGGACTACATTGCAAATTCAAAGGCTGGATTACACAGAGATCTTGTTTCAGAAACGGTGGGGTGGGGCACAAAAATGATGTGATACGGGACATTTACCAAGCACTGAAGGATGTGTATCTATCAGACACAACAAAGTTTTAGTGCTTACTTCATTTAAATCATTACAAAAAAAAAAAAAAAAAAAAAAAAAAAACCCAGATGCGATATGTATTATTATTCTCTCCATTTTAAGGACACTAAAGAGAGGTTAAGTGGCTTGCCCAAGAGCACACAATAGCAAATGGCAGGGTCAGGATCGCACCCTTAAACTTCAAACTGATAGTGGTGGCTCATGGTTATGACCCCAGCACGAGAGGTGAAAGGCAGAGGGGCTGAGGCCAGAGGATCAGCCTGGGTTACAGAGCCAGCTCAAGGCACCAGGACTATGTGGCAAGGCTGTTTTAAAAACAAAATGAAGCTGGGCATGGTGGCACATGATATAATCCCAACACTTGGAAGGCTGAGGCAGTAGGACCATTGCAAGGCTCAGACCCATCTGGGCTGCAAAAGTGAGCTTAAGGCCAGCCTGAACTGCATACGGAAACCCTACCTCAAAAAGATGGAAAAAAAAAAAAAAAAAGATTAAAAAAAAATGTACAAGAATATTGTAAGCTATATAGCCTCAATATATGATGCTTTAGACAATAATAATAAAAATACTTAAAAGAGTTAATGCTGCCAGCTGTGGCAGTATGCCCCTCTAATCCCTATACTCTCAGAGACTGAAACAGAACAGTCCCAAGTCAGATCTACCTGGACTTGGTGAGATCTGCACCTTGTGCAGATCTGCAACTCTACAACTTGGTGAGACTGTTTGAGCTTAAAAAAAGATGGGGGGAGGGAGGGGGGCAGAGCAGGGACATGGCTCAGTGGAATAAGCGCTTCCCTGGCAAGCGCAAGGGCCTGAGTTCAATCCCCAGTTCCTGGAAAAAAAAAAGAAAAAGAAAAAAGACTGGAGGGGCTGGTGAGATAGCTCAGGGACTAAAGCACCTGCTTAGGCAAGTTTAGGCAAGCACAGGGACTGCAATTTGATCCAGGACACCACATGCTATACTCCATCCCCAGGGCAGGCTGAGCCATGCCCCACCCTCAGGGCAGTCTGAGTCGGCCAAAGCCTGGGTGGGGCAGGCGGGCAGGCAGGCAAGTAATGGCACATGCCTGTAATCCCAGAGCTAGGGAGGCTGAAAAACAGGAGGATCACTTTGAGTTCAAGCTCCATAGTGAGACCCTGTAACAATCAAATACATTGAAAAAACAAAACAAAAAGACTGGAGATGTAGCTCAGTACAAAGCCCTGGATTTAAGCCCCAGTACGAATTTACTCTTTGTTTATTATTTCATTTAATCTTCCCATCAACCCTGGACATTATGTTATTATTCCCTACTTTAGAGAAAACTGAGGTTAAAGAGGTTGCCGATTTGTCCAAGATCCCCCACGATTAATAGGCAGACCATCATGAAATTGTCTGAATTCCAGACACATTACAATTGCTAACAAGCTATCTCCTGATCTCTCCCTCTCAAAACCTGTTCTTTACTAAGTTTTCCCCCAGGCTCCCCCAGAGCAGTTATTGGCAATACAATTCTTCCAGCTGTTCAGTCAAAAACATCCTCATTCCTTCCACCTTTGCTTGTGCTGAAATCCTAATCCACTGCTCCAAATCCACTGGGAAACCCCACTGCCCCCTTCAAAACTATGCAGACTCCAACTCCTCCTGTCCAGTTCCATTGCTACCACATGGCCTAAGCCTCTTCATTTTCATCAGTCCCATACTTATATACTTCAGACAAACACATAATGAAAAATAACAGTCTCTACCCTGCCCACACAACACTGGATCCTACTCCGCAGGAGAAACACTGTGCCATTTCAACTGTATCTTGTTTTCATCTGTACGCATCTAGCTATCATCCTTATAACATTATTTCTGATTCTATTTTATTTATTTATTTATTTATTTATTTACTTATTTACTTATTTATTTTGCAGCACTGGGGATTGAACTCAGGCCCTCACGCTTGCCAGGGAAGCACTTATTCTACTAAGCCATCTCCTCGGCCCCTTTATTTCTGCTCTTAACTACTGACTTTCCACTACTGTGGAAGCTGAAGAGGCAACACTCAAATTATTTTTTCTTCCAATAATGTTATAAGACAAATTTGGGTAAGATCAATATTCAGGGAAAAAGACAAGGCTCAGCATTTATATTATCATGACATTATTAATCACTACTAAGTCACATACTCTGCAATTTTATTTCTTCTACAATTTTCTGCTTCTTCTTTCATTTGTATATTTATAGATATTTTAAAGAGAATAAAAAATCTAAAATCACATTAAAAATGATACAGAATTTCAAAACATTATAGGAAATCAGCAATGTTTGTTATATTGCATATTGCTATCTTTAAAGTAGTTGTTCAGATGACCAGATATAGGAATCATTTGCTTAATTATTAAATACCTACTAATAAAGCCTCCAAAAGAACTGTAAAACTCTGCACATGGATTTCCACCCTGTCAAGCACATTGGAAGCTCTCTGACTCCCTCCTCACATTCCCTTGCCAACATCTCCCTCTTCACTTTCTTACAGGACGACAGACCCCAAGGCTTCTTCCTTTCTTTTTGACTTATTTTTCTAATCTTTCTTTTACATATCATGGCTTCCTCTGTATTTTTACTTCATTGTTTCATTTATGCCCTTGCTTTGATGGAATCCACCATCCTACAGTAGCTTTGTAAGGAAGAATGAACAAAACACAAATGTTTTGAGGCCACCTTCCTTTCACCCTCAAAAATCCTCTTCTCTCAGAAAGGTCTGCTCCCTTTTCTAACATCTGGTGTCAGAAATCTAATGCCACTCTGAGTCTCAAATATTTGTGTGAATCAGTTCTATTTTTCTCTGTGCAAACACTTAAACTCCCTTTTATTATCCATATTTTAAACTCTGGTGATGATACCCTCTGAGGTGGGTCTTTTTCATTCAATGGTTGGGCACTGAATGGGCCTTTCATGGGGAAGCCTGGAGTAAGGATATAACTCAGGCACAGTGTCTGTTTAGCAAGTACAAGGTCATGAGTTCCATTCCGGGTACAAAAAAAAAAATCATTCAGGAAGCCCATGTGCATAGTTCTAGAATGTTCTCTGCCCTACCTTACCCTTTTTTCAGTGCAAAGGACTGAACCTGAGGCTTTTACACTAAGCTACATCACTCCCCCTTTTATTTGTTTTGTTTGTACATTTGTTTTGTTTTTTGTCTTTTTGAGACAGGGTTTCACTATGTACTTTGGGCTAGGCTTCAACTTACTTGGTAGCCCAGGCTGGCTTCGAACTTGTAGTAATCCTCCAGCCTCAGTCTCCACAATGTGTGCACCACCACGCTGGAATGTTTGTTTCAGTTTTGTTGTTGTTTTGTTGTTGTTGTTTTAGTTTTTATTCTGAGACAGGGTCTTGATAAGTTGCTAAACTGCCCAGGCTGAGCTCAGATTTGTAATTCTCTTTCTTCAGGTTCCCACAGTGCTGGAATTACTAGTGCATTAACCACTCGGGCAGCTTAGGATATGTTTTCTTATTAATAAAAAGAATATGCTTCCTAGATTAATCTTTTAATTTTCTTTTTTCTTTTTCCCTGCAATGGGGGGTTTTCTTCAACTTTTATCTGTTTGACTTACTGAAATGGCTCTATTTATTCTATTTTTTTAATTCCTAAGAAAAATAACCATTGTGGTTCTCTATTAATTTTTTTTAATCGCTTCTCCGCCTGTTGGCTAAGATCAAAAGTTTTGTTTTTTGTTTCTTTGTTTGTTTTGGGCTTTTTTTTTTGTATTTTAGTGAAGGGTTTACAGGGTATTCAAGGTCTCACTACTAGACTGGATTCATAGTGATCTGCCTGTTTACAGCTTTCCAAGAGCAGGGATTACAGGCTTGGTCCACCATGCCAAGCCATCTCAACTGCTGTCTCAGTGGAGCCCTGGGGCAGGGTCGCTGGCCCCTGCACCTGCTTGAAAGCGCTTTAATCTGCTGAGCTATTTGGCTGGCCTATCTATTAATATTTTATAGTGGGGCTGGAGAGATAGCTTAGAGGCATAGGCACCCACCTGGCAAGCACAAGGACACAAATTCGATCCTGAACCCCATGTGACGTGCAGTCTCAGCCCAGATGCAGGCACCCACTGCGTGGCCTGGAAATGCCTGCAATCCCAGCACTCAGGAGGTTGAGCCAAGAGAATCACTGCAAGTTCAAGAGCAGCCTGGGGGCTATAAAAGTGAGCACAAGGCCAACCCAAACTGCATTAAAAAAAAAAAAAAGTCCTGTCTCAAAAAAAACAAACCAAAAACAGGTTTTTTTTGTGTTTGTTTGTTTGTTTGTTTGTTTTGGGGGGGCGGGTCTTTTTGAGACAGAGTTTTGTTATACAGTTCAGGCTGGACTTGAACGCACTTTGTAGCCCACGCAGGCCTCCATATAACAGTGATGCTCCTGTCTCAGCCTCCCATTGTGCTGGGATTTGAGGTGTATTCCACTATGCTGGGCTTAGGCAACATCATGTTCAGAAAAAGTAGAAGCCTGTGTCCAGGCATGGTGGTGCAGGTCTGTAAACCCTGCACTGGGGAGGCGGAAAGCAGGAGGATCACGATGAGTCCGAGCTGCATAGTGAGACCCCATACCAAATACATAAATGAAAAAAAAAAAAAAAAAAAAGTAAAAGCCTGTTGTCTCCCAATTTCCTTAGGAACCAAACTATATATTTAAGAAATAGAGGCCAGATATGTAGCTCAGTGACAGAATCCATAAAGCCCTGGGTTTAATCAGTACCAGAAGAAAGAGGGAGAGGGGGAGGAAGTGGAAGCAGAGGAAAAGAGAGACAGAGAGGAAAAAGAAGGAAGAGAAGGAGGGGGAGGAAGAGAGGAGCAGGAAGCAGGTGTGAACAAAAGGAACAAAAGACTGGCATAAACCAGTGCCACCAGAATATGGCAAGATAGTTGCAGTCTCAGTTTTAGGAAAACATCTTCCCATTACCTACCCAGAAAAATCATCTTTAATATATCTTTCATTCCTTGCTTCTAAATTAGCAGCTACGCTTTGAGTCTAAATTTTCAAGGATTTTCACATCTGTTCCTTCTCATATAGCTTTGCCTCTTTATTTTTAACTGAGATAAATTATTTTCCCTACATCTTTGTTTCCTTTTTTACTCTTCCTGGCCCAAAAAAAAAAAAAGTAGATTATTTTCTGGAGAAAATGAGTATCTCCAAATAAAGGAAGTCAATTTTTAAAAATAAAAGCAAGCCAGGAATGGTGGCAAATGCCTGCTGAGGCAAGAGGATCATTGCAAGTTTGAGACCAGCCTGGGCTACATATAGTAGTAAATTCAAAGGTCAGTCTGAACTATACAGGGAGATGCTGTCTTAGAAAACAAACAAAAAATAAAAGAAAGAAAACAAACAAAAAATCATAATATTGTATAGTGTGGGTAGGACTGGGTAGTTCTAAGTAAATATTTGGTGAGTCAAAGGCATATTCTCCATTTAATCAAATGACAAAATTATTATTGCAAATGTATTTTGAAGAGGAGCTGAAATACTTTTGAACAAGAATTAGTAGATAAAAGCCAGGAGTGATGCTGCATGCCTGTAATCCCAGCACTTGGGAGGCTGAGGCAAGAGAATTACTGCAAGTTCAAGGCAAGCCTGGGCTACAAAGTGAGTTTAAGATACCTAGTGCAATCCTGTCTCAAAAAGACAAAACAAAAAAGAATTAGTAGATACAATGTGGCCCCTCAAAAAAAGAAGAGAATGTGAATAGTCTAAAAGAAATATTAAATTTCTTGTGGCATGAGGAATAACAGAAACATGAGGACAAACCCTAGTCCAGGTCCTCACACAGGCCTTGGGGAACGGAAGTGAGCAGGGCAGGTTTGGGTTACAGATCCTGAAAACTACCTGGAGTAAACAACCTCAATTATAAGAGGCTCAATCAGTCCCTGCAACTCAATAAAGTATTTCATTGTT
>NW_004524683.1:8594948-8608103 GCF_000260255.1 Octodon degus | reverse complement strand
ACAAACAAAATTCAAAATTTACACACCTACTGCTTCCATTATGTACCAGGCCCACTCCTTTCCTTCCAAAGAGAAATCTTAGGAGGGACAGAGATAAAAGGAAAAAGGAAGAGAAGTTAAGCTAGACCACAATGCCTAGTCGCACTCCCATGGGCACACAGAAGCCCTTGGTGCAGGGAGAAGAGTGCCCAGGGTTAGATGCCTGCCAGCTGGCAGTGCACACACGCCTCCTGTCCCAAGCCAATTTTCTGTAATCTTCAACTTCCCTCTCTTTTCAATCAGGACACTATTTCTTCAAAACCCTAACACAACATAAAACAGACAAAAGGTAGAGCTGCTCTGGCTACACAAAAGCCAAGGGGGCAAGAGGAGCCTCATTTGCTGGCTAGGCCCCTCTGTGGGCTGGCTCCTGCAGGCGCATAAATGGGCCAGTTCCAACGTCTATCCCATAATCTCACTTTGGAGAAAAACTCTGGCTCATACTTCTGCTTCAGCTTCTACACCTGTAAAAGAGAGCTCAGAGTATGTATACTTCTGACTAGAAAGCAGTAAGAAAAAATTAGAAGTGTTAGCAATAAATTACTAAGCCAACTAGGAAGCATTTAGGAAATACAATAAGGACTTTGAAGCTGGATCATAGTCACATTTTGTTTGCTACTAAAGGGTCCTGAAGAAGTCTGGTAAGTGTTTCCACTCTATAGTATTCATTCCTCTGGGTAAAAATAGCTAAGAGGGTTTATTTGCTTAAGTCTTTGGCTAGGAAAACTCCCTTTAGCTGTATTCAAAATATACAATGAGTAAAGACACAAATATGAAAGCTATAAACAATTAGGAGCTTTTTTTTTTTTTTTTTGGCGGAACCGGGGATTGAACTCAAGCCCTTCCACTTGCCAGGCAAGTGCTTATTCTACTGAGCTGTCTCCCCAGCCCCAATTAGGAACATTTTTAAAAAGTAATCCTCAGGGTATAATGGGACATGCTCATTAACCCAGCACTCTGGGGGATGGGGTAAGGGGCTGAGGCAGGAGGAGTCACTATGCAATGTAGTGAGATCGTGTCTCAAAATAAAAACTAAAAAGCCCTGGGATGTAGCTTACTGTGAAGGTCTTGGATTCATTCCCAGTACTGAAGAAAGAAAGAGAAAAAGAGAGAAAAAAGAGAGAGGGAGGAAGAGAGGGAGACCAAATGGACTCTTCTAGTCTTTTAAATGAGACAAACGACTGATGAAGAATACAGTCAATATCAGAGCACAAACCACTATGATCAACAGTAATTATAATTTTTTCATATTATAGTGTGAAAGTTCTGTGCTACAGGCTTTTGTTGGCTTAATGTGAACCTTAGATACAGTTAATACTATCTTTGACACATTAGAAAACTCAACTAAGAGCAAAGAAAGCTATTTTTATTGATTTTTTTTTTTTTTTTTTTTGAGACAGAGTCTCACTATGTAGCCCAAGCTGGCCTTAAACTCCTGGCGAATCTCCTGCCTCAGTTTCCCAAGTGCTGGGATTAGAGACATGCACCACAACACCCAGCTTACTTTTGATAATTAAAAGCCAGTAGGGGTGAGGATCATCCCTAAGCAATGGCACCAGGAGGAGATAAGCTAGAAAGTACATCAGAGACCTCAGAGTAGTAAGGGTAACATTGGCCTCAATACCACCCATTTCTAGGTAGGAACATATATATGTCTACCATAACAAGGGGGAAGAGCTAAGTCCACTGTAGCTCAGCCCTGTCCAATACAGTAGATCATGAACTTCATGTGGTAAATTTAAAACAAATCTAACAAAAAATTCTGTTACTTGCTTGGACTAGCCTTGTTTCATGTTCATTAGGCACATGTAGTTACTGGGCAGCACAAATACAGGACATTTCTATGACTGCAAAAGTCCACTGGACAGCATTGCTTTGGCAGAAAATTCTTGAATGTATTAAGAACAGAAGCTACAATCACAGCACTCAGGAGGCAGCGGCAGGAGGACCACCATGTGCTTGAAGCCAGCCTGGGCCACATACTGAGTTCAAGGCCAGCCTGGACTACATAGCAAGACCCTGTCTCAAAAACAAAAAAACAAAACCAGAAGGCATTCACATAATGTCTGGTAAGTTGTTAGCCAGCTTTCCTATCACTGGACACAAGCTCAATACCCACTTTTGGAGAAGCTGGAGGATTCAGTCCTCAGTCAGCTGGCTCCAAGGAGAGAACATCCCGTTGAGGGGTGTGGCAGAGCAAAAGACGCTTAGTTCGTGATGGCCAGGAAGCAGAGGAGAGAACAGTGCCAGAGAGGCAGAGGGAGGAACAAGGCACAGGTCCCAGGACCACAACGTCATGACACACCCTGACACACACTCCACTGGTGTGAACTAGAACCTAACATCTTCACTTTTAATAATCATACCATATTACTACTTTTTAAAAAATATAATAACAACAGTATGTATTTATGAAATACAATGTATGTTTATAAGAGAAGGCTGAGTCACTTACTGTATCTATCATGTCACACTTTTTTGAACAAGACATCTGAAATTTACTCTTAGTGATTCAAAACACACATCTACTTTTGGTGGTACTAGCGACTGAACTCAGAGTCCTCACGTTGAGCATCCTAGTCAGCCCTACTGGGCTTGGGATATAGCTCGATGGACAAGCACTTGCCGGGCAAGCCCAAGGTCCCAAGTTCAATCCCCAATACCACCAAAAAAAAAAAAAAAAGGCTAAAAAAATTTCACTGGGTTCCTATTCAGCCCTACTTATTCATTGGTGTGCTCATTTGATTTTGAGCCAGGGTCTTGGCAAGTCCTTAATTTACACAGGCAGGGCTGGAACTTGTCATTGTTCTGCTCTAGTCTTCCAGAGTGCTGGGATTGTAGGCATTTAAAACCATTCCTAGGTAATTATTATAATCACCATGCTGTGTGAGAAATATCAAAGACTTATTCTTTTTATTTAATAAAATTTTGTACCCCTTGGTCAACACCTCCATATCCCCTCCTCACTCCACTAGCCTCTGCTAACCCACTACCATTCTACTGTACTTCTACAAGGTCAACTCACTTGGCTTCGACATACAAATAAAAATGTGGCATTGTCTCCCAATGTCTGTCTGCTTCCACTTAGCAAAATATCCTCTGGGTTCACACAAGTATCACAGAGGACAGAATTTCAGCTTTTTAAAGACTGTACAGTATTCCCTTATACATATATATACCACAGTTTCTTTATACATTCATCCACTAATCAACACCGATATTAATTCCATGTCTTAGTAATTGAGAATCCCACTGCAATGAATATGGGAGTATGGCTATATGTTAGTGAGATAGATGGTAGTCTATGTTCGGTTTTTTTGAGAAATCTCCATACTGTTTTCCATAATAGCTGTGCTAATTTACATTTTTACCAATAGTTTACAAGGGTTCCCTTGCCGACATCTGTCATCTCATGGGGGGGGGGGAGGTTGTATGTGTGTTGCTAGAGATTGAGCCCAGAGTCTCATACATGCTAGGCAAGCACTGTACCCCTGAGCTACACCCCTACCCATCATATATTTAGTAATAGTCATTACACAGGTGACAGGTGAGATCTTATTGTCATTTTAAATTTTTTTCCCTAATGAGTGGTTGGGTTGGTTTTTTTTTTTGGAGGGGGGGTATGTGTGTGTGTGTGTGTGTGTGTGTGTGTGTGTGTGTGTTTCATGAATTACTGGTCATTTCTATGTCTTCTTTTGAGAAATGTCCATTAAAGTTTTCTCCCTGTCTTTCTCTGCTTTGGGATCAATCCTGAGGCCTTGTGCCTGATACAGGCAAGCGCGTTCTGAGCAAGCTACACCAAGCTTGATTTTTCACTTTAAAACTGCATCATTTCTTGCCACTGAGACGTCTGAGTTCACTGCATATTTTGGAGGTCTGCCCCTTATCTGATTTATAGCTCGCAAAGATTTTCTTTTTTGAGGAACTTCGTTTATTGATTAAAAACAGGCACTCAGACTCCTAGCACTCAGGAGGCTGAGGAAGAATTATTGTGAGTTTGAGACCAGCCTGGGCTACAAAAGTGAACTTCAAGACAAGCCTGAACTGTACAATGAGACCCTGTCTCAAAAAAACAAAACAAAAAATACGACTCATCTGTAAAAGCGTGAAAATACTGCACTACATTAAAGATACATAATATAATATAATGAACTTCATATGTTTTATAGAAAAGTATTACATGTTCAAAGTATTATTATTATTATTATTATTATTATTATTATTTTCTTTTGGCTGAACCGGGGATTGAACTCAGGCCCTTGCACTTTCTTATTCTACTGAGTCATCTCCCTGGCCCCCAAAAGCAGTATTATAATTGCTAATAATTACCAATTTTATTTTTCTGTACTTTTCATCAGTATTTTTGAGTCACTTCCCAGAAAACATATTAGGATTATAGAAAATAAAAGATGGCAACAGGTGTCTAGATAAGACTAATCTGGGGATGAGAAATAAGTCATCTAGAAACAGTGTACGTTTAAGTTTCAAAATCTTAAAATTTGAAACAATTCTTAAAATTCCCTCTCTAAAAGCACACTTGTTATAATTTTTTATTTCCTTTTCTGATACCAGGAATTAAATCTAAGGTTGTGTACTTGCTAGATCAGACAATGCACTGCTGATTGCCCTATAATTTTTTTTTTAAGTACTACTAAGTGTGATTCTAGACCTTATGCAAATGCTCCATATCCCCAGACCTGGCTGGACTTTAAGCATTTGTTTTTGTGTTATTAGGGACTGAACTTAGGGCCTTTTCACTGAGCTACACATCTCCAGCCGTTTTTTTATTTTTTATTCTTTTTTTTTTTTTTTTAATTCTGAAAGAGGGTCATACTATATAGCTAATTTGTCCAGTCTGGGTTTGAACTTGCAATCTTCCTGCCTCGGTGCCCTTACAGTAGTAGGATGACAGGCATGTATTATTATGCCCAGAACATTTTAAATATCTAAAGCAGACTACAAGGAGTGAGTCTCACAGGTAGAGTGCTTGTCGAATACGTGTGACATCCTGCGTTGAATTCCCAGCAGTACGTTAAAGACAAAAAAACCCTCATAAGTAAGTATTCCTCTTAATTCTCCTCTCCCCACCAAAGCCTCCTAGGAAACTGGGCAGCAGTGTGTGATGACCACGAGCTTTGGTCACTGACTGTCACAGGATGGAATCATGCAGTTCTGTACAAATCTGCACTGCTGTGGAAGCTTCACATGGGCAGGTTTTGGCGCTAGAATGTTTAAAGGCCCATCCTGGCCAAAAATAACCAGTTAAGCTCATTAAAGAACAATGAGAAATACAGAAAACTTTGTAAAGTAAAAACACCTGTAATCTTTTTTTTTTTTTTTTCCAGAACCGGGGAGTGAACTCAGGCCCTTGCGCTGGCCAGGCAAGCGCTTATTCTACTGAGCCATTTCCCTGGCCCTTTTTTTTTCTTCTTTTAAATTTTCTTTCTTTCTTTCTTTCTTTCTTTCTTTCTTTCTTTCTTTCTTTCTTCCTTCCTTCCTTCCTTCCTTCCTTCCTTCCTTTCTTTTTCTTTTTCTTTTTTTGCGGAACCAGGAATTGAACTCAGGCCTTGCACTTGCCAGGGAAGCACTTATTCTACTGAGCCATCTCCCTGGCCCCAACACTGTAATCTTATCATATAGGCATACATACCTACTGACAACATTCTGCTGTGTTTATTTCCTGTCTTTTTTCCCTTAGCAACATAAAAACATACATAGTAGTATCTTGGCTCACAAACGATTCTTTCCATGATTCTGGTTGCAAACAGAATTAGATGAGAACCAAATCAAATTAAATGTTTGGTTCATTGTTGACCTTATAGGGAAATTTGATTTGGTTCTTGTCCAGTTCAATACATGAACCAATGTACAGAGTATGCAAAAAAAAAAAAAAAAAAAGTACACACACTTCAGAAAAGAAAAATAGTATAGCGGTATTACCCCTATGTGGGGAACTCTAGAGGATGCTGTATACTGCAGAAAACCCACTATACTGCCAGTCCTTAAAGAAGAAATGGAAAATGCATCAATGGCAATCTCAATGACCAATGTTACCCAAGCAGCACTTCACCACACTAATAAATGTCTGGAAGCCAAGGGCCACTTCTTTGAGCACCCTTTATAACTGTAGGGGCCAAAGTTAATTTGTATTAATCTCATGATGTCTCAATAAATTTAGTGAGATAGCTCAGTGGAATAAGCGCTTCCCTGGCAAGTGCAAGGGTCTGAGTTCAATCCCTGGTTCCGCCAAAAAAAATAAATAAATAAAAGTAAATCTTCCTTTGTCAACTCAATCAACAAGAAAATAAAGAAATGTGAAATAAAAAATATTGGTAGGAAATATGCCAAAATACTAATAATAATTCTATTTCTAAGTACTAAAGCTAAAAGGAACTTTGTTTTTAGCATTATTTTCTTTTTTTCTTTTTTTGCAGAACCGGGGATTGAACTCAGGCCCTTGCGCTTGCCAGGGAAGTGCTTATTCCACTGAGCCATCTCCCAGGCCTGTTTTTAGCATTATTTTCTACTTCCAAAGTGATCACATCACACTTTGTGATAATAAAATAATAAAAATTATTTTTGCAAGGGCCTGAGTTCTATCCCTGGTTCTGAAAAAAAAAATTATTTTTAAATTAAATGGAAATTTAATTGTTAAAATTCTCAACAGAGGGGCTGGGGAGATAGCTCAGTAGAATAAGTGATTCCCTGGCAAACACAAGGGCCTGAGTTCAATCCCCGGTTCCACAAAAAAAAAAAAAAAGAAAAAGAAAAAAAAAAAAAGAAAAAAAAATTCTCAACAGAAAAAAATGAATATCAAGTTATACCCCATCCATCTCATTCTCAAATACGACAGAAGACCCCTAACTATCTTTGGGCCACCAGTCACCCTAACATGAACCCATTTCCCATCTTGCTGTCAGTTATCCTCTCATACTAATCCCTGGTCCGAATCCAATACCCAGGATATACAATATAATCTTCTTGACTTTACACAAAACATTTCTAAATGAACTGGCACAATGCTATCTTTCCACATTTATCTCCCAATACTATCTAATTAAATCCTTAGTTGTAGTAGAAAGAACCAAGGCCTGAGAATTACAGATTTTGGAGAATATATAATCTTGCAGCATTAGTTCCTTTAATAGAGAAACTGTGAAGATGAAATCTTTAAATAAGTAAAAGACCAGCATACAAAAACCCTTAACAAGTGGTGTTTCTCAACCAGGCATGGGGGCACATGCCTTTAAACCCAGCAATTGGGAGACTGAGACAGGAGGATCTACCACAAGGTGAGGAACAGCCTGGACTACACAGTTCAAGAACAGCTAGGCTGTGCGTGGCACACACCTGTAATCCTAGCACACAGGTGGCTGAGGTGGGAGGATAGCCACAAGTTCGACTGAGCATAGTGCTACAGATATGTCTAGGTACTGAAATAGCCTGGGAACAACCAAACTCTACTTAAAGCCTCATCTCTCGGGCCAGCGGGACAGCTCAGTGGCATAAGCACCTCACTGGCATGCTCAAGGTCCTGAGTTCGATCCCCAGTACCACAAAGAAAAAAAAAAAAAAAAAAAAAAGAGAGAGAGAGAGAAAAGAAAAACATAAGTGCCTGACTGGGATAGCCACAAGTCTGAGGCCAGCCTGGGCTCCAAAGTGAGTTCAACACCAACCTGAACTACATAATAAGACTCTGTCTCAAAGAGACAAGACAAGAAAAGAAAAAGAAACAAGAACAGCTTCAACAACATACCAAGACCCTGTCAGAAAAGAACTTTTTTTTTTCTTGCAGTACCAGGGATCGAACTCAGGACTTTGTGCTTGCCAGGCAGGAACTTAAGCCATTGACCTATATCCCAGGCCCCTCAAATAAAAATTTAAATAAAAAATCCAAAATAAAAATAAAAGATATTTATTAGCAAATGGATTTTTCTTAACTAGCTCCCCCTAAAGCTTTTTAATTTTACACACACACACACACACACACACTCACATACACACACACGCTTTATATGTCACTATTTTGTTCCTTTTGAAACTTCTTCCCCATCTTCTCAAAGGCTATTAAAATTCGAAGTGTAGTTCAAGTTCTCTCCTCTAACAAATGTTCTTTGACTTTGTCCAGTCAATATGGCCTCTTACCTTCTGAACCTCCTCAGCACTCAAAGTTCATTTTACCAAATAGTAGTGTCCTAGTCTCCATTACATGGGTGTAAGTCCTAGATTCCCAGGTAGAGTGCAAATTTCTTGGTAGCAGCCACTCTGTTTTATATAAGCCCATACACCTTTCTGTTCTCTAACACTTCACTATACTACATGCTCAAAGAAAAATGTGCTAATCTAAACTATGGATTTAAATGAAAATCATCAGAATAAACATATTAGCTAGATTTTTGTAGTAGACTAGGAAACTAATGATTCTGTATAAACACAGAAAGTTTCTGGTAAACAATTAAAAAAAATTTTTTTTTCAGTACCAGGGACTGAACTCAGGAACTTGCACTTGCCAGGCAGTTGCTTATGCCACTGAATTATCTCCCCGGCCCATAATTTAATTTAATAATTTATCACTGACAAGCCATACTTCAGCTACATGATCACTCTTGAGTCCAATATATGTGTATAAAAATATTAGCAATAGGGGCCAGGATATAGCTCAGTGGTATTAAGTGCCTACTTGGCAAATGCAAGGTCCTGAGTTCAATCCCGGGTACCACAAAAAAAAAAAAAAAAAAAAAAAAAAAAAAAAAATCCATGTTACCACAATCGAGGGCCCTAAGTGAATTGTTCCTATATCATTTCAAAACCTCTTACATGTAAGTCCTAATTAAACATATATTGAATTAAACTGTTTTATTTAAACCTCATTTAGCCCTCATTTGGAAATTCACCAAAAATCAAGCTAATTAAAGTAAAAACTACTCAGATACAGATTTCTAGAAAGTGATAATTATATATAAAAATAATTCTCAAAAGCAAACTGTTTCAAGTGAGTGCTAAAAGTTTAGTGTAGACAGATTGAAGGCATAATTTTGCTTTTATTTTCATTGATTTAATTATAACTCCTCATAAAACAATTAGGACAATAAAATAACCACATAAAGACCAGTCTTTTCATCTTGATAAATTACTAATCAGCACTAGGAAGCAGCTACTCTAATGAGCTGTTGCCATCGTGCTAATGAGAATAAAGCAACTTGAGTACCAGAGGAAGTTGCCTTATTAAATCCAGTTAATTACTTGGAAATTAAGTGTCAATGGAAAGAAAGACCTAGACCATAGTTAAACCCCAGCAAAATATTCAGCAAGATCAAGCAGGATTCTCTGTCTAGCTGCCCGAGGCTTCAGTGACATCCCAGCTTTGCCCCATTACCTGAGGATGTTGGGATGGGACAGCCTATTCATGAGCTGCACCTCCTTCAGCATGTTTGCCCGGTTGCTGCTCAGCGTGTTCATCTTCAGAGCCATCACTTGACCCGAAGCACGGTGGCGAACCTAGAAAATTAAATAAAATAAGAGGGTCAAGAGGAACAGCTATATATGAAGTCAAAGTCTCCACATGCAGAACATGCCAAGTATGTTAGTACTGGGTTTTAAATTTGTTTTTAGTAGCAAATGTTTGTGATATATAATGAATAGGCTCATTGTGGTAGTACCAGCTTAGAGAAAATAAATAATGACATTAGTCTTTTATTAATGAATTTATTCTATTCCACACCGAAGTGATTGCACATTGAGGAGGGCAGAAAAATATTAATAACTTAAGAAATCATAGCCTCTTGTTTTTGAAGGGAGAGATATTTAGAATTTTGTTTAATATATTTCTTTCAGTCTCCCTAGTATAAGAACTCAAAAGAAGAAATACAAATAGAAAGATATAATACAAGTTAAAGGAAAGCAGGATCTCAAGGACTAACTAATCAAGAGAGGGAAAGGAGAAGAGCTAGGAAACATGATAATGTCAAGCCATACAGTTATATGTAAAAGATGAGCAAGGCAATGATCCTGAGAATATTCAGAAGATTTTTGAATCTAGCAGTTAATTGGAAAGATTCTCACCCTGACTAACTATATATACTGATACCTGTGAACTAAGCTACTGCACTGCAGATGGTAATTTGTAACAGTAGTTTCATATTTGGAGGGCCTGTCATTCTGGTAGTCTGAATACGGGCGGCTTGTCATGACATGCCATTTACTGCTATGATGTCTCTCGGGTAGGTGGATGTTCAAGAAGGGGATGGTGAATGAAAGCAAGAGACAGGAAAAGGAATATTGTGGGAGGGTCCTGCTTCAAGGTTGTATATGGTGAGATTTTTGGACTTATGTGCAAACATGAGAAGTATAGAATTCTTAGGGGCTGGGGAGATGGCTCAGTGGAAAAAGCACTTCCCTGGCAAGTGCAAAGACTTGAGTTCAATCCCTGGTTCTGCAAAAAAAAAAAAAATGGGAAAAGAAGTATATAATTCTTTATCCTATGTTAAAATATAATCTAATTTTTAAATGTTTTTATCATATTATGCAGGGACTTAAAGTTCAACATATCAATACTTGATGAAAAATACCTGCTCCTTATTATGCCTAAGATGTTTGAAATGCAGTGAGATAGTGAGGTTAAGCTTAATAGCCTAAGTCGTTTGATAATAAGCTTGTCTTCTGGATGGCTAACAACCTAAGTTTGCAGACCAAAATTAGAGAAAAAGGAGTGCTACAAGGAAAGCCAACATTTTGGCCCTAATCTTCTAAGGTCAAGTAAGACTCAGGACATATGAGAACTTGTACTGTAATGTCATGTAACTCGGTAGTGTCCCAAATTTTCTGATCAAGAAGATTATGGGGCCAGAGAGGAAAGTGATCGATGACGTAGAGTGTGCCTAAGGAGAGTCACATGGGGAGAAAACACTCTCTCAGGCTTTCACAGAGAGCACATTGGCCAAGCAATGGCCATGACTCATCCACATGGCTGCACTGACAAAGGTTCTACAATCTGAGGTACAGGATCTCAGGACAAATCCTGAGGGCATTTCACTGACCTTCTCAGACCAAAAAGCTACAACTCTTATTGCACAGGTCCTGCTTTATCTTGGTCTTAACCATCCAGTAGAAAAGTATGACGATGAAATATAGGAAGTAAAGCCATGCTGTTATGTTGAGCTGTAGGGGACTCAGGTCAATAATTTCTGACATTGCCAGTTAAACAGAAGACCCAATGCTATTATGGGCTACTGGACTCTTTTAGAATATTTTGCTGAGTTTACACACCTATAATATTCAATAACGGAACTTCGAAAAAATGGGGTATACAGATGAATGTCCATTTTGTATCTGTGTATTCAAAGTGGTTAGGATAGATATATAGTTGCATTCTCTTAATGAATAGAATGATTTGTTCTAATGGTGTTTGTAAATAGGATCTCAAGTCTGCATCTTGTACAGCAATTAACCACTAAGAATATATGCATTGTGTTATTTGTTGAAACTGTACTTCCAATTTGATTTGAAACTGTCTCATTGCTGTTTATCAATAAAATTTTGAAAAAAAATACATTTCTTTCTACACGAGATTAAATTTTAAAGTATAACACTATCAGTTACAATAATGATACAATCTTTTTTTTTTTTTTTTTTTTTTTTTTTAGATAGGGTCTCACTATGTAGACCAGGCTGGCCTCAAACTTGCAACAATCCTCCTGCCTTAGCCTCCCAGGTGCTAGGATTACAGGCATGTACCATCATGCTCAGTTCATAGCATTTTATAAAACCTTAAAAAAATCAGGGGAAATTTTTGGTGAGTCAGGATACCAACAGGAAAAAGTCCCTAGGTAGAATTTTCAGAGTGCACAAAAAAGATACGCATAAATCTTATATAATAGTTAATGAACTACAAAATTGTGTTTATAAGACACTAACTTCACATACTTATAGCCTTATCTAAGCACCATAAAAATGTATCAATAAGATAAATACAGGGCCATAGACATAGCTCAGAGGCACAGTGCTTGCCTGGCAAGTGTAAGGTCCTAAGTCTGATTCTCAGTATCAAAAAAAAGATAAATGAGGAGGCTGAGGGTGCAGCTCAGTGGTATGTATACTAGCCAGGCAGGGACCTAACCCTGGGTCTAACCTCTAACACCAAGAGCTGAAGAGAGAGGGGTGCTCATGGTAAACACATAAAGGAGTGAACTACTTAGAGCTTATATTATAGTAACCCAACCCAAACACTTTATAATCATTTAAACACACTCAAGTTAGATACAACAAACATAAGCTACACTACTTACACTGCTATCCTTAGACACAAAGTCCATTTCTAAAAGTTATTCACCCTTTACAGATTTCTATTTTACATGTATAAACATTATTTTCTCATTTCAGACCATACTTCATGGGTTCTGACAACAGAAATACAGCTGAGTGTGGTGGTAAATGACTGTGATCCCACTACGTAGGAGGATGAGACAGAAGGATCATGTGTTTGGGGAGAGCCTAGGCTATACAGTAAGATCCTGTCTCAAAAAAAAAAAGCAAATAAAAAACCACTGTGGCACTTTACTTGAATATTAACTGTTTTCAACCTCTAAACACAGCATTAGTAGCAGCAAAATGAGACTGCCAGAAAAAATATTTTATTACCCCAAAGAAGCTCAGTTATTCACTGAGATGTGAGTTCCCTGCTGAGAAATTAAGATTGAGGCAGCTGAAAAGTCATAAAAGTCTCAAAGGCCTCAAAAATTTCTGGTTCAAAAACAAATCACTAGATCTTACACAACAGGGACTAGTAATACAAAATGTCATCATTTTATGGACTTGAGGAGTAGAGCTTCCATGTTATACTTCACTGACTAAAAACTGCAGTAGAAAATGAGACAAGTTACTTAACTTTTCAACCTCCAATAACTCCCTGAAAAAACAGTAGCCCTTTAGAAGTTTAATGTAATTACTAGTGCTGCACATACCTCCCAACCTACGGACAGTGTTTCAAAGAGGCCAGATCAGCAGACAGTGCACTTGGAGACACAGTTGTGGACAGAGAAACCAAGGCAAGAGCTAGGGATGAGGTGCGGGATTAGAGTATGCATGAGGTCCTGGTTTTGATACCACACAACACACTGG
>NW_004524683.1:8575637-8594848 GCF_000260255.1 Octodon degus | reverse complement strand
AGAGAGAGAGAGAGAGAGAGAGAGAGAGAGAGAGAGAGAGAGGAGAGAGAAACAAAGGTGAAACAGAGCCTGGCAGCCTCTCCTGGGTCACTCACTGAGTTCTGGCACTGAACTCTTTCAGTACATCAATGACCCTGTTGTCACGGACCTCGTGATTGACGAAAGAGAAGTGGCTTTCCTTGTCAGATCCTGCATGGATAAGAAGTTAAAAGAAACACTGAACTCCCTGACAGTAATTTTCCAACTCTACTTACATAAGACATCTGTGTTTTAGGGCTCTCCATCTGAAAGTCAGTCCCCCTCCCCATCATCTGAAAACAAAAATGTTCACTCTTAAATATATTAAAACAGCACATAAAATTCAAGGAGAACCAATTTGCATTTCAAACCAATCAGAAAAATGTCCATTTCCTGAAACAAAGAGGTAAGATGTTGGATATGTTTACAACTCATTCTATTTTGTCTTTCATCTCCATAAAATATTTCTACCTGCACTCTTTTTTTGGTCTTCTTGAGGCAGGGTCTCACTATGTAGATCAGGCTGGCCTTGAACTTATTTTGTAGCCCAGGCTGGCCTCAAATTCTTAGCAAAACCTCCTGCTTCAGCCTCACATGTGCTGGAATTACAGGCGTGCACCTCTACACCCAGCTCTATTTACCTTCAAAGCCATATTCAAGGCCGGGGAGATAGCTCAGTGGAATAAGCACTTGGCCTGGTAAGCGCAAGGACCTGAGTTCAATCCCCGGTTCCGCAAAAAAAAAAAAAAAAAAAGCCATATTCAAATATCCCCTCCTCTCTGAAGTCTTGACTTTCTCTAGATTATTTGTCTTGATGCTATACTATTTATACTATTATTACTATTATTATACTGTACTATATTTATACTATTTTTTATGCCTTTCTTTATCCTGTTACTTCAGGACTACATTCATAAAACCAGTGCAACATCCATCATACAGCTGCATGTAAATATATCTTCTCAATGGGCTAAAAAGAACTGTGAGGGCTCACAGACTAAGCGCCTGCTTAGGCAAGTGCAGGGGCCAGGGTTTGATTCCTGGCCCTGCCAGCACGGCCCCCAGGCGCACTGAGGGCATGGTGGTGTGGGTGTGGTGTTGCATGCCTGTAATCCAAGCAATTGAGAGGCTGAAAACAGGAGGATCACTATGAGTTCCAGCTGCATAGGGAGACCCTGCACAAAATTTAAAATTAAAATTAAAATAAATTTAAAAAGTACCATGAGACCAGGAGCTTCCTGCACCAGAGGGCCTGACATATTTCCTGGACAATGCAGAAATACTGGTACAACAGTTACTTAATACTTCTAACATACCTTCTATCCCTCAGGGAACCATTTCTCTATCCATGTTTACTTGGGGGCGGGTAGATGGGATATACCTTTCTCTGAATTTGTTTGAAAAGATACGGGGAAGGATACAGAGGAAAAAAAATTCTAAAAGATCTATGTTTATAGCAGCATTATTTATGACAGCCAAAAGGTAGAAGCAACTCAAATGGCCACTGACAGATGGATAAATATAATGTAGTACAACACAATATTATTTAATGTTTATAAGACAGGAAAACTAGGGATGGGGCTCAGAAGCACAGTGCCTGTCTGGCAAGCAGGAGGTCCTGAATTCTGTTCCTAGTACAAAAATCGAAAAAAAAGATACTAAGAAATAAAAAGGCAGGAAATTCTGACAAATGGATGAATTTTGAGAACATTATTCTCAGTGGAAATACATTACAGAAGGAAAAAAGACTACATTATTCCACATGTATGAATATTTAGTCAAAATTATTATAGAGATAGGCAATAGAATGGTGGCAACCATGGAATGGGGAGCTGTTTTGATGGCTGTTTAGTTTTACATATGAAAATCGTTTGAAGTTGCTTATACAATGTGAGTATGCTGAACTCCACTAACTGTGCACTTAAAACTGTTAAGATGGTACGTTTAAGTTATGTAAATTTTATCACAATTAAAAATAAATAAATGTAACAAAACCACCTTGGCTGGGGATTTTAGTCATGGTGCAGCTCACCCAGCCTGCTTGAGGGTTTGGGTTGTGAGGAGCGGAAAAAGAGGGAAGGAAAAAAGAGAAAAGACAATGAACACTAGAAGTTGAGAGTGAGATAGGGAGGGAGGGGTAAAGGAGATAGGGTTAAAAAAAAAATCACTAAGGTAGGAAAATGACTCCTTGATTGTTTTTGTTTTTGCTTTTGCTTTGTTTTGCTTTTTGGTTGGTTTTTTGCTTGTTTGTTTGTTTTGGGGGGTTTTTTTGGAGAGAAGTGGGGAGTGGGACTAAAGCCAGGACCTCTTACATGCTAATCATACCCTTTTTCCACTGAGCAACATCTGCTCCCTGAGCAACAGATGACTCTGAAACCCATCTGATGCCACCACAACATCTGCAAATCCAAGCTCTACAGAAAAGCATAGCCTGATATTGAGGTCAAGGCTGAGTGGTGGACAAGGCCCCGGGAATGGCTGGTCTGGGAAGGGTACTCTGTCTGAACCTTCTCACTGTAAATCAATAGGGTAGACTGAAGTACATTCTTCAATAAGATCTTTCCTAAAAATAAATGTGCTTATATTATTAGTGGCTTGGGGAAGGAGATACTGTGAGACCTGTCAGTTTTTTTCCTTCATGTATTAAAGAGAACAGTTTGCTAACCATTGGAATAGATGATTCCTGATTTTAAAATATTGACAGCTGCTGGGAAGAGAGCTCAGCAGCATAAGCACCTGCCTGGCAGACATAAGGTCTTGAGTTCAATCCCCAGTAACACTAAAATACTGACAGCCAGACATGGTGGTGTACATGTGTGATCCCAGCACTCAGGAGGCAGATCCAGAAGGATGGGCTGAAAATCCAAGGCCAGCCTGGACCACACAGTCAGACCCTGTCTCAAAAAAGTAATATAATAAAATAAGAGGCAGGGATGTAGCTCAGGGGCATAGGCATGCATGGCAAGTGTGAGGTCCTGAGTTCAATTACCTCCAAAGCATTTTTACATTGGGTTTGTCCCGTGTGTGTGTGTGTGTGTGTGTGTGTGTGTGTGTGTGTGTGTTTGCGCGCGTGTGTCTTTTTGAGACAGGGTCTCACTATGGCATTCAAGGTAGCCTCTAGCTCACTTTGTAACCCAGGCTAGTCTCAAACTTTCAACGTTACTCCTGCCTCATCCTCCATGTCTCATTTTTGATGGAGAGTGATGAACACCACTGCACCAAAGCTGAGGTATTAGGTGCTGTTTAGATTACATAGACAGACAGACAGAGACAGACACACGCACACACGCACATGCACACACACACACATACACTTGCAGAGTGGTAAAGAGTTCCAATTTTGGATATAAGAAGCCTAAATTCTAGTTTTACACTTTTTTTTTAACTTATGTATTTTGTATAGGGTCTCACTACACAGCTCAGACTCATAGTAATCCTCCTGTTTTCAGCCTCCTCATCACTGGGATTATAGGCATGTGCCACCATACCCAGACTCTAGTTTTACATTAAATTAGGGTGCTTTCACTTTCAAGTATTCTGGCATAAAATGAAGGCAATAATTAAGTTTCTATCTCATAGAATTGTTGTTATAAAATTTTAAAAATGAGACAATCAGTACAAAGTACTTAACATGGTGCCTGGTATATAGTGCCCACCCAAGAAATATGTATTATTTAATAAAAATCAGGAACTTTAAGTGCACAAAAATTTAGTGTATCAGATAGTTTAATATGATACAGAAAATGCATATTAAATTTTTAGTGAAAATAGCAACTTTAAAATTTGTGCATGTAAGACTGAAGCCCTGGATTGAATCCCAGCACAGTAAGAGGTAAGGGAATAAGGGATTGGGGGTTGCAACAGCAAGAACAATTCAGTATTTAGTAGTATAATTTTGGGGGAAAAAAAGTTGAGAGCTGGGTGTAATGGCACACACCTCTAATCCTATCACAGGAGGATGAGGCAGGACTGCTATGAGTTTGAAGCCTGCCTGAACTATATAGTGAGACCCTGTCTCAAAACAAACAAAAAACACAAACAAGCTGAGACTCTCTTCATTGGTACAGCACCTAGTATTTAATAGTTATTGACTACTCAAAAAAAAGTTCACTGTTTTTGTATTTTGTTTATTTTGCAGTACTGAGAATTGAACCCAATGTCCTTCCACTGAGCTATATATTTCCAGCCCTTTTTTATTTTTATTTTTGAGACAGGATCTTGCTAAATTGCTAAACTGCCCAAACTGAGCTCGAACTTGTGATCCTCCTGCCTCAACCTTACAGAGTACTGCGATATAGGGACATGTCACTACCCCTGGCTAGGAAGTTTGTGTTCTAAAGAGATGGAAGCAAAAATCCTTGGTCAGCTAAGAAAAATAGAGAATTAAGTAACTATAAAGCTAGCAGTGTAACAGCTGTCACAAAGCAGTGAATCATGAAGTTAGCTGCAGTATTAAATTAGTGACTTAGACTTATACTTAAGCAGTCACAGTGGTAAGAGGAAGCTAATATAGCAACATTAATATTAAGCAAACTAGAGTTTAGGTCAGTAGTTTTCAACGAGGTCATAACAACTCATCTAGTTGTTTTAGAAGTTTTCAGATGAAATATTTTGCATTTGACAATGACTGGCACAAAGAGATCCTAGACATCCCACGAGGCACAGGGTAGCACTTCTCCATGAAGACAGTCTTCACGGAGAAGCACTGCCCCATCCACAATATGAAATGCAAATGTCTTGCCAGACATTTAGGCAAATGAAAAACATACTTATAATTATCTTACTTGGATTCCAACTCTATTTTACATAAAAACAAAACCATCTTACACAGCTTTAATACATCTTGAATTTTCCAGGAATGCCTTATAAATTGAAGACAAAATGCATTTGTTTATTTTGCTTTGTTAGTAATTGATCAACATTTCACAAAATTATGCCACCAATGAAAATACTGCTCCTGGGGCCAGGGAGATGGCTCAGTGGAATAAGCGCTTCCCTGGCAAACGCAAGGGTCTGAGTTCAATCCCCGGTTCTGCCAATAAATAAATAAATAAATAAATAAGAAAGAAAGAAAGAAAATACTGCTCCTGGGGCCGAGGAGATGGCTCAGTAGAATAAGTGCTTGCCTGACAAGCACAAGGGCCTGAGTTCAATCCCTGGTTCTGCCAAAAAAAAAAAAAAAAAAAGAAAGAAATAATTGTTCCTGGTAAAGAAATCTCAATACAAGAAAAGCTGTATCAGAGTTCATTTGTAGCTTTTATATTCAAAATAATTCAGTCTTTATTTCAAAATATCAAAAATAAATAGTATATTTTTGCTTTGCCTACAAAAAGCAAGGTATCAATATATTTACTGTCAACTTTTTTCCACAAGGAAGCAATGAAATTTTCAAGATTAACTGAACATTTTACAAAAGAAAAGCTGATAAAGTTGGCAAAGATATAGCATATCCTCATTTTCTCTCTTTTATCAATCTAATCTTTCTTGGCAAACTACCTGTATTACAATTGAGGATATTTCTCTCATATCACATACAAATAAGTCTAGCTTATTATTACCCTTATTCTTTTTTTCTTTTTGCAGAACCAGGGATTGAACTCAGGTCCTTGCACTTGCCAGGCAAGCAATTATTCTACTGAGTTATCTCCCCAGCCCCTATTACATTTATTCTGATGTCTACTAGCATCTTTTAATTTTCCTTCTTGGATTTCCTGGCTTCTGATTGTCTTTTCTTAAATCTGAAAATATACTGGTAGCTCGGTTCACCAATTTAATTCTTTCCATAATTCTGATTGCAGCCCTAATTGGATGAAAACTCAGTCAAATTCAATGGGTAGGGCTCAATGTTGACCTTACAGGAAATTTGATTTGGTTCACATCCAAATGGGTCTTTTTATTTTTGATTTTTTGAGATGGGGTCTCACTACACAGTCCAGGTTGGCCTCGAACTTGTGATTCTCCTGCCTCAGTCTCCCAAGTGCTTATTCACCTGGGTCATTCAAAAGAAGGGGTCTTGGCCAGGTGTGGTGGCACATGCCCATGCTCCCCACACTCAGGAGGCTGAGGCAAGAGGATTGTAAATTGAAAACTAACCCAGGCAATTTAGTGATTTAGCAAGACAGTGTCTCAAAATAGTTCAAGGCCAGCCTGAACTACACAGTGAGACGCTGTCTCAAAAAAACATCTTTTAAGTGCTGCAGATACAGCTCAGTTCAAAGGCTCTACATCACTGGTGGTGAACCTATGACACGTGTGCAGCAGTAGCAGGTATGCAGATCCCTCTTTGTAGGCACCAAGTCACCCCAGCAGCCAAGCATTGCATAACAGTTGCTTTTTCTAAACTAAAACCTCAATATTCAGGTTTAATTGCAGTGTTGGCAAATTGCGATAAATAAGTGGGTTTTCAATTGCAGTTTGGGCAGCCTTCTCTAAAAGGTTCACATCACTGTTAGGTTGAATATCCAGTACCACCACCAAAAAACACAAAAATTTCTACAGTGTGTCTTATTAAAATACTCAAGGCTTGCTGGGCATGGTGGAGCATGCCTGTAATCCTAGCACTTGGGAGGCTGAGGCAGAAGGATCATTGTGAGTTCGAGACCAGCTGGGGCTACAAAGTGAGGTCAAGGCCAGCCTGACTTGCACAGTGACTCCCTGTCTCAAAAAGTCAAAATACAATATAATACAACACAATACTCAGGGCCAGGAATACAGCTCAGCAGCACAGTGCCTGCCTGGCAAGAGCAAGGTCCTGAGTTTGATTCCTGTTATCAAAATAAAATAATAATACTCGTACTCTAAATTTTGAATATGAAAAACCATATTTTTGCTAATTTAATTTTCTTTTGTCATTTACCATACAATTAGGATAGCATGTTCATTTTTTTTTTTTTTAACTAAAGGCAATAATAAACTAAATTACAAGTATTTTAAAAATAGCCAGGCATGGTGGTACACCCATGTAATCCCAGGACTTGGCAGGCTGGATCGCCAAGTTTGAGGCCAGCCTGGGCTACACAGTGAGCTCAAAGTCAGCCTGAATTACATATGGGGACCCTGTCTCAACAAACAAACAAACTGGCTGGTGAGATGGCTCAGTGGTCTAAAGCACCTACTTAGAACAAGCTAAGGTCAAGCAAAGCACAGAGACCTCGGTTCAAATCCCCCAGCACCACATGCCGGCCGCCCGCCCCCTGGTGGGCTGAGCTGGCCACACACTAAATAAATAAGTAAATAAATAAATAAATATTAAAAAAAAAAGAATGTATGAAAAAAAATTAAAATGTTTGTTATTTAAAAAACAAACAAACAAACTTTTTTTAAAAAAATGTATTTGGTACAGGGTCTTACTACGTTAGGATCCTCCCACTTTCAGCTTCCCAAGGTCTGGAATTACAGGCATGCACCACCATGGTTGGTCTCGGGTCGACGTGGCATGTTATGCCAGCACAAAACCCTGGTCCCTGCACTTGCTTAAGCAGGCACTTAGTCTGCTGAGCTATCTTGCCGGTCCCCAAACAAACATTATTAAAGGACAAACATATAGCTACCATCTACAGTACTTGTTCTAGGTTTTGCTATATAACTTCTTTACAGTTTATTTTCTTTCTTTCCTTTGGTAGTTGGACATTCTGGATTGAATCCAGGGCCTTCACACTGAAGTACACCTTGAGCCCTCTATTTTTAATCTGGGATAGGATCTAGGCAAGTTGCAAAATTCCCCAAGCTGGACTCAAACTCGATTCTTCTGCCTCAGTCTCTTGAGAGTGTTGGGATCATAAGTATGTATCACCATGCCTGGATTATATTAACTCATTTAATCCTCAAAAGAACTTTGTGAGGTAAATATTAGTAGTATCTTCATTTTATAGCTATGGAAACAGAGGCAGGGACTAAATGGTCTTTTCTCTCTCTTTTTTTTAACAGTAGCAAAGTTTCATTAAATGCAGAAAAAGAAACAAGCTCTGCAGAGCAAGTTTGGCCCAAGTAAATATAGGAGGAAATATGCACCCTATCACATGAGAGTGGGCCACCACGGAGGAGTAAAGAAAGGAAGCACAGTGGAAAATACTAACCCAACATCTATTTCCTTTGCATAGCTCAAACTCTAATGAATGGCAAGGTGCATAGTTTAAAATTGAGCAATGTGGTAATGTTCCTTGAGGCTAGGAGAGACCATGTAGCAGTCACAGTAAGAGAAGATCCAAGTAGGACTGCCACGTATGGGTGCTAGAAAAGCCAGTATTTTCCTGATGAATTTGTTCTTTTTCCTTCTTCCTTTTTACACCTTATACTAAGCAAGGAGGTACTACTTGCATCAGGAAAAGGGATCCTGTGCTATGATTCACTTGTGGTTTGCTGGGGGCTTAATCCACAGTTTGGTGATATGAGAGGTGGTGGGGTTTTTCTTACCCAGGGAACTACATTGTAGCCTACTCTCACTCACCCCCTTTTAGGGACAGTCTTATTAAATTGCTAAACTGCCCAGGCTGGGTTGGAATTTGTGCTCCTACTGGCTCAGGTTCCCACAAAGCTGGAATTACAGGCCTGTGTCACTATAGCCAGCATGGTAGCACATAGGCAGATCAGGGCATGGCAGGGTGGCCAAAAAGCAGAACGTAATTTGTCAATTACAGCTGAACAATGGGAAGTGACCAGTTAATCACAGTGAGAATGCATGGACAGAACAACTTCCTATAGGACCAGATCTGACAGGATATAAAAGGCAGTGGCCATTCACTTTGCCACTGCCAGCTCCCTGTATGTGTGGCCTGTCCCGCCTATGAGATGTATCTTTATTTTTCTTGCATTTCTCTTACTTTCATTCCTTTTCTTCTTTAAGTTTCTTTTTCCTTCTTCACTTTAAAATAAATAAGGGCTGGCCTGATAGCTCAGCTGACTAAAGAGTCTGCTTAGGCAGCGCTCAGGGGCTGGGTTCGATCCCCTGCAGCGATCCCCTGCAGCATGCTGTGCAGGCCCCAACCCTCAGGGCACATGGACACGGAGATTGAGACTGGGCATGGTGGTGCGCCCCTGTAATCCCAGTGCTTGGGGGGTTGAAAACAGAAGAATCACGAGTCCAATCTACATAGTGAAACCCTGTAGACCCTGTCCTAAACACAGAAATTAATTAATTAATTAATTAATTAAAATAAAAGATACATTTATACGTTCATTAGATATCCCAGCCAAAAAAGGCCTAAAGGTGGCCAGTGAGATAGCTCAGTGGTCTAAAGCACCTATTTAGGCAAGTGCACATGGACTGCAGTTTGATCCCCGACACCACATGCCTCGCCAGCCCTGCCCCAAGGGGGGGCTGAGTTGGCCAAAAAAAGAGGCTAAAATCACCACACAGTATGCCATCAGGCAATAGCATAGAACTTTTAAAAGTGTGGCTGGCCTAGAGGCCAGGGACATAGCTCAGTGGCACAGTGATTGCCTGGCAAGTGCAAGGTCCTCAGTTCAATTGCCTGTACCCCCCCCCAAAAAAAAGGCCTAGTAGGATCTAATAGGAGGTATTCACATCATTGAGAGGCATGGCCTATATAAAGGGATTATAGTAGTAGTTCTCAGGGATACTCTAAGTCATTTCTCTCAAGAGTGAGTTGTACCAGGCATGATGGTACACGTCTATAATCCTAGCACTCAGGAGGCTGAGACAGGATTGCTGTGAGTTTGAGGCCAGCCTGAGCTACAAAAAGAATTTAAATCCTGGCTGAATTACACAGCAAGACCTTGCCTCAAAACCAGGGGTGGGGAGTAAGGGCTAAAGGACAACCACAGATATTAAACCTAAGACAAGTTTACTGATAAAAATAAAATCAAAATGGTTACATGGAAAACAAATTATTAATAGAGCCTCAATAAACAAAAAGCTAATTATTGAGAGAAAAATCATAAACAGCTATAATTCCAAATGACTCAGATCAAGAAAAAAAAAAAAAAAAAACTATCTTCTAGTCCCCACATACCCTTCTAGATTCATGACAGGCCTGCCAGTCCTTGATATGCACCCTCCACGCTTGCCACAAATCTAGTCTCTCACTGTTCCTAGAACATTCCGTGTTGCTCCTCTGTTCCTCTGCACATGTGTTACACCTGCTTGAGATGCCCTTTCCCTGCTTGTTCTGCCTGACAAATTCTTTATCCTGCAAAAAAACTCAGGGTGATCTCTGGAAAACCTTCCTGACCTTTTCAACATGATTTGCATTGGCGCTCAGTCCTGTATTCCCTGGCACCCTATGCCTACTGTCATACACTTAGCTGCTGTATACTGAACAATTTCAGGCCCTTAATTATAAAAGGCTCTGTTGTAACTTTTAGTCTCTCCTATTTTCTACCCTAGGCAAGGGACAATGTTAGAGCAGGATTTTATCCTTTTTAAAAATATTTTTATTGAGAAACAAATAGCAATGAGACAGTTTCACAACCGATTACTAGTACACTTTTAATAATTAATACATTGCATATTGTTGTCTTAGTGGTTATTCATTGTACAAGATGCAGACCTGATATCCTGTCTCAAACACCATTAGAACAAACCTCTCTATTCATTGAATTAAGAGAATGCAACTGTATATCTATCCTAACTATTTTGAGTACACACAGAATGGTCGTTCATTTGTATCCCCATTTTTTGGTTAGTTTTGTCAGAAAAGGGCATTCCGTTGTCATTTAAATACTGTAGGTGCACGAATTCAGCAAAATACCCAAATATAGTCTAATAGTCCATAATAGTAGTGGGTTTTCCATAAGACTGTCAATGTCCAAAGTTGTTGACGTGAGCATTTTAAAAATATGGAACGCTTCAGGAATTTGCGTGTCATCCTTGTGCAGGGGCTGTGCTAATCTTCTCTGTATCATTCCAATTTTAGTATATGTGCTGCCAAAGCAAGCACAGGATTTTATCTTTTCTCCATCCCCAGCACCTAGCTCAATAGCCTACACCTAATAAGTACTATTAACTGGATATCTACTGAATATATGAACTGAGGAGAATAAATAAATACAATGTTAATTATATACTGCAATACAGGTATGGGCACAGTTCTGTGAGATTACAAAGGGAATGAACCAACTCTGAGTCTCCTCATTGCAAAATAATTTATTCTAGATGTGGCTTTTTTGTATTAATCTTTCAAATGTCTCTTACACATGACATTTTACAGAAAAAAACTATAGGCACTGAATGAGTCCAGATTTCCTATACAACTTGGTATGCTTCCAATCAACACAGTCAAGGGTCTGAGAGACACTTCTGCATAACAATATACATACAGTGAAACTTGCTGCCTGGTGAACTTTCCCCCAATATCAGCTAGTGCCGAGCATAGCCATAAGAGATGCCTAAATTTGTTTTTTTGTTTTACTAATTAGTAACTCAGTTTTCCACATTAGCTCTGCAGAAGATGTTAGATATACTCAATAGAACCAAAAGCTACAGTTGGACACTGTTGTGTGTGAACCTTAAGTATACATGTGACACATATATGGAGGTTTCAATTTAAACATATTCATTCACATACCCTGGTGAACCTCTGCATGTCTCTAATCCCAGCCCTTGGGAGGCTGAGGCAGGAGGATAACTGTGAGTTTTAAGGCAGCCTGGGCAACACAGTAACTTCAATGCCAGCCTGGACTAGACATTGAGACCCTATCTCAAGAAAAATAAGTAACAAATGCAACAGGAAAAACAATGGGAAATTTATCAAGATGCAGCTCTAAGATTTAATAAGAATATGCACCAAAGACCATTTCCTTTTTTTCCAAAGGCCATTTCTAAGGTGCAGAATTTAAGATGAATTACAACTTTTTTTTTTTTTTTTAAATACTGTGGATTGAACTAAGGACCCTGTGCTTGCCAGGCAAGTGCTTATTCCACTGAGCAATCTCCTTGGCCCCCTAAGAAGAATTGGATTGTTACCAACCTCTTCCTCCCAGATTCCCACTGTTCATCTCCTTTCAAAGGAGTGGTAGCAGGTGAAGTAGTGTTATTTTTCTTTTCTTACTCTTTCATCTACAAATCCTTGCAATGTAGCATCAGTTCCTTGGACATCATAGCAGATTTGGCCTGCCACCAGAAACCTATTCTTTCTTTATTTTTATTTTTATTTTTATTTTATCATCATCATCATCATCATCATCATCATCATCATCATCATCATTTTGGTATAGGGTCTTGCTATGCAGTTCTGACTTGTAATTATCCTCCTGTCTCAGCCTCCCTAGTACTGGGATTACAGGCATAATGTCACCATGCCCAGGGCTCTGGGACCATGGCATATGGTACCCAGGATTGAACTCGGGACCTTGCACTTGCCAGGCATGTGCTTATGCTCCCAGCTATCTCCCCAGTCCCCAGGGACCTATTCTGACTTTTGCTTTCTCTCACATACTTTCATTTCCTTCACCTCGCCTGGAAAAACTTCCTAAATTCAACCTTCTTTGTTCCCGTCTTCTCTGCCCATTCTTTTTTTTTTTTTTTTTTTTTTGCATAGGGGGGGGGGAACCGGGGATTGAACTCAGGCCCTAGCACTTACCAGGGAAGCACTTATTCCACTGAGCCATCTCTCCAGCCCTGTCCATTCTCTTTTTTTCTTTTTTCTTGCTTTCTTTCTTTTTTTCTGTTTTGTTTTGTTTTGTTTTTGTATTTTAGTACAGGGTCTACAGGACCTCACTACATAGATCAGACTCGTACTGATCCGCCTGTGTTCAGCCTCCCAAGTGCTGGGACTACAGGCACGAGCTACCACACCCAGTCTCAATCTCCATCTCAGTGTGCCCGGGGGCAGGGCTGGCATGGCAAGCCAGGGATGGAACCGCGGCCGCTGCATGCCCGTTCTCTTTTCAATGACTTTCTCACATTCAGCACATTTTCAGTTCTGACGGTTTAAAAATGTGCTCAATTCATACAGACAACATGTATGTCAACATAACCCCAGTATTATACAACTAACATCTCTATATTGTGCTTCCTTAGCCAAATTCTTGATTTTGAAGGTTACATAAATCCACAGCAACTTAGTGGCAGGCATGGCAGGTTTGCCAAAAGGAGAGAGACAAGCAGACATACACTAGTGTTGACCATAGATGTTCTGTAGGTAGGGAGGGTTCTGATCACTTCCAGAACTCACAGGCCACTCTGCCCTCCAGGCAGCCTTAGTATATCCTGCCATCTCAGGGACAGCAAACCTGAAGACCAGTATGTCAGAAATGCCCAAGCTGTCCTCCTCCTAACCTCATCTTGGAAGACGGCAGTATACATGGTGCTAAAAAAGGACTCAGAGGGGCATACAGAAAAGCACAAATACAACCATATAATAAAACAATCTGAGAAAAATCCTTGAGTATTTGTAGACTCAGGTTGCAATAACAATCACATTTCTATTTATTTATTTATTTTTATTTTATTTTATTTTATTTTATTTTATTTTATTTTATTTTGCAGAACCAGGGATTGAACTCAGGCCCTTGCGCTTGCCAGGCAAGTGCTTATTCTACTGAGCTAACTCCTCAGCCCAACAATCACATTTAAAAGAAAAAAAAAACCTTAGTACATGCCTATAATCCCAGCATTCTTGGAGGCTAAGTCAGGGGGATCTCAAATTGGCCAAATGAATGACCTGGTAAGACCCAGTCTCAAAATAAGAAATATAAAAAAGGACTAAGGATACAGCTCAATGTGAAATTCTGGGTTCAAAAAAAGAGTGGAGATATGCACTTTCTTGCAAACTTTGCAAGTTATAGTTTGGAACGGTAAATACAATTGCCAGGAATGGGAGTGCACACCTGTAATCCCAGCACTTAGGAGGCTGAGGCAGGAGGATTGCTGCAACTTCAAGGCCAGTCTGAACTACATAGTGAGACCCTGTCTCAAAAACACCAAAACAACAATAACAATACAAAAAAAAAAAAAGAAAAGAAAAGAGAGAGACTACACTAAGCATGGTGGCTCATGCCTTTATCCTATCTACTTGGGAAACTGAGGCAGGAGGATTGCTTGAATCCAAGAGTGAATTTATTTATTTACTTATGTTGGTTTTTTGGAGACAAGGTCTCTGTATGTAGTGCAAGACAGCCTTGAACTCACTGTGAAGTCCAGGCTAGCCTCAAACTCATGGCAATCCTGCTCCCTCACCTTCTCTAGTGCTGGGATTACAGGCATATGCTACCACACCTTGAGTCCAGAAATTTGAGGCCAGCCTGACCAACATAAGGAAATATATATATATATATATGCCAACATGGTGGCACATACTTGTAATTCCAGCACTCAAGAGGCTGGGGCAGGAAGTTTGCAAGTTCAAGGACAGTCTGAGCTACATAGAAAGTTTAAGGCCAGCACAGACTATATAGAAAGACTTTGTTGCAAATAAATTTAATTTCATTTTAAAAATAAAATAAAATAAACCTTAAAAGATATTATTATCGGGGCTGGGGAGATAGCTCAGTAGAATAAGCACTTGCCTGGCATGCACAAGGGCCTGAGTTTAATCCCTGGTTTGGCCAAAAAAAAAAAAAAAGGATATTATTATCAAGTTGTTGGGTCCCCCCCCACCCCTCAGCTCGGCCTGAGGACAGGGCTGGCACAGTATGTGGTACAGGGATGGAACTGAGGTCCCCTGCGCCTGCCAAAGCTTGCCTAAGCAGGTGCTTTAGACTGCTGAGCTATCTCTCTGGCCCCTATTATCAAGTTTTGGTATAACTGAGTCACTATGGCCATAACAGCACTGGCATTTAGAAACTTAGCATCTAAATTCTAAACAAAGCTACCAAAAACATAAAAACCTTCCCCTTCCCCTTCCCCTTGCTAAGTCTCCCATGAGACTCGTGACTTCAGTGGAGGCCAATCATGGCTGTCACTTATTGACTCTTAGAGTACTTTCACCTTCCCCTTCCCCTTCCCCTTCCCCAGCACAAAAACAAAACATCCTGGTAACATAACATTCACTTGCTAAAATGTTCCCCTTACTCTCCTAAACCACAACTGTTGATACTGCTACAGATGCAGAGCTTGCGTGACAAACTGCATGGCTACTACTGAATAACAAATGATTAACCATGAACAGGAATGAATCAATTTTTCAGTACCAAGCAGATGGCAAATATGAGATGCTTTTATTTTGGGTTTTTTTTTAGCTCAAACCCAGAGGCACTGTCACTAACTTACATCCCCAGGTTTTTCTTTTAATTTTAAGACAGGATCTCACTAAATTGCCTAGCAGGCCTCAAATCCAGAATCCTTCCACCTCAGCCTCCGGGGAGCTGGAGTTACAGGTGTGCACCACTGTATCTGTCCTACTGGGCTCTTTTAGGTTGTTAAGTTTACTGTTTCTTATAGTGTGGCATTTCCAGACATAATGTTATTGGCTTAAAAACACATAATAGGAGAGAGAGTAGAAACTTATCCTCTATCTTATAGCTACTTTTATACTTCACAATATAAAATAGAAAACTCTATAAGTGACTATATATAAATTCCACATACATATTCCACATACAGCAAAAGCTGGGAAAAGTTAATTAGGCAAAAAATTAATAAGGAAGTATATTTCCTTCTTATATACTGAAATAAAGTAGATGAAACCTTCCATTCACCAATTAGGTAGCTAGGAATTCAAACCCAACTGTACCATCTTTACTCATTCTGGTATATTTGGTGACACCAAACATGTTTGAACCTCAGTTTCTTCATTTCTAAAACACAAGTATAAAGATTTACAGGAGGGGGACAACCCGCTCGGGGGCCCCCCTCCTGTCCCTCTCTTGGATAAGAGCTTTCTTTCTCTCAATAAATTAAAAAAAAAAAAAAAGATTTACAGGAGGCGCTATGGTGGCCCTGGGGGTGTGCCAGGTGCAGGTGTGCACGCCGGCAGCGCTGTGGTGCAGGAGCTGGAGCCTGGCAACCGAGTCCCTAGATTCTCAGCTGTTGAAGACAGAAGAAAGGAACCAGATTCTACTTGACCTTAAAAAAAGCAGGATGGTCAGAGTTAAGTGAGAAAGATACCATCTACGAAGAATTCGCCTTCAAAAATTTTAATCAGGCTTTTGGCTTTATGTTCTGAGTTGCCCTACAAGCAAAGAAGATAAATCACCACCCGGCAGGGTTCAGTGTGTACAACAAGATCCAGATAACTCTTAAACCACATGACTATGGTGGACTGCCGAGAAGAGATGTGCAGCTGGCAAGAAACATTGAAAAAGCATCTGGTTTTGTGTGATTTCTTCTAAAATGCATGTAAAATATTATACCCATCTTAGCTGCAATATTTTGAAGGCAACTTACATCAACATGTTCTATTGTAAATTAGTTCACCTTTATAAATATTGTCTAATCAGTGCTTACATATAAAATGATTTAGGGCTGGGGAGATAGCTTGGTGGTCTAAGTGACTTCCTTGCAAGCTCAAGGACCAAAGTTTGATCCCCGGTACTGCATGCCGTGCCTACCACTGATATGGGGTGTGGTGGCGCACACCTGCAGTCCCAGTGCTGGTGAGGTGGAGACAGGAGGATCACTACTATCCTGAGCTGTATAGTGAGACCCTGTACCAAAAAAATAAAAAAAAAAATATTAAATATAAAATGATTTAAACCTGAACTTGAGGTATTTTTCACTACAACTATATATTCACATACATAAGACAAACCAACACCACTACTTATATTAATATTTTAAAAGAGAAAGGGCATTAAGAAATTGTGGTGGGGAGATATTCATACACTTGGTAGAAATTCATAATTATGATGTTAAAAATAACATTGTATTGAAGAAAAGCTGTAAGGTATGAAAAGAGTTGTGCAGGATTTTAACCTTATATAACAATTCTTTTTTTATTTTAAAAAGGAAAACAAAAAGAGATAACGAACAAAGATAAAGCAATGGCCGGGGAGATAGCTCAGTTGAATAATCACTTGCCTGGCAAGCTTAAGTGCCTGAGTTCAATCCCCGGCTCCGCAAAAAAAAAAAAAAACAACAAAGATAAAGCAACATAACAATAAAAATGGTACAGAATTTCAAAACAAAAATAGAAAAAAATTTTTTTTGTCTTTTTGAAACAGGGTCTTACTATGCAGTTCATGTGGGCCTTGAGCTCGCTTCGTAGCCCAGGCTGATACTGAACTTGCAACAATCCTCCTGTGTCAGCCTCCCAAGTGCTGGGATTATAGGCATGTCATATGCCTGATTAAGAATAGAAAATTAACAATGTTTGTTATATTACATATTGTTGTCATCTAATTTGTTGTTCAGATTACCAGATATAAGCATGAGAGATTGACCAAACAGTTAAACATTAACTCTTCCTTTCAATAAATTTTAGATTC
Organism: Octodon degus; assembly: GCF_000260255.1. Taxonomy (NCBI): domain Eukaryota; kingdom Metazoa; phylum Chordata; class Mammalia; order Rodentia; family Octodontidae; genus Octodon; species Octodon degus. The sequence goes on along the minus strand of NW_004524683.1, from coordinate 8,577,505 downwards.
CTGAGTTTAAAAATAAGCAGCCATACCTCTTCTGTTTTGAGAAGATGCATTTTAAGGACTGTGTAGCCTGTGTAACAAAAAACCTGGGATCTCAAAAACATTCAGCTAAATTTCAAACAGTGTTCAGGGACTGATTCTTTGGAGACTATGTCGTCCTGATTTACAATGATCAGAGGACATAATCCTATGCATAAAAGAATTCTAAAACATACACATAAAGCTTCTAGATTTAGTAAAGAGTCTTAGCAAAGCTATTGGACACAAAGTCAATATATGAAAAAAAAAAAAAAAAAAAAGCACTTGCCTGGCAAGTGCAGGGTGCTGGGTTCAATCCCCGGTACCACAAAAAAAAAAAAAAAAAAAAAAAAAGATCTCTTCATTTTGGAGCTGGGGATACAGCTCAGCAACATAAGCACCTGCCTGGCAAGCGCAAGATCCTGAGTTCGAGCCCCAGTACCACAAAAAAAAAAGTAGATCTCTTTAAAGTCAATATATGAAAATCGGATGTGCCAAGTGTGGTAGCACACATTTGTAATCCCAACTACTCGGCTGAGGCAGGAGGAGTTCAAGTTCCAGGACAGCCTGGGCATCTTCACAAGATCTGTCTCAAAATAGAAAATAAAGGGCCAGGGATACAGCCCAGTGGCACAGTTGCCTGTTCGGCAAGCACAAGGTTCTGAGTTTGATTCCTGGTACCAAAAATAAAATAAAAAATAAAAAGGATTGAGTTTGATCACAAAAAGAAAAGAAGGAACAAAGAAAAGGAAGAAGGGAAATAGGAAGAGAAAGCAAAGAAGGAAGGCAAACATAAATTATTCTAATTATAACTTATGTGACCGGCACAGTGCAGTTAAGATTGTTAAAGCTTTGCTAGTTATGGTTTTTCATCTTTTACAAAATATAGTACACTAGCCTCTGTTACTTTTGCAGAGCCAGGCTTCAGAACTAAATGAACAGCATAAACTCAACAGGTAAATTGGATCTGGTGGCCACATACACCTGTAATTCTAGTGCTTAGGAGGCTGAAGCAGAGGATCGCTGCAAGTTTAGGCCAGCCTGTGCTACATCATGAGTACAGCCAGCCTGAACTACACAGTGAGACTTTGTCTCAAAAAGAAAAGAAAAGCACACCCCACTCCACCCCACTCCCTGTGCATTCTGAGCCAGCGTGGTGGAGCACGCCTGTAATCCCAGCGCTGGAGAGGCTGAAAATAGGAGGATCACTATGAGTCTGAGCTGCATACTGAGACCCTGAACAAACACATAAAATTAAAATTAAAATTTTTTAAAAAAGCTAAGCAAATAACTAAAGTTTATCTTTAAGAATGAACGGGGATCCTAAAATTCCAAACCCAATTATTTAAAGGAATATAAATTAATGACATAAATCCACATTGCTCAAGGTAAAGTTATCAATCCATCTTTCTTTTTCCGTCAAGGGCAATTTCAAGTCCTTAAATTCTGTATAATTTGTATTTCCTACAACAGAAGTCCAACATGTCCTTTCACTGAAATTGATACATATTTTATTTAACCCAACATTTGAATGTTTATAAGGTTAATGAAAAATTTAATTTGCTCTGTTAGGAAAGAAGACCGTTGGACTAGTTAAGCAGTGGTTTTCAACCCACAGCAGTTTTGCCTCCCAGGGGACATTTGGCAATCCATGAAGAAGTTGATGGTTGTTTCAACAGAGCAGATGTTCCTGGCATTTGGTATTTAGAGGTCAAGGATGGGACCCCACATCCTACAGAGCACAGCTCCCCAACAGCCAAGCATTATCTGGCTCAAAATGTCAAGAGTGCTGAGGTTATGAAACATGGCCTTAGAAGCATTAAAAAAGATGAAAGTAGCTTATAACTGGGGGG
>NW_004524683.1:8572818-8575482 GCF_000260255.1 Octodon degus | reverse complement strand
GCTGGGGGATCGAACCGCGGTCCCTGATGCTTTTGCTAAGCTTGTTCTAAGTAGGTGCTTCAGACCACTGAGCCATCTCTCCAGCCCCAAACATTTTGTTTTTCATTTTATAAACCAAGATTAGAATAATTTCATTGTTTCTAAGAACACTTTTTAAGAAATGTTTCTGACCCTAGTGTAAGAGCTCAAAGGAAGAAATAAAAATTGAAAGGTATAACACAGTTAAATGGAAAGCGAGAATTTAAGGATTAAACAATAAAGAGACGAAAAGGAGAAAAGTTAGGAAATATGGCAGGGGCAAAACCATACATTTAGATAAGCAAGATGGCAATGGTCCTAAGAATCTCCATCAGGTTTTTGAAAACAGCAGTTAATGTGTAAAACTCTCACCCTGACTAACTATGTGCCAATATCTGTGAACTAAGAAACCACCCTGAGGATAGAAATGTGTAATACTAAAACCATGCTTGAAATACTTGTCATTTTGGTCTTCTAAATGCATACTGCTCCTGATGCCATATCAATTATTGCTATACTCTCTTGAAAGTAAATGTTTTTTAAAAAATAAAAATAAAAGGTAATACAATAAATAAGTAAATAAATAATTAAAAAAACTCAGTTTAAAAAAAAAAAAAAGGGCTGGTGGGATGGCTCGGTGGTCTGGAGCACCTACTTAGAACAAGCGAAGCTGAGCAAAGCACAGGGACCGTGGTTCAATCCCCCAGCACCACATGCCAGCCAGCCCCACCCCCTGGTGGGCTGAGCTGGCCACACACACACACACATACACACGCACATACACACACACACACACATACAATAAATAAGTAAATAAATAATTAAAAAAACTCAGTTTTAAAAAAATAAAAATAAAAAAAAATAAAAGGTAATAAAAGAAAACAAGAGACAAGAAAAAAAAAAAGAAATGTTTCTGGGATGTTAAGGATGTTAGAGAAATCTGAGGATGCACTGAGGCATGTGTAAGTGCTATGTGAGTACATCTGTTAAGAGAGGAGATAAAGCCAGGCACAGTGCCACATGCCTATAAATCCTAGTACCAGGCTAAAGCAGGAAAGCCCCAAGTTTGAGGCCAGCCTGGGCTACTAAGCAAGTTCAAGGCAGCCTGAACTATACAGTGAGATCCTGACTCAAAACAAAACAAAAAACAAAAAACAAAACAAAAAAAAAAAGAGGTGGGAGGAAGGAGGTAAAACCAAAAGTCTTAATTCTCACACTCCTATCTCCAATAAGTAGAAAACTGATCCAGTAGCAGCAGCAAACAACCTGATTATACTTTGAAATTAAAAACATCTATTGGAATAAAGCATAAGGATCTTTGTGAAGCTGGAAATCAATCACACACATGAGCACCTTAGAGCCACGTGAACAAGCTGTTCCAGCTCCCAGAACACAGAGAGCTGGAGGCTATCCTAGCAAACTGGTTGCTAGGCAGAAGGGCATCATGTGATGTGACATTAACCTGCTGTGTGCCTAAATAAACACACTGTAGTCTTTGAACAGTTACCTTCTCCCATCCAGAGAGAGGCCTCCACCTGACCTCAGCTTTCTATTTCCTGAACCTTTATCTTTATTTCTTCATCCTCTGCCATCCTTTATCCTGAGAATTTCAAGAGCTGCATTAGACATGGCAGATCGCCCTTTCTTTTGATCCTAGTCATTGTTTTGCTTGGGAGTATAATTGAGACTTCCTAGAAAGGATCGTTCCTTGAAAACTTTTTTTTTTTTTTTTTTTTGTGGAACCGGGGATTGAACTCAGGGGCTTGCGCTTGCCAAGCAAGCACTTATTCTACTGAGCCATCTCCCTGGCCCCGCAAGTGCTTATTCTAATGAGCTATCTCCCCAGCCCAAAGCAAAGTTGAAAACTTGGATAGAAAAAAGAAAAAGAAATCCTTGGAGACAATTGTTCTAGTCTCTTGAAATAAATCAAGTGGCCTTTATCACCCATGAGATAACTTGTCATTCAGTGTATATTGTGAAAACTATAAAACTGGGAATCCTATTACAAAACAAAGTAACAGTGTAATTTCTATTCTTTTTTTTTTTTTTTGTAATCTTAAAATAGCAGCTTTATAAGAATTAAAAAAAAAAAAGAAAGAAATAATTTAGGGCCAGAGAGATGGCTCAGTGGAATAAACACTTCCCTGGCAAGTGCAAGGGCCTGAGTTCAATCCCCAGTACAGCAAAAATAATAATTTATTATATATCATGAAAGTTTCTCTTATCAAATAAACTGCTCAAAGCGGGACATGGTGGTGCACACTTGTAAATCCATCATTCAGAAGGCTGAGGAAAGAGGATGGTGCTGTGTTTGAGGCCAGCCTGGTCTACATAATAAGTCCAAGACTACACAGTAAGTAACCCAAGTAGTGACCCTGACTCAAAACAATCTAACATACTCAATTCATAATACTGCATTTATGGGGCTGCGGAGATGGCTCAGTGGAATAAGTGCTTCCCTGGCAAGCCCAAAGTTCTGAGTTCAATCCCCGGTTCGGCCAAAAAAAACAAAATACTGCATTTATGTCAAGATAATATTTTATTATAACAATTTGTGATAGCCAAATCTTGGAAACAACCAAGATGCCCATCACCTGAGGAATGGTTGAGAAAGATGTGGTATTTTTACACAATGGAATATTATTC
>NW_004524683.1:8570114-8571221 GCF_000260255.1 Octodon degus | reverse complement strand
ATAAATAAAAAATAAAAATAAAAAAATAAAAATAAAATATTTTATTATAATTATAGCCATTCTAGTGACTATGCGGTGATTTTTCATTGTGGTTTTTATTTATATTTCTCAAATGATTAGCAATACCTAGCATCTTTATTCAAGCTTACTGGATCATCTGTGTATCTTTGAAGAATTGTCCATTCAAGTGTTTTGCCCATTTCTGAATTGTTATCTTTTATTGAGTTGTATCATTGATTCCTACATTTTCTCCCATTCTGTAAATTTTGTTGATAATATATTTTGATTTTTTGATCTTTTAACAAAAGATCTTAATTTTAATAGGTTTTTAAATTTATTTGTTTGATGCAGGGTCTCACTACGTTAGTTCAGACTCATAGTGATCCTCCTGTTTCAGCCTCCCCAGTGCTGGGATTACAGGCAAATGCAGTACAGGGAATGAACCCAGGTCCTTGCCCTTACCAGCCAGGTACTTAGAATGCTGAGCTATCTCCCCATCTCTTTTTTTTTTTTTTTTTTTTTTTTTTGGTGGAACTGGGGATTGAACTCAGGCCCTTGCACTTGCCAGGGAAGTGCTTATTCCACTGAGCCATCTCCCCGGCCCCCCCATCTCTTTAATAGGTGGTTGTTGTTGTTGTTGTTGTTGTTGTTTTTCAGAACTGGGGATTGAACTCAGGCCCTTGCAGTTGCCAGAGGAGCGCTTATTCCACTGAGCCATCTCCCTAGCCCCTAATAGGGTTTTTTGTTTTTGGTTTTGTTTTTTTTTTGGGGGGGTACTATAGCACTGAGGAATAAATCCAGAGCCTCAGTATTATCTACATCCCTGGCACTTTGTAAATTTTGAGACAGGATCTTGCTAAGTTGCTCAGTTGTCCAGGCTGCATTCAAACTTGAAATCCTCCTGCCTCAGCCTCCCAGGGTGCTGGGATTATAGTCATGTGCCACCACACCCAGCTTGATAATGTTTAATTTATCTACTTTGCTGTTGCTACTTGTTCTTTTGGAATTATATCTGTGAAATCTGCCAAATCAGACTTAGGATTCAAGTATATAGTATTCAGAGAAAACTTGAGTCAGGAAATTAAAATAAAGTTCAACACCTGTAAG
>NW_004524683.1:8563851-8568628 GCF_000260255.1 Octodon degus | reverse complement strand
CCTGGCTCAAACAAAACAAAACAAAAACTAGCTCACAAAGTCAGAGGCTGAAAGGTCCCATAAGCTGCAATCAGCCTGCTGGAGTCTAAGTGAATCGAGGATGCAGTTTCAGTCCAGTCCAGAGGGCTGAGACCCAGGATGGCCTTTGGAGGGTGTTAGCTTCAATAAGAGAGCCCTAAGCTCAGAGCTCAAGAACAGCAGGTTTTTCAGCTCCATTCCAAAGTCAGGAAAAGGATGCCACCGCCCAAGCACTCAGCTGAAAGGAGTTTCCTCTTAAAGACTGGTTAGCATTCTGGTTCTATTCAGGCTTTCAAGTGACAGGTTGAAGACCACCCAAAGTAAGTGCAGTAATTTTCCTGACTCATTCTGCTAATTTAAATGTTAATCTCATTAAAAATGCTATTGTGCTTTAGAAAAAAACAAGAAAGACCACCACACACCAGAGTAATGTGTGACCAGAAAACTGGGTATCCCATGACTGCATTAAATGGACACATAAAATCAATTATCACAGTAATTCTTAACAAAACAAAAACTTTGGTTAAGATTTTTAAGATCTCTAAGTAAGAAACAACTATTCCAGCCCCCATATCATGTCTTATTGAAACAAGAAATATCACAAATATTCCCACTAAAGTTAGAAAAAAGACAAAGATGCAAAATATTAACATATTGGGCTGAGGAGATAGCTCAATGGCAAGCACCTGCCTGGCAAGCACAAGATCCTGAGTTTGATCCTCAGTACCAAAAAAATAAAAAAGTTATGAAACACCAGTCAAAGCAATCTGCTAGGAAAAAAACAGAGTTAGGAAAACAGAAAATGATGAATGTATCATTGTTCACAGAGGATAATAAGGCAGGAGGTTCAGGTTGTGGCCAAGCGTCTGGGCAAGTGAGCATGACCTACCAATCACAGAGAGATCATGGACACATGCACAGAAGTTTCTAAGCCCTGCACCAGCGACCAATCAGAAAGTGTTATCTTCAGTTTTTCTGGTGTAAAATCAGTCAGGTTTCTGGTGTTTTTGTCTGGTTGGTTGGTTTTCTGAGACAGGGCTTCACCTTTGGCTGAGGCTGGCCTTGAATTCACCATGATCCTCCTGCCAAGTGCTTGGATTAGAGGTGTGTACCACCATGCCTGGCTGAAACAGGTTTTTTATTGAATGGCCTAGATCTGATGTCAACCTAAACAACGAAGCAAACAAAACATCTCTACACTAACCATGAACTTCATGGCCACTGTGAACTCTCTCAGTGGCTCACTCTTATACAAAGCATGCTTCTTTCTGACCTTTTTTTTTTTTTTTTTTAATATATTTAGTACAGGGTCTACAGAGTCTCACTATGTAGATCAGATTTGTAGTGATCCTCCTGTTTTCAGTCTCCCAAGTGCTGGGACTATAGGCACATGCCACCGCACCCAGTCTCAATCACTGTCTCAGCTTGGGCTGGCAGGGCATGCCAGGGATCAAACCCTGGAAGCTGCGTGCTGCCTAACCAGGCAGCTTTAAGTCCACTGAGCTATCTAGCCAGTCTTTTTTCTGAACTTTAATAAATGTAAAATCTCATTCTCTGAGTATCCTGTTTGTTCCTGGGCACCAAGGAACAAACAAGATACTTGTTTGTTCAGGACACCAAGGACCTGAAAGAGTCTACAGAATCCCAGAATCTAGTAACAATAAGACTATACAGGAGGAAACCTAAAGCAAATCAAATGCAAATCTATTGCAAAAATTAAAGAAATTCAGTACACTAACTAAAATGGACTCTCAAGTTGCAATCAGCCCATACAAACTTAGGTTATGATCAGAATTTTAGTTTTAACTTATGACCAAAATCTTGAGTTATGACCTGAATGCTGGCTGCTTGTGCTTCCAGATGGTCTCAAATACAGACTTAACCCTTCACAAGTACTGGAAGGACCATTACAACATCTTTTCCTGTACAGGATTCATTGAGAAATACTCAATTAACGTTAGGCCAATGTCTCTCTAAAGACACTGAGATATACTGTATACAGGAAAGAGACTTTGAAGGCTGTATAGAGGAGCCCAAGGCTTCAAATGACAACCTGAGTTACAACCAGCCCTCAGGAATAAACTGAGTTGGTAAGTCAATGCGCCACTTATATATTAAAAATTAATATATAGGGGCTGGGGAGATGGCTCAGTAGAATAAGCACTTGCCTGGCAAGCACAAGGGCCTGAGTTCAATTCCCAGTTCTGCCAAAAGAAAAGAAAAGGGATATATATATATGCCAGGTGCTATGATGCCCACCTGTAATCACAGCTATTGGAAGGCTATGGCAGGAAGATCACAAGTTCAAGATCAGCCTTGGCATTTTAGCAAGACCCTGTCTCTGAGGGTTAAGGCAAGAGGACCCCCAGCTTGAGTCTAGTCTGGGCAATGTGGAAAGTTCATAAGACCTTACTCAACCTCAAAAATTAAAAAAATAAAATTTAAAAGGCTGGAGATGTAGCTCAGTGTAAACGCCTTGGGTTCAGTCCCCTTACTAAAAAAACAGAAAGAGGGAAATGAAGCTCAGAGGTACAACAACCAGGGTTCAATTCTCCCAGTAGCAATAAAAGACCACCAGTGTGTAAAAATCAACAACCTATAAAAAGAACAACTAGTTATAAGACACAGTGGAATGGCTTTACATGGTGGCACACAATAAAACAAAACAGAACTATATAAAAGTCCCATTTATAATCACATCAGAAAGCCTGAGCTACCAAATGAGTTCAAGGCCAGCTTGATCTGTATATCAAGAGCCTTCCTCAAAAAGACAAAAGCAAAAGTATAATTTTTTTTTTTTGCAAAAGTATAATTGTAACAGAAAATAAAAAAGACCATATAAATACTCATAAAAATGGTTTTTGTTGTTGTTTGTCTTTGTTTTGTTTTTGTATTTTAAGGAAGGGTCCACAGGGTGTTCAGGGTCTCACTACTAGATCTGACTCATAGTGATCCACCTGTTTACAGCCTCCCAAGAGCTAGGCTTACAGGTGTGCACAACCACACCCAGTCTCAATTGCTGTCTCAGTGCGCCCCAGGAGCAGGGCCAGCACAGCAGGTCCAGGGATTGAACTCCTGGCCCCTGCGCCTGCTTGCAAACACTTTAATCCACTGAGCTATTTGCCTGGCCCATAAGCATGTTTTTGTTTTTGTTTTTGTGTTTTTGGCAGAACTGAGAGTTGAACTCAAACCCTTGTACTTGCTCTTGCCAGAGAAGCACTTATTCTACTGAGCCATCTCCCTGGCCCCAACATGTTTATTTTTATTTTTATTTTTATATTTACTTTTTTTCCCCATAATTTTATTGACAGACAAATAGCAATGAGACAGATTCAAATCAAATTGGTAGGACAGTTGCAATAATTAACACATTGCATACTGTCTTCCTAAAGGTTATTTGCTGTACAAGATGCAGATATGATATCCTATTTACAAACACTATTACAACAAATCCCTCTCTTCATTAAGAGAATGTAACTATATATCTATCCTAACCATTTTTAATACACAGATACAAAATGGACATTCATTTTTATATCCCATTTTTTGTTTAGTTCCGTCATTTGAATATTATAGGTGTGTTAACTCAGCAAAAATATTCTAAAAGAGTCCAGTAATCCATAATAGTATTGGGTCTTCCTCTTGACTGGCAGTGTCAGAAATTGTTGATTTGAGTTCCCTACAGCTCAACATAACAACATGGCTTTACTTCTTGTACTTCATTTTTATACTTTTCTGCTGGATGGTTAAGACCAAGATAAAGCAAGACCTATGCAGAGTTGTAGCTTTTGGATCTGATAAGGTCAATCAAATCCCCACAGGATTTATCCTGAGATCCTGTACCTCAGATTCTTTGTCAGTGTCAGCCATGTGGATGAGTCATGGCCATTGCTTGGCCAATGTGCTCCCCGTGAAAGCCAGAGAGAATGTTTTCTCTCCATGTGACTCTTCTTAGGCACACTATACATCATCCATCACTTTCCTCTTTGGCCCCATAATCTCCTTGATGAGAAAATTTGGGACACTACTGAGTTACATGACGTTACAGTACAAGATCTCATATGTCCTGAGTCTTAATTGACCTTGGAAGGCTAGGGCCAGAATGCTGGCGTTCCTGTGGCCCTCCTTTTTCTCTAATTTTGGTCTGCAAACCCAACATGTTTTGTTTTTTTTTTCTCCCAACATGTTTTAATATCTACCAAGGGATATAAACTGTTTGAACAGATATAAAGGCATGTCATGTGCCTACATAAAAATTACATCATAAAGATCAGTTCTTCTTAAAATAATCTTTAAACATTATGCCAGTTACAATGGCAAGTGTTTGTCTTTTTGAAAGCTGGGTCCCTAAAACACTTTTGGGGGGTTGTTTTCTGAGACATGGTCTCACTATGTAGGTCAAGCTAGCTATGAACTCATGAAGAAGCCCAGGTTGGCCTTAAAATGTGGCAATCCATCTACCTCAACCTCCCAAGTGCTAGAATTCTAGGCATGGACCACCACAGCCTGCTGAAACCTCATTTTTTTTTTGTTTGTTTGTTTTTTTGTTTTTATGGAACCAGGGATTGAACTCAGACCCTTGCACTTGCCAGGTAAGTGCTTATTCTACTGAGCCATCTCTCTGGCCCTTGAAACCTCATTTTTATTTTATTTTTTTTTTAATTTTTATTTATTTGTGTGTGTGTGTGTGTGTGTGTGTGTGTGGCCAGCTCAGCCCACCAGGGGGCGGGGCTGGCTGGCATGTGGTGCTGGGGGATTG
>NW_004524683.1:8551139-8561139 GCF_000260255.1 Octodon degus | reverse complement strand
TCATGATTCTGGTCCAAGGTCAAGAGGATCGGCCCTCTTGCCAGCAAGAACGCAAAGGGAGCGCAGCACATCAAAGGCTGAGACAAGGGACCCGCATGAGTGCCCTCTGGTCTTTTTTTTTTTTTTTTTAGTGATACTGGAGATCACACCCAGGGCCACACACGTTCTAGACAGGCATCCTTTTACTAAGTTACATCCCTCCCCAGACCTTCTTAAAATTTTTTATTTTGAGATAGGGACCCAGGTTTGTCTAAAACTTCAGCACAGGGAGGAAGACTGCACATAACAGTTCTTCTCACCTAGCTAGAATCACATGTGGGGTCCAGGCTCCCAGCTTTTCTCTTCTCAAACAACCACTAATTTTTTTTTTCCCCAGAACCGGGGATTGAACTCAGGTCTTTGGGCTTGCCAGGCAAGCGCTTATTCAACTGAGCCATCTCCCCAACCCCGCAACCACTATTCAAAAGGGGGCACCAGTTATCAGGCTGGCCTGGTAACTCAGGGGACTAAAGCACCTGCTTTGGCAGAGTGCCGCAGCCAGGTTGGAATCCAAGTGTGCCGTGCCCGTGAGAGGGCAATTGAGACTGGACATGGTGGCGTATGCCTGTAATCCCAGCTGTTGGGAAGCTGTAAACAGAAGAATCACTACAAGTCTGATCTGTGTTGTGAGACCTTGTAGACCCTGACCTAAGTACAGAAAAGGGGCGGGGGGCACCAGTATGAACACTACCTGGCCCTCACTGAATCCCAAAGATCATGCGTCTAAACATGACAGTAGATTGTTTCCACCCTGTGGCCTAAAAGTGAGGATTAAAGTCTAACATGAGCTTTGTTGGGAATAAACCATATTCAAATCACAGCACATAACAAAGATTTTTTTTTTTTTTAAGTCTTTCTGACACAGGGTCTCACTACGCAGTTCAGGCTGGCCTTGAGCACACTTTGTATCCTAGGCTGGTCTCAAACTCACAATGATCCTCCTGCCTCAGCATCCAAAGTGCTAGGATTACAGGTACATGCCACCACAACCAGCCTATAAACAGGTCTTTAAAAATAATTTCAGGGCTGGTGAGATGGCTCAGTGGTCTAAAGCACCTACTTAGAACAAGCTAAGCTAAGCAACCACAGGGACCACGGTTCAATCCCCCAGCACCACATGCCAGCCAACCCTGCCCCTTGGTGGGCTGAGCTGGCCACACACACAACACACACACACACAAATAAGTAATAAAAAAAAATTTAAAAAAAAAAAAAATAATTTCAATTAAAACTGGATTCAATACTTTTTTTTTCAGTCTTTCTTATTTATTTATCATTTGGAAGACTGAGGCAGGAGGATTGCTCCAGACCAGGAAAACAACTCCAAGTCACACTGAGATGGTCTCAAGAAAATAAAATACAGGGGCTGGTGAGATGGCTCAGGGGTCTAAAGCACCTACTTAGAACAAGCTTAGCAAAGCACAGGGACCACGGTTCAATCCCCCAGCACCACATGCCAGCCAGCCTCGACCCCTGGTGGGCTGAGCTGGCCACACACGCACACAGACACACACATAAGTAAATAAATAAAAATTTAAAAAAAAAGAAAATACAAACACACACACACACACAAACACATATACATGCATAATACACACAGGTTCCAGGCATAGTTTAGTGGCAGAATGTTTAGCATACATGAGGCCTTAAGTCTGATCTTCAGAATGACAAAAAAAAGCACTTATATGTGTATAAGTTATATATACATATGTAAGATGTGTATTTTTATAAATACAGAAAAGGATCCATAAGAATATACATCAAATGGCAAATAGTGGTTATTACTGGAGAACATACACACATACATGCACAAACATCATGTAGATATGTACATATGTGGGAAAGACAGAGGTATGAGAGACACCTATTTTCTTTACACTTTATTTATAGCCTGGCATGGTGGCACAGGCCTGTAATCCCAGCACTGAGGAGGCTTGAGGCAGGAGGGAGTTCGAGACCAGCTTGGACTACAAAGTGAACTCAAGGCCAGCCTGAACTGCATAGCAAGACCTCATCTCCAAAAAAAAAAAATATATATATATATAGATATAGATATAGATATATAGATATTTGTAGACAATATGATTATATATTTGGAACAATGAGAATAATTAAAAAGGGGCTGGGGAGATAGCTCAGTAGAATAAGCACCTGCCGGGCAAGCACAAGGTTCTGAGTTCAATCCCCAGTATCGAAAAAAAAAAAACAAAAAAAAAACAGATCAAGTCCTGTTAATGGCCGGGGAGATGGCTCAGTAGAATAAGTGCTTCCCTGGCAAGCACAAGGGTCTGAGTTCAATCCCTGGTTCCGCAAGAAAAAGAATGAGAATAATTAAAAAGCCATAAACAATAGGAAAATTAAATAAAATCTAAAGAAATTTTCTATATTCTTTAAATTTTTTATCAGCATTTTTAAAAATTTTTCTTTAAATAATTTTATTGAGAAACAAATAACAATGAGAGTTTCAAAACCAATTACTAGCACAGTTTAAATAATTAATACATTGCATATTGTTGTCTTAGTGGTTATCACTGTAAAAGATGCAGACATGATATCCTGTCCACAGACACTATTAGAACAAATCTCTCTATTGATTGAATTAAGAGAAAGCAGTTGTATATCTATCCTAACTATTTTGAATATATAGATACAAAATGGTCATTCATTTGTATCTCCCTTTCTTGGTTTTGTCACAGAAGGGCATTCCATTGTCTTTTAAATATTGTAAATATTTACAATTGCAATATTTACAATTGTAATTTACAATATTTAAATATTTACAATATTTAAAATATTGTAGGTGTGGGAATTTAGCAAAATATTCCAATTAGTCCAGTAGTCCATAATAGTAGTGGGTTTTCCATAAAACTGGCAATGTCAGATGTTGTTGACTTGAGCCTTTTACAGCTCGGCATATTAATATGGCTTTACTTTTCATACTTCATTTTTATACTTTTCTGCTGGATGGTTAAGACCAAGATAAAGCAAGACCTATATAACAAAAAATGTAACTTTTTTATTATCAGCATGATTTGGTTTGGCTTGATTTACAATGTTGGAGATGGAACTTAAGGCCTTCCCACTGAACTACATCTCTTGCCCTTTATGTTCTTATTTTAAGACAGGGTCATACTAAACATTAAGCTGCGCAGGCTGGGCTAAAACTTTCAATCTTCTCACCTCAGCCTCCCAGAGTGCTGGTATTACAAGTATGTGAACATATATTATTTTTAAAATTAAAACAAATTATCTCACAATAAGAGCTTGAAGAGTTTAGAAAAGTAATCAGGATTGAGAACACCCTAAGTAAAACCTCTGTTCTCTTTAACCACATTAGGTGAGGAATGTAGCTCAGGAGCACAGCGCATGCCTGGAAAGTGCAAAGCCCTGAGTTCAACTTTTGGTGGGAAAAAAAAATTAAACACAATTATTAGCTCTGCAGTGAATCAGACATCAGTAAGACAATATGAAAACTGCTGAGGTATCTCTCACCTTGAACACTTCAGAGAAGAAGCCAGACCCAATTTTTTCACAAGTAAAGTCATCCAAACGTGTCAGTCTGGAAAAGGCACTTATAAGAGCTCGATAGGAAGACGTCCAAACTTTCCCTGCCTGGGTCACATTCCCATCTCCTCCACCGCCTCCTTCATACTCTTCAAGGCGCTCCACTCGCGGAGGAAATCCCGCAATTGAATTCCGCTTGCTCCGATCCATAATTCAGTAATCTTTTTTCTTCTTTTTAAGAAAGAACTTCACACATAGTAAGTTTTTGTTGAATTTTACTTCTCTTCCAGTTTGACACTAAACAAGAGACAAAAAAAGTCCATTAAGACCATAAACAAATACATGCAAATCAATATAAAAATATTTCCTTTCACATTCTATCTCCTGATTTTCATATCTAAATACTTCGATGTCTTTACCTTGAAAAAACACTAATATATTTAAAACTCAAATGGCCGGGGAGATGGCTCAGTGGAATAAGCGCTTCCCTGGCAAGCGCAAGGGCAGGGGTCATTCTTCATATAAGTAGAATATAATAGAGATCATCAGTTATAATCTAAGTAATAAAATAATAATATTAATTAACCACCTACTTTCCAGAAAATATAGTATGGGCTAGGGGTACAGCTCAGTGGTTGTATGCATACTTATTCTGAAATAATCCATGATAGAATATTACATTCATTTCACAGAGAGATCACTAAATGTTAGAGACAAAAATCACAACGCAGCCATTCATAGTGGTACATGCCTGTAATTCCAGCTAATCCAGAAGCTGAGGTAGAAACATTGCAAGTTCAAGACCAGCCTGAACAATTTAGCAAGATCCTGTCTCAAAATAAAACATTAAAAATAAATAAATAAAACAAAAAGGGCTGGAGATACAGCCCATTGGTCCTGGGGTCAATGGTCAGTACTACAAATGACAAAGAAAAGAGCAAGACTGATTAAAAAGTCTGTGTTCCTGCAAGTGCCCTTTATAGTTATAGCTTCATATAATTTTCTAATTTGAAAAATTATTAAGTCCAGTGGAAATCAAATATGACAAAGACTTCAAAATTGTATCCAAATAAAAATATAAGAATAAAAACATCTAAAAATTCAGTATTGAATAAATAAATAACACAAGCCAGTAGAAATGACTCTAGAAGGCTCCACCCCACCATATATACATAACTAATCATAAAAGTACAAGCTAATTTTTTATATTTGGCTCTCCTAATTTCTACTTTTTTCTATGACAATCATAAAAGTCCAATGCAAAATAGAACAGTAGGCTTGGCTGGGCATGGTGGCACACACCTATAATCCCAACACTCAGAGGCTGAGGCAGCAGGATCACACTTCAGAGTTCAAGGTCAGCCTGGGCTACAAAGTGAGTTCAAAGCCCAGCTGAGCTGCATAGTGAAACCCTGTCTCAAAAAGAAAAAAAGAGAAAGAAAAGAAGGCTCAGGGTTTTAAGTAACCTGTCTGAGCACAAACAGCTGGCAGAACAAGGCTTGGAACCAATCTCTACCCAGCACGAAAGCTTAGAATTTTTCCATTACTACTTAGTTGAGTGTTTTTCCACATGAGCTGCAAGGAGTTAAACTGGTCACCTGGGTGGAATATAGACAAGAGCCAGGTTGACTATAATTGGAATGGAAACAGAAAAGAAGGAAAAAGAAACTTCAAAAAAATAAGCCATAGTAACATGAAACTGAACACAGAACACAGTTGTGTGCTAAATTAGACAGATTTGACATCTACTGACTTTTTTTCCAGTAGTGGGGACAGACCCCCAGAGCATTCTTGCTCTGAGATAGATATATTTCTAGCCCTTCTTAGTTTTTGTTTTGAGACCATGTCTTACTACATTGGCCTCAGTGGCCCCAAACTCAAGATCCTCCTTCCTCAGCCTCCTCTCTAGCTGGCTACCATGTGGCATTCCACCCACTTGGAACCACTAGTGACTTTTTCATTGTTTGAGAAACAGTTCATTTTTAATGAAATACATTATTCATCCCTGAAGTCCCTGAAGGTTTATGAGGATGGCAGGTCCTAGTTCTCTACACAGAAGATGGAAGACAAAATTGTTGTTACAGGGAGATGGCTCAGTAGAATAAGCGCTTGCCTGACAAGTTCAAGAGCCTGAGTTCAATCCCGGGTTCCGCCAAAAAAAAAAAAAAAAAAAAAAAATTGTTACAGCTCAGCAATATGGTTTTAACATTCTCTTCTGGGCAGAAGGAGGTAAGAGATTGCTAATTACAGCTAAATTGGTTTGACAGGAGTCCTGTTAGAAATTTTACAGTAGCACAACTCAATGACAATTTTGATATTTTTATTTTGAAAAATAAACAACAATGTATCTTTGCTCACAGCACTTTTCAAGAGGGAGAAAAGTTTTTGTTTTTGTTTTTTTTTTAAAGTTAGATGCGGGAGCCAGGGAGATGGCTCAGTAGAATAAGCACTTCCCTGGCAAGCACAAGGGCCTGAGTTCAATCCCCAGTTCCGCAAAAAAAAAAAAAAAAAAAAGTAAAGATAGATGCTAACAGAACTCCCACTGCTGCATAATAGGAATCCTAAACAAAAATATTGATTTCATTTTACTATCATATGGAATGGAGGGAGGGGAGTGACAAGCTAAAGTTCATCTGCAGGAACAACAGATAAACTCAACTATCCTCCACTTACATAAATAAATCATATCTAGCAATGACATGCAATTAGATAAGTGAATTATATCTAGTGATACATATATATTTCAAAAGCAATGTTAGAGGAGAAACAGCAAGTTTAGTTGCTGGCATCACTAAAATTTCATTCAAAAAAGTCCCCACCCAGCATGGGAAACCAGGACTGAGTTACATCCCAGACCTTTTTAATTTTTTTTTTTATACTGAGACAGAGTCTTGTTAAATGTTACACTGAGTAGGCCCAACTGGAACTGTACTTTAACCTAAGCCTCCCATGGTACTGGAACTACAGGTGTGCAAAACCACACACAGCTCAAAAAAAAACCAACCAAACTTCTCAATTAAGCATGGTAGCTAGTCAGGAGGCTGAGGCTGGAGACTTTCAAGCTCAAAGCCAGCTTGACCAATTTAGGGAGCCCTTGTCTCTAAAAAACATTTAGTAAGCAGTTTAGGGATATAGCTCAATAGAAGCATGCCCCTGGTTTGATTCCCAGTAGCAACAAAAAAAAATTTTTTTTTAACTTTTTTTTTTGCTCCGAATGCCTTGAGGGCAGGTTTGGCTGTCTTGAGTTGTGAGGATGGAACCACAGCAACCTAAGCCTGACTGCTTTGTTGAAGCAGCCACTTAAAGAACTGAGCTAAGGGGCAGGCCTTATTTTAATAGTATTTTTATTACTATTAAAAAAATAATAATAACATAATCACCCTCATAATATATAACATCTCTATCTCTTTTTCTTTTTTTTTTCTTTTTTTTTTTTTTTTTTTTTTTCCCCAGGGTCTTGCTGTACAGTTCTGGCTGGCCTTGAGCTCACTTTGTAGCCCAGGCTGGTCTCAAACTTGCAAAGATCCTCCTGCCTCAGCCTCCTGAGTACTGGGATTACAGGTGTGTGCCACCATGTCTGGCCCCTATAGTATATTATATGGACTATATAACAAACAATTTGAGTTCAATTTTTGCTCCATTAATTTGTATTTGTATGAACCTAGATATTTATTTAACCTTTGTACATCTCCAGATCCCCAATTAGATGTAACAGTAGCTACCCAGTGGGGAGCATTTATTTGCCTAGCATGTGCAAGACCCTGGATTCAATCCCCAGTACCAAAACCCAAAACAGCTACATTATACTATTTTATACATTAACTCATTCAATTTCTATAACAGCCACAAGATTACTGATTAGATTAATAGCACCTGGCAAGCAGTAAATCTTGTCATAATTATTAAAGATAGATATTTATACTGAATATCCAAAAGCATGAACAAAAAAGATGATAAAGTCATAGTTTAATTGCTTTAGTGGAAAAGAATAAAAGTGAGAGGAGGGAAAACAAAAGGGATTTCCACTATAGCAATAATGTTTTATTTCCTTTTCTTAAAAAAAGAAACCCATAGCAAACACAAAATGATACATTTGCTATTTGTTCTTTTTTGAAAGGTAATACTTGTTAATTCTAGGTATCAGTTATATCCTACCCTTCCATATCTTTAAAAATTTGAAATTGATAACAGTTTAACAAATTGCCTTTTTCTTTTTTCTTTTTTTTGTGGTACCGGGGATGGAACTCAGGACCCTGCGCTTGCCAGGCAAGCACTTATTCTACTGAGCTACTTCCTGGGCCCCTAGGTTGTCTCTTTTTAAGTCTACTGCTAATATAACTGCTATGCAGAAACTGGGCATGGTGGTGCACGCCTATAATCTCAGCACTTGGGAGGCTGAGGCAGGAAGATTGTTGCAAGTTTGAGACCAGCCTGGGCTACAAAGTGAGCTCAAGACCAGCCTGAACTGCATAGTTAGACACTGAAGACCAAAAAAAAAAAAAAAAAAAAAAAAAAAAAGAAAGAAAGAAAGAAAGAAAAGAAAAAACCAGCTACACAGTATGCTTGGGCCAAGAAAACTGAAAACAATTTGGCAAATAAACAGCATCTCAGTATGCAAGCCAAGCCTCAGATACTCAGACTTCTATTCTGCAACATTTCCACTCTAGTTTTTGGTCCAAAGAATATTTATATCTTATGCTAAAACCTCAAAAGGATTGGGGAATTTTTTGGATAGTCTAACTTACTCAAGTCCGTAAGTTCAAAATAAAAAGAGCTCATAACAAACATGACATATAGTGTAGAGCTCCTCTTGCATGCTAAAGTCATACAACTATTAAACAACTGAGACGAGAGGCAGAAATACAGTCCCCTTCATGGAAATAAGAACTTTCTTAATACATTTTGGAGAAGTGCTGAGCAAGAGAAAACTTCCAAACCATGTCTGCTGAGCCCTCAGACACTACACTAAATAACAACATTTTAAATAAAAGCCAGTAAGCTAGATATAGCATTCAGTACATCTAGCAAATTTTAATCAGCCATTAACAGGGAGTAAAACCATGTATGCATACATTCTAAAACCACAGCCTACTTTTCAAAATCTGAAAATGATTTGGGTGGTGATATTGCGACCATCTCACTATGTAGTCCACCTTGAATTTACTATGTTGCTCATGTTGGCCTTGAACTCACGACAATCCTCCTGCCTCGGTCTCAAGTGTTAGGATTTCAGACATGCGTAGCTGGAAGGAAGGAAGGAAGGAAGGAAGGAAGGAAGGAAGGAAGGAAGGAAGGAAGGAAAGAAGGAAGGAAAAGGAAGGGAGGGAGGAAGGGAGGGAGGTGAGTTACTCTTACATTTCCTAGGAAGAGATAATGATTTAAAAAAAATAATTTCAGCTGTAAAAAGAGTACTTGGCCTAAGATACTATACCTTGTTGATAAATAAGAGTAATTAATTTTAATCTTGCAAAAATTTGGATTCCTGGGGCCGGGGAGATGGCTCAGTGGAATAAGCATTTGCAAGCGCAATGGCCTGAGTTCAATCCCTGGTTCTACAAAAAAAAAAAAAAAAAAAAAAATTTGGATTCCTAGGGCTGGCCAAATAGCTCAGCGGATTAAAGTGCCTGCAAGCAGGCTCAGGGGCCAGGATTCCATCCCCAATCACCAGGCCTGCAGTGCCAGCCCTGCCCCCGGGGCACACTGAGACTGCAATTGAGACTGGGCGTGGTGGTGCATGCCTGTAATCCCGGCTCTTGGAAGGCTGTAAACAGGCAGATCACTTTGAGTCTGATCTAGTAGTGAGACCCTGAACACCCTTCCCTAAAATACAAAAAAAAAAAAAAAAAAATTGGATTCTTAAAATGGAAAATAGTAATACTTGCTTTGCTTCACTAAAAGTAGTTCATGTGCAGTCCCAGTGGTTTTCATCACAGTTTGTGAATTTTAGCGGGAGAAGTAGGAAGGAGTGCCTGGTCAGGGAGAGTTATTTCCACAGCAGCAGGGGCGTGGGGTGGGCACACTGGTATTTCAGTGGGCAGGGCCCAGGGAAGCAAAATGTGCTACAGTGCCCAGAGCAGGACAGCACAACAAAGAGCTGTCCCACCCTGAATGCCAGCAGAGCCCCAGTTACAACACTGCGGTAGAAAAGCTTAAGCACTTTTGTTCTTAAACTAAGAAACAGCCCTTAGCGGTCATTTAAAACTGCCAAATTTATGTGACTCTCAAGGACACATGTAAATAATTTTGTAGTAACTGTGTTTGTCATCTTGAAAGTTCAAAACTTTTCTTTCTCTTCACACAGGTTTTTTTTCCAACAAAACTATCATTTATATTGGGGTTGATTTATCTACAATCAAAAGGTTCTGGGGTTTGGTTTTCTCTCTGGTTCTGAGGACTGAAATCAGGGCTTTCACACTCAGCTACATCTTCAGCCCTTATTTTATTTTATTTTTTTAAT
>NW_004524683.1:8547228-8551039 GCF_000260255.1 Octodon degus | reverse complement strand
GGGCTGGCTGGCATGTGGTGCTGGGGGATTGAACCACGGTCCCTCTGTTTTGCCAAGCTTGTTCTAAGTAGGTGCTTTAGACCACTGAGCCATCTCACCAGCCCCCTTATTTTATTTTTGAGACAAGGTTTCACTAAGTCACCAAATTGTCCAGGCTGGGCTTAAACCCAACTTACTTAAAAGCTTTGATCATTGCCTGGAGTGCACAAAGCAATGGGTTCAATCCCCAGCACCACAAAAGTAAATAAATAAATAAAGTTTTCATCAGAAAAAAAAATTATCCATAAAAAATTTTATAAGCTGGATGTAATAGCACACACCTGCAATTCCAGCACTCTGGAAACTGAGGCAGGACTACAGGAGTTCAAGGCCAGCCTGGATTACACAGGGAGAACCCATCTCAAGAAAACTACCAAAAAAAGTCAAAGCACTAAATAACATATCCAGTGTTATATATTTTATTTTTTGAAAGTGAGAATTCCAGGGACCAGCGAGCTAGCTCAGCCCTCTAAAGTGCCTGCTTAGGCAAGTTAGGCAGGTGCAGGGGACTGTGCTTCAACCTCTGGCAGCACACCAGCCACACCTACAGGGCAGGTTGAGCTGCCCCAAATTTAAAGAAAGAAAGAAAAAGAAAAAAGAAACAAAGGGGGAATTCCATAGGTCATTTCTCCAAGTTAAATTAAGGAGATTTTAGAACTCTCAGACCTTTTTTTTTTTTTTGAGACAGGGTCTCAATATGCTGCAGCTCAGGCCTACCTTGAGCTCACTTTGTAGCCCTGTCTTGAACTTGAAACATCTTCCTGCCTCTCAGCCCCACCTTCCTCAAGTGCTGAGATTACAGGCATATGCTACCACTCCTGGCCTCAGATCATACTCTTGTTTGAAATATTTCTGGAAATAATCGCTGCAGCTACCACTTTCTATGTTTCTTGTATGAGTGACCAGCTCAAGATTCCAATCTGGTATTCCTGAATTTAGGCACTTCCCACTATAACATATCTCCTCCAGAATCACAGGTAAGTATCTATGAGAAATTATTTATGAATTAGCTATAGAAAGCTGCTACTGGGAAGGCGAGTAGCTCAGCAGACTAAGCGCCTGCTTAGGCAAGTGCAGGGATCAGGGTTTGATCCCCTATACCACAGCTGGCCCTGCCTTGAGGTGCACTGTGCCAGCCACCAAGACTGAGCATGTTGGCGCATGCCTGTAATCCCAGCATTGGAGAGGCTGAAAACAGGAGGTTCACTACCAGTCCAAGCTGCGGAGTGAGACCCTGTAACAAATACACTGAATGAATGAATGAATGAATGAATGAATGAATGAATGAATGCCAGCCAGCCAGCCAGCCAGCTAGCAACTAACTACTCTTTTCCACCCTCCTTCAATAGGAGACTAACAAGGATACAGAAGGTCTATCAGCCTATAAGATTTCAGTTGTTGAATAACTATACACATGAAAATTAGCACTAAGCAAACAGACTAAGGAATGGGTACCAAACAGGAAAAATATGCCAAAATTCAATCATTCCTATGTTTCCATTCTAATGTATAGTATTTGTTTCCTACAGCTTCATTTCACAAAAATGGAGTAGATGAAACTTCACAATAGTGTAGACACAAATAAAACCCTGCAATGCACAAAAAGCTACCAACTAATAGGGTCATAGGGTATGGCAGTACAGTATTAGCTAGCAACCACAAGTCTTCAACGTCCACCCAAAAACAAAATCATATTGCATGGGGCCGGGGAGATGGCTCAGTGGAATAAGCACTTCCCTGGCAAGTGCAAGGGCCTCAGTTCAATCCCTGGTTCCACCAAAAAAAATCATATTGCACAAATTTGGTAATGTAGTTCCACAAAGTGAGTAAAATGGGTATCTGAAATTTCAGTTAACTTTTACATCCTATGCATAAAAACTAGAAAAAAAAATATGCTTCTATTTTTTTCTAAAATCATAGAAAGGGGGCTGGTGAGATGGCTCAGTGGTCTAAAGCACCTACTTAAAACAAGCTCAGCAAAGCACAGGGACCACGGTTCAATCCCCCAGCACCACATGCCAGCCAGCCCCGCCCCCTGGTGGGCTGAGCTGGCCACACACACACACACACACACACACACACACACACATTAAAAAAAATAATAAAAAAAAATTAAAAAAATAAAATAAAATCATAGAAAGTTGCCAGGCATGGTGGTACACACTATAACCCTGGCTCTTGAGAAGCTGAGACAGGAGGATTGTCACAAGTTGGAGGTCATCCTGGACTAAATAGTGAGAGTTCAAGGCCATCCTGAACTATCTCAAAAAAATAAAAATTTTAAAAAGCCACAAAACATCCCTAAACTAATCCAAGATGAGATAAGGATTCATTATGACTAATATGTAGTCCAGAAAACTAGTCATTCATTTTTCCAGACTAAGAATATTAACAAGTCTAATAACGTGTATCAAGACCAAACACATGGCAACTCTACACGACAGGTCTGCTCATCGATTATTCGTTCTATAACCCAATACAGCAAATACACATTTCAGGATGACTGCCTAATTAAAAATAGAAGCAAAAATAAATAAATAATAAATAATAAAAAAATAAAAAAATAAAAAATAAAATAAAAATAGAAGCAGTACTGCTGAGCTTGTCATCTTCCTGTAAAATAAATTGTGGTTTCCATTCAAACCAGATGCACTGTAGCATAAAAACTAGCACCCCCTATTTAATTAGCCATGGAAGCTCACAAATCCATATATTAGCACCAGACAGATCAAAAGCTGGTTCTTACAAGCGCATGGGCTTTCTTGGATAAGCATCATGGTCCTATGAACCAGAACCGCAGTAGCTGGGCCATGACATAAAACAGAAACTTGGGTTCAAAGTTGTAAAGACATTTAGTGGTTAACTAGTTCAATTTTTTGACCAATTCAGGAATCTCCTCTATAACTCAATGAAAAAATGTTAACTAGGTCCCCACTAGGTGCAACACATTACAATAGATTTTATCATATTTATTAAACATTTACCATAACCCAGATTCTTTTCCAAGTGCTTTATATTTAATATTCGCAACAGTTCTGCCAGGCACGGTGGCACACACCTATAATCCCAGCACTCAACAGGCTGAGGCAGGAGGATCATCACGTTTGAGACCAACCTGGGCTACAAAGTGAGCTCAAGACCCTGTCTCAAAAAGACAAAAAATAAATAAATAAAAATAATAACAATAATAACAGTTCTATAGTAGTACTATTAACCCTCTTTTACAAATGTAGAAACAAAGCCAAGAAGGAATTAGTTAATTTGGCTACTCTAATAATCAAGAAGTCATAAGAAGGACACACAGCTCAGCAGTGTAAGCACCTGCCTAGGTAAGCGCAAGGACCTGGGTTCAAATCCCAGTACCAGGAGCTAGGGAGATGGCTCAGTGGAATAAGTGCTTCCCTGGCAAGCACAAGGGCCTGAGTTCAATCCCCGGTTCCGCAAAAACAAAAAAATCAAATCCCAGTACCACATGCAGTGCCAGACCTGCCCCAGGCGCCCAGAGTCGGCCACCAAGACTGGACATGGTGACACACACCTGTAATCCCAGTGCTGGGGAGGCTGAAACAGGAGGATCACTACAAGTCTGAGCTGCATAGTGAGACCCTGTAACAAATATATAATTTTTTTTTAAAGTCATAAAACTGACACTGACCAACATATCAATACTTGATGAAAAATACCTCTTCCTTATTATGCCTAAGATGTTTGAAATGCAGTGAGATAGTGAGGTTAAGCTTGATAGCCTAAATCGTTTGATAATAACAATAAG
>NW_004524683.1:8544622-8545797 GCF_000260255.1 Octodon degus | reverse complement strand
TATAACTATGAATGTCCATTTTGTATCTGTGTATTCAAAGTGGTTAGGATAGATATATAGTTGCATTCTCTTAATGAATAGAATGATTTGTTCTAATGGTATTTGTAAGTAGGATCACAAGTCTGCATCTTGTACAGCAATTAACCACTAAGAAGAATATATGCAGTGTATTATTTTTGAAACTGTACTTTCGGTTTGATTTGAAACTGTCTCATCGCTATATGTTTATCAATAAAACTTTGAGAAGAAAAAAAAAAAATGGGTCAGAGATATAGCTCAGTGGCACAGCATTTACCCACCAAGCTCAAGGTTGTGAATTTGATTTCCAGTACCAAAAGTAAAAAAATTTTAAAAACAAAGAAGAATTTCTGTTGGTCTATGGAAAAGAGCAGTTAATGCTTAATTTTTTTTAATGTATTTATTATTCATGTGTGTGTGTGTGTGTGACCAGCTTAGCCCACCAGGGGACGGGGCTGGCTGGCATGCGGTGCTGGGGGATTGAACCGCTGTCCCTGTGCTTTGCTAAGCTTGTTCTAAGTAGGTGCTTTAGACCACTGAGCCATCTCACCAGCCCAATGCTTAATTTTTATCTGTTTTCTTATCCTCTTTTTTCTTTTTTTCCCCTTTTACTCTCATCTTAATTTCTTATGATTGTTGTGTTCTTTTCCAACTCCGCATGCATATATCTGGTAATATGAACAACAACAGCACTATGCAATACAACAAACACTGTCAAATTCATATTATTTTGTTCAGAGAAAATCTGTATTATTTCTATCTTTTTCTTTTACATTACTATTCTGTATTCTCTTTAAAAAAAATAAATAAAACAAAGTAGAGACCACAGAAAACTAGAAGGTAAATTTTTAGAGATGAATAAGGGAATGCAGGGAGTGGGAAAGAATGAGAGAAGGTAATGGAATTAAAATATTCAAACTAAAGGGGCTGAGAAGATAGCTCAGTGGTCTAAGTGCCTGCTTGTCAAGCGCAAGGACCTGGTTTTGGTCTCTAGTACCACATGCCATGCTTGCACACCAGGCTGAGACAGGAGGATTACTATGAGTCCAAGCTGCTTAGTGAGACCCTATACCAAATAAATAAATAAATAAATAAATAAATAAAAATTTTAATGGGCCGGAGAGATAGCTTAGTAGAATAAGCACTTGCCTGGCAAG
>NW_004524683.1:8541359-8544522 GCF_000260255.1 Octodon degus | reverse complement strand
TTTTTGGGAAGAGTCCACAGGGTGTTCAGGGTCTTACTGCGTAGATCGGACTCATAATGATACACCTGTTTACAGCCTCCCAAGAGCTGGGATTACAGGCCTGCGCCAGCACTCTTGGAGACCAACACAACCGGCCTGAGGATTGAACTCCCAGCCCCTGGGCCTGCTTGTAGGCACTTTAATCCACTGAGCTATTTGGCCGGCCCTTTGTACTCCTTAATCACTATGCTAACACTGCTTCTCTGGCAGGTTATCCAAAACAGCAACACAGTACTCCTCTCCTCCAGGAGCTCAGTTCCAGAAAGACACAACTTTAACATCCTGACAGTGAGGACAGAGAAGTGGGAAAGAAGATAAGTAATTTTAAAGGAAATCAGATGGGTGTGGTAGTGTACACCTGCAACCCCAGCACTCAGGATGCTGAAGCAGAAGAATTAAGTGAGTTGAGCTCCACCCATCTGGACTACATGTGGAGTTCTCAAGGTCACTCTGAACTGCATGTACTACAATCCTGTCTCAAAGAATCAGAGAGAAGAGGAGAGAGGAGAAGGAAGGGTAGGGGAGATGGTAGGGGAGAGGACAGTGAATGGAAAGGAAAAGGTGAGGAGGAAAAGGGTAAATGGAAGAAAGGAAAGGAGGAAATAAACTGGGGCTAAGTATATAGTTAAGGAACACACCACCTGTCTAGCATGCACAGGCTCTAGGTTTAATTTTCAGCAGTTAAATAAAATGCAAATGAAAGTTCAGTTTTTGGTTTTTTTGCAGTACTGAGGATGAAACTCAGGACATTATGCTTGCCAGAAAAGCGATTATACTGCTGAACTGTCTCCCCCAGCCCAAAACTT
Source organism: Octodon degus (assembly GCF_000260255.1). Lineage (NCBI taxonomy): Eukaryota > Metazoa > Chordata > Mammalia > Rodentia > Octodontidae > Octodon > Octodon degus. The sequence goes on along the minus strand of NW_004524683.1, from coordinate 8,543,677 downwards.
CAGTTAATTGTCCCCTAAGGCTGGGTGTGGTAGCTCACATTTAATCCCAGAACTCAGGAAGCTGATGCAGGAGGATGTATGAGGCCAGCCTGGGCTACAAAGTGAGTTCAAGGCCAGTCTGAACTGTATAGTGAGACCCTGTCTCAAAAAGACTCCCTGAAAAAAAAAAAATTGTCCCCCTAATCTATTAAAGTCTCTTTAAAATAAATGGTACACCAGGAATGGTGCCATAATGCCTGTAATTCCAGCACTTAAAAGGCTGAGACAGTAGAACAGTTTTAAGTTTGAGGCCAGCCTTGACTATATAGTGAGATCTTGTCCAAAAATAAAATAAAATAGGGACTGGGGAGATAGTTCAGCAGCATAAGCACCTGCCTGGCAAGCACAAGGTCCTGAGTTTGATTCCAGGTACAGGGGGAAAAAAGTGAAAAATAAAATAAGGCAATTGTTTTCTGTTTTTTGGTTTTGTTTGGGTTTTTTGTGGTTTTTTGTTTGTTTGTTTGTTTGTTTTCTTTTGGTACTGAGAATCAAACTCAGGACCTTGTGTCTGGCAGGAAGGCACTGTGCCACTGAGCTATATCACCAGCCCAGCTAAAAAATAAAATAACAAAAAATACAGTGGAAGCTGGATATGGTGGTTCACACCTGTAATCGGAGTACTCAGGCAAGAGGCCAGCCTGAACTACACAGTGAAACCCTGTCTCAAAAATACAAAAAAAAAAAAAAAAGAAAGAAAGAAAGAAAGAAAGAAAGAAAGAAAGAAAGAAAGAAAGAAAAAGCAAGCAAGCAAAACCTCATTGATAAAAATTTGCACTGGAGGGGCTGGGGAGATGGCTCAGTGGAATAAGCACTTCTCTGGCAAGTGCAAGGGCCTGAGTTCAAACCCTGGTTCTGTCAAAAAAGAAAGAAAAATTTGCACTGGACGTGGCAGCACAGACCCATGATATCAGAACTTGGAGAGGCTGAGGCAGGAGAGCCACAAATCACAGCTCAGTTCCAACAACTTCAAAACCTTGTCTAAGGGCCAAGGATATAGTTCAGCAACACAGTACCTGCCTGACAAGCACAAAGTTCTGAGTTTGATCCCTAGTACCCCCCTCAAAAAAAGAAAGAAAAAGAAAAGAGCTAAACTAGATCAGTGTGAAGGCCCTGGGTTCAATCTCCAGTACTATCCCAGAAATATAATATAATATAATATAATATAAATCACAGAATTTAGTAAAAGTGTTGTATATACAATGACATAAACTGACACTGAACCCTATTCAAGTGATCTGAGATGCTAAAATATAGAGAGATGCGTAAGTTGCAAGACTATCTTTTTTGATCAACTGTCCTATCTGAATTAAAGAAGGTTTAAATGTGACCATCTTGAGCAGATAAAGCAACTCACTTCTATTTCTGAAGTTAGAAAGCTATTTCAGAAACTGTGGGAAGAAAGTAACCAAGAAGTTAGGGTCCTGGGGTTAGGGTAGGCAGTAGTATAGTTTACATTACACAGATTAAAGAAGAAATTGGATAAAAAAGTAAACAGAGTCATTAATATGAAGGACTACTGAAAGCAGCTCAACAAAACATTTTTTCAACTTTGTTTTCTTTCTCAAATATATTATTGTGCCTGAGGGACTATTTCATAGCTATTAAAAGTGACAGTATGTGCTATGAGTGGTGACTCACACTTGTAATCCCAACACTAAGGAAAGGCTGAAGCAGGAAGATCACTGAGTTTAAGTCCAGCTTGGGCAATTTAGCGAGACCTCATTTCATAATAATACAGTACAGTACTTGCCTAACATGAATGAATGAGGCCCTAGATTCAATCCTCAGAATCTCAACACACACACACACACACACACACACACACACACAAAGTCATTTTTCAGCTAGAATATCACTCTTTTTTAAATATAATTTTCTTTAATATTTCTAGGGTCAGTGAGATAGTGGACTAAAGCGCCTGCTTAGGCAAGCACAGGGACTGACATTCCATCCCCTACACCACATGCTGCACCAGCCCAACCCCCAGAGTAAGCTGAGCTGGGCAGAGTCCAGGCGCAGTGACACATGCCTGTAATCCTAGCACTGAGGAGGCTGAAAGCAGGAGGATCACCACAGTTCGAGATGCATAGTGTGACCCTGCAACAACGAAATACATTAAATAATAATAATAATCATGTAATAATAATAATGGCCAGCCAAATAGTTCAGCACATTAAAGCGCCTGCAAGCAGGTGCGTGGGCCAGGGGGTTCGATCCCCAGGCCTGCTATGCTGCCCCCCCCCCCCCAGGAGGCTACATGACCGAGAAGTGCCACTCCC
>NW_004524683.1:8535803-8538068 GCF_000260255.1 Octodon degus | reverse complement strand
CCTATATAACAAGAAATGTAACTTTTGTATCTGATAAGGTCAGTCAGGTACTCTCAGGATTTATCCTGCAGCCCTGTACCGCAGTTTGTAGATCCTTTGTCAGTGTCAGCCATGAGGATGAGTCATGGCCATTGCTTGACCAATTTTCTTTCTGTGAAAGCCTGAGAGAATGTTTTTTCTCTCCATGTGACTCTCCCCAGGCACACTATACATCATCAATCTGGTACTGAAAAATAAATAAATTTTTTAAAGTATTCAAACTATGTTACATGCACGTACCAATATACCAATACAAATCTCATTATTCTATATTACTAAAATGCACTAATAAAAAAAAAAAATCCCCTTGTAGCCGGGTATGATGGCACATGCCTATAATACTAGCATTGGGAAGCAGAGGCAGGAAGACTACCACAACTTCAAGGACAATCTTAGCTACAGGAGCTGGGAGATAGCTCCTGTAGTAAAATAAGTGCTTCCCTGGCAACTACAAGGGCCTGAGTTCAATCCCCAGTTCCACCAAAAAAAAAAAAAAAAAAAAGCACCTGCTTAAGCAGATGCAGGAGCCAGGAGTTCAATCCCCAGGCCTGTCTTGCCAGCTCCGCCCACAGGGCATGATGAGATGGTCATTGAGACTGGACATGGTGGTACGCGCCTGTAATCCCAGCACTTGGGAGGCTGTGAACAGGAGGAAGGAGGATCTTTAGGAATCTGATCTACACAGTGAGACCCTGTAGACCCTGTCCTAAATACAAACAAAAAAGTTTTCCCCCTTGTAAATAAAAGATACAACCAAAATGCCAGGTGAGGTGGTGCACACTTGTAATCCCAACAGTTGGGAGGCTGAGGCAAAAGGATGGCTGTGAGTTCAATGCCAGCCCAGACTACATAATGAGACTATCTCAAAACAAACAAACAAACAAAAAAACATCAAGGATATGGCTCAGAAGCACAGTACCCACCTGCCTGGCAAATGTAAGGTCCCAAGTTTAATTCCCAGTACCTAAAAAACAAGTTATTGGAGATCCTGGGGGCAGAGAGCCCTTAGCTTCACAATATACACATTTATTTTTACACAAAATATTCCAAATCACAAAGGATTTGTGTTTTTAAAAATCATCCTAAATATATATCTGTATAAGAGAATAACATATCATATACCCAGGACACTCCAGATCTCTGAGAATGTAACATCCATGCAATCCAGTAGAATGTCTGTCTCTGTCTCTGTCTCTATCTCTGTGTCTGTCTGTCTGTCTGTCTGTCTGTCTGTCTCTCTCTCTCTCCTTTCTTCTTTTCTTTTTTAAAACCCAAAATCAAACAATCAAACTCAGAACCTTGCACTTAACAGGCAGGCACTGTGCCACTGAGCTATAGCAAACCCCCCCCCCCCAATGACTTTCTGAAGAATATCCAGGAACTTTCACCAACACAACTCTAGGCCCCACCTTGGGGAGAAGCCTGATCTATAGGACTGAACATCTCTTCTGCTACCATATTGGATAAGTATGACATCCACATGGATGATACATTCAACATAGCCTCTTAACTTCCCATTACAAAAACCTATGCTTTCATTCCTTTTCAACAGCACTGAGATTTTTTTTTTGTTTTTTTGTTTTGTCTTTTTAAGACAGGATTTCACTACACAGTTCAAGCTGACTTTGAACTCAGTTTGTAGCCCAGGTTAGCCTTAAACTCAAAATGATCCTCCTGCCTGAGCTTCCAAAGTGCAGGGATTATAGATGTGTTCCACCACACCTAGCTCAGCCTACATTTTTTTGTTGTTGTTCTTGTCATTAGTCTGAAATACTGAACTCTGAGATTTTCAATTATTAACTTTTTTATAAAAAATGGTCTTCCAACACATTTCTTGGGGCCGGGGAGATGGCTCAGTAGAATAAGCGCTTCCCTGGCAAGCGCAAGGGCCTGAGTTCAATCCCTGGTTCTGCCAAAAAAAAACCATTTCTGATTATCTCCTTACTCTCCAAGTATACCAGCTTCCCTGCAGCTTTTATGTCTTCTCATTAGGGTCTTTCCATCATAGGTTCCCAGATAAGACCCTCTGAGCCAATCCTACCTCCCCTATTATCACTAATAATAGAAAGATGCTCCCTATTTTACTGTGGTTTCTTGAAAACTTAAATTCTGGGTGAACTCAATCATCTTCTGGGCTGGGGAGATGGCTCAGTGGAATAAGCGCTTCCCTAGAAAGCACAAGGGCCTGAGTCCAATCCCTGGTTCCACAAAAAAAAAAAAAAAAAA
>NW_004524683.1:8535058-8535703 GCF_000260255.1 Octodon degus | reverse complement strand
TAATAATTCTACTATTTCATAGCCATGAACTATTTCAACAGCATTTCACACTAGCAAAGGAGGTAAAGTGCAACCTGTAACCATTTTCACCGAACAAATAACAGTTTAAAACTCAAGGATAATGGGCTGGGGAGATGGCTCAGTGGAATAAGCACTTCCCTGGCAAGTGCAAGGACCTGAGTTCAATCCCTGGTTCTGCCAAAAAAAAAAAAAAAGAAACTTCATTTAATTGCCATGAGAATATGATGGAATATTCTAGGACATAGTATACATATAAATATATGAAATAAAGCCATAAAACTCAAGGATATCTGTTGCTTACAAAATTCTTTAGCCTAATATTTAAGGACTTGGCCCCACCAAAACTACCCTAGCCAGGCATGGTGGCACAAGCCTGCAATCCCAGCACTTGGGAGACTGAAGCAGGATCTAAAGCCAGCCTGAACTATATAGCAAGACCCTGTCTCAAGAAACTATAATGTCAATAAGTACTATCCTCATCATTATCAACCCCAGACTTAGCCAGCATGTCTAATGTACTGTTACCTGAGCTCAGCTGATATCCTACCGCTTTCCTCCCTTTTGATACTTTTTGACTAGTTTGTTACTCAGCTAGTCTTGAGTCTTCTTTTTTTTTCTTTTTTT
>NW_004524683.1:8533326-8534958 GCF_000260255.1 Octodon degus | reverse complement strand
TGCCGGGCTGGAGAGATGGCTCAGTGGTCTAAAGCACCTACTTGAAACAAGCTTGGCAAAGCACAGGGACCGCGGTTCGATCCCCAGCACCACATGCCAGCCAGACCCGCCCCCTGGTGGGCTGAGCTGGCCACACACACGCACAATAAATAAATGTAATAAATAAAAATAAATATTTAAAAAAAAATAAAATAAAAATAAAAATAAAAGAAATGCCCAACATATTTCCCAGACAAACTTTCTAGTCAATCTACAAAGTTGATTCACCCATGTAAAAGAAGAAAAAATACATGTGTGACACTGGAAAGAACATAGGTCTCAGAAGTAGTCAGACCTTGTTCAAATCCTTGCTTATAGTTTTCCCAAATATATTTTATTTTTATGATGTCAGGGGATCAAACCTAGTGCCTCAAGGATACTAAGCAAATACTCTACATTGAGATCTCCAGACCCAGTCTTTCCAACCGTATACAAGAGGGATAGCAACACCTAAGACACCTAATTCCCACAGTTGTGATCTGTGACAAATCTTTATGGTACCAGATATGCTCTACAGTTTCAACAAAGACAAGCTGCACAATTGTCACCTCTCCTTCACAGTCTGCTGCCTCCCATTTGCACCTCAATCCATGATCTGACTACTGTCATCACTGCATCACTACACTGTCACAATGGCCTTTTAAAGGAAGCAGGTCACTTCCTAACTGTTAAGTTCAGCAGCTTCTTTCTAACCTCATTCTACTTGACCTCTGGACCACCTGACATTGATAGTCATTATTTAACCTGCCCTCCCTTTTTATTTCAGTCCTGAGGATTGAACATAGGGTGGTGCAAATGCTCTGCCAGTGCTCTGCCCCAGAGTTATATTCCCAACTCCAATCTCCCCAATCCCTTTAGAGACAAGGCCTTGCTAAATTTCATAAGGCAGACCTCAAACTTGTAACCCCCCTACCTCAACCTCCCAAGTATCTGGGGTTACAGGCCTGCGCCACCATGTCTGGCTCTCCTCCCTTCTTGATACTCTTTCCTGCTTTGGCTTCTGTAATAATGCCATTCTGTTCTAGTTCATGTCCCATTCCTCTAACTCCTCTCTTTTGGTGTCTATTATCCTTCACACAATGATGGTCCTTCTGGTCCACTGCCCTTTTCTTCTCTTCTTTCAGTATTACCATCCCACATTAAGGCTTCAAATATCCCCATATATTCTCCCTCAGCTCAAATTTATAACCTTTCTCCCAATTTTCAGTCCCAAATTTCAACTACCCAAGCATAATCTTTCAAAACTGAAAACTGGTCCCAAACTGAACTTGCTCAAAACCAAGTTCATTACCTTTCCTCAAAATTCCTCCACACATTCATATTCTCTATTCCCATTATAAGCCAAGTCACAAATCCTTTACTGAAAACAGTTTTTTAAAAAAATCCTCTCAAGGCTGGTCATGGTGACCCATGCCTGTAATCCCAGCACTCAGTAGGCTGAGGGCAGGAACTGGGCTACACAGTGAGTTCAGGGGCAGCCTAGACTATACAATGAGACCCTAGGCTCAGGATGCTGTGGTTCGATCCCCAGAACTCAAGCCAACGAAACCTGCCCTGAAGGCATTCTGAGACAGCCCCCCCCCCAAAAAAAAA
>NW_004524683.1:8530598-8533226 GCF_000260255.1 Octodon degus | reverse complement strand
TTTTTTTGCGGAACCGGGGATTGAACACAGGCCCCTGCGCTTGCCAGGCAAGCACTTACTCCACTGAGCCATCTCCCCAGCTCCAGTCTTGAGTTTTCTTAACTCTACTCCCACAGTCCTTCCAATGTATTCTCTAGACTGAATCCTTCATGTATCTTATGAAGACTCTTTCTCATTTGGCCCCTAGCAGCTCAGTCTCAACTCTATCTCTTCTACCCAGAGACACAATCTACACCAAACACAGACATTGTTCCTACAGCCCTGCTCACATTCAATGACTATGTGTGTCACTGTGTGTTTTTCTTTGATGTGTTTTGCTTTTTTTGTTTTTTTTTAGTTTTTTGGCAGAACCAGGGATTGAACTCAGACCCTTGCGCTTGCCAAGGAAGCACTAATTCCACTGAGCCATCTCCCTGGCCCCAATAAATTTAAATACTGTGATATACATCAAAATTTTCAGTGGAGAAAAAAATAAGAAGATTCCATACTTCCTATGCAAAAACATATTTCCTTCCTATCCAAAAAAATCATTATTTTACTCACTAACAAATATTTATTTAGCATACCCTAGGGGCCAGGCACTATGCCAAGCCCTCGAAAGATGGGTTTTGACAATGCAGACATACACAACCAAAAATTCTAAGAGGGCTGGGTGTGGTGGGTAGCACACCCCTATAATCCCAGCACTCAGGAGGCTGAGGGGGAGGATCCTTAAGAGACTAGCCTGGGCTACCAAGTAAGCTCAAGGGCAGGCTGAACTGCATAAAGAGATCTTGGCTCAAAAGGGAAAAAAAAAAAAAAAAAAAAAGGAAGAAATGTGTGTTGTACTTATTAACATTGAAAATAGGAGCACAAATAGATAGATCAGTGGAGTAAGTGCTTGCCTGGCAAGCACAGGGTCCTAAATTCAATCCCCAGTACCACCTAAAAAAAAAAAAAAAAAAAAGGAAGAAAGGGGAGTTGAGGAGGAGGAGGAAGAAGAGGAGGAAGAAGAAAAGGAGGAAAAAGAGGAGGAGGAGGAAGAGAAAAATTGTGAGAGGGTATAGTCCAAAGTGTCAGCATTCATTATTAACTCATTGATTCTTGGGCAGGTTATAAAAATGTTCTTTCTCCCTAGAAATCTACTCTACTGTCCAGTTCTTCCTTAATAAAAATGCAATACTTTGATAATCACAAAACTTATTTTTAATCTTCCCAAATTATAAATTCTTAGTAGACTGGTACCCAAAGTAAATAGTACTCAAATTTGTGAATCATAGCCAATGTGAGTGCAGAACAACTGAGGACTGTAGTCAGATTATCATACAAGGGGGCTGGAAATATAGCTCAGCAGCATAAGTGCCTGCTTGGCAAGTGCAAGGTTCTGAGTTCAATTTCCAGCACCAGAAAAAAAAAAAAAAGGTGTAACACAAGGAACAGTAAGACTAGAATACACAAAAATATTTCAGGATTTCCAGAGTGAAACTGTTGAAAATCATGTCAAAAAGATCTCATGTAAATAGTACGAGAAACATTAACCATAGGATTAATATCATCCTAGTTTTTCTTATGACAAAAAGAAAATTACATCATTATGTTCTATTTAATGCAGAGAAAGAAAGGTGTTATATAACCTCTTTGGAAGACAAATTAATAAATAACACAATATTTCATCTGTATAATGTTTTACAGTTTATACTTCACAAAGCACTTTGACCTTCACAATAGATTCTGGTTTTTTTATTCCCATTGGATACAGAAACTAAGGACTAAAGGCTGAGGGTGTAACTCAGTGGCAGAGAGCTTGCGCAGTATGCATGAGGCCCTGGTGTCTATGCTTAGCAACAGGGAAAGAAAAAAATGAGTAAGTAATGAATAAGTAAAAGAAACTAAGAGTTGAAATCTGAACAGTCTAACAAAAACTCAAATTCCAAAAACCATGAAAGAAAAGATTGTAAAGTTTGTCTTCATAAAAAATAATAAAATAGCTGGGGCAGGGGAAATAAAATAAGTCAGCACACAAATAGAAGTCTGTGTGATTAACCTACAAGAGGACCTATTTTTCCTCCTCAGCATCTAAAGGGGTGAGGAGGGAAATATTAATAAAACATATCAGACAAAATCTTTCACTTTTTACACAGAGTATTAGAAATCAACAGTAAATGGGCTGGTGAGATGGCTCAGTGGTCTAAAGCACCTATTAGAACAAACTAAGCTAAGCAAAAAGCACAGGGACCACGGTTCAATCCCCCAGCACCACATGCCAGCCAGCCCCGCCCCCTGGTGGGCTGAGCCGGCCACACACACACACACTAAATAAATAAACATTTTAAAAAGAAATCAATAGTGAAGTGATTTATGACTCAATAGAAAAACAGGGGGGCCAGGGATACAGCTCAGTGGCATAAGCACCTGTTTGGCAAGTACAAGGTCCTGAGTTTGATCCCTGGTACCACAAAAAAAAAGAAAGAAAGAAAAGGAAAAATACATAATGAACCTAAACAAGGCAGTTTACAAAAAAGGAAGTAGAAATAACTTAAACATATAAAAAGATATATAAGGGCTGGGAAGATAGCTCAGTGACATAAGCACCTGCCTGGCAAGGCCAAGTTCAATCCCAGGCACACACACCAAAAAAAAAATAAACCT
>NW_004524683.1:8521302-8524382 GCF_000260255.1 Octodon degus | reverse complement strand
TTTTTTTTTTTTGTACCAGGAATTGAATTCAGGACATTGTGCTTGCCTGGCAAGCACTTATGCCGCTGAGCTATCTCCCCGGCCCCCAATTCTGATTTGAACCTTCTTGGAATTGCCTGCTGTTCCGTCTGCTCTAGTCCTTCCTACCACTCTCTCCATTGCACCCCAGTTTCCTCCGAGTCTTGGCTTTGGGCCTGTGTCTTCACTGTCCGGGCTCGCTCCGCACTCACATACAGCATCACACCCAGCCCCAGCTCACCAACCCTCCGCGCACCCTGCGCCTACAGGGTGCAGTCTACACTCCAGCACGTTTTTCTCGGAGACACGCAAGGAAAAGTTTTTCAACTAGACAACCCCGGGTTTCGTTTCTAACTCTGAGGAGTGGCTCAGTCCAGGGTCTTCCGAAAGAAGGGGACAGGACAGGGTCGCGGAGGGGGGTCTGTGAGGGTGCGGCGGGCGGCAGAGGGAGGAGCCTGGGGCGAGGTGAGGAGTTGGAGTTGGAGTTGGGGCACTCAGCAGGGAGTGGAGGCTGCGGTGTGCTTCACAAGGGCGGAAACTCCCGAGGAAGGTCTTGGGGGCTCGGACACCTTGTCCCAACCCGCGCTGACTTTGGACCGACCCTGAAACGGAGGGGTGCAGCAGGGGAAAGGTCGAGGGGGGAGTGTCCCCTGCGCCGCGCCCAGGGCCCTGACCTCAGCGCCCAGCCAGACTAAGGAGGTGCGGCGCCGCAACGCCAGGTTCGTGCCCCGGCGCCCCGACGTTACCTGAGGAGGCTCCAAGCGGCCGGAGCGGAGCCGGGGCGGGCGGGCGCGGGCGCGGGAGCCGGCGGCCCAGGGCAAGCATAGTAGCCCGCGCGGCTCCAGGTGGCGGCGACTTTTCAGCCGGCCGAGGTGGTGGGGGTCCCTTGAGCGCACGCGGGCGAGTCAGCGGGGCTAGCAGTGGCCCAGGACGAGGAGACCGTTGCCATGGCCCCGCCGTCGAGGCCGTTTCCCCCGCGCCTGCTTGGCGGGGCCAGGAGGACGAGCCTGCGGGGGAGACCTAAAGGGCAGCGGGAAGCTCCTCCAGGACTCCCGGCCGAGGACTGCTAAAGCTTAGGCAGGCGAGCTAGGGGCGGGGTCACCTCCGGTCACGCCCCCTATGGATCCTCCCTCAGACCAGCCAATCAATGGTTGATCTTTGATAAACGAGCTAGTAGAATTGTCCAATTAGCGTTAGGAATGCCACGTGGTATGAGGGCGGGCACAACGGGCGTACAGAAAAGCCAATCAACACCCCTAGGCGCCAACTCTTTGAGAATGAAGGGAACCAATAGGAAGAAAGTGAAGGTAAAAACAGAAGAGGCAGTGTGTCTAAAAGGAAGAACCTAGGGGCAGAGACTACTCCAGAGGAAATCCAGAGCCAAGAAGTTTCTCAGAAGGCAAAAAAGCAACCCAGGAGGGACTAATCAAAACGTCAAAGACAAAACAATTGGTAATAGACAAAGTAAAAAAATGGAGTACATGAACGCGACTTTTGAGTTGGTTAAATAAAGTATAACTGAGAAAGGAAAAGCCATTTGTGCATGGTGGCACATGCCTGTAATCCCAGCATTGAGAGCATTCCAGGACTGGGAAAATTAGCTCAGCATCTCAAGCGCCTGCCTGGCAAGCACAAGGTCCTGGGTTCAATCCCCAATACCCACCCCCCCAAAAAAAAGGAAAAGAAAGAAAAAAGAGACAATTCCAGACTAAACTGTACAGCGAGACCTTGTCTTAAAAAAAAAAAAAGTATGAAAAATAGAAATAAAATAAATTAATAGAAAAGAAAGAAAAAGGAAATCCACGTGAATGCAGTGTTCTGCAGCGTCTTCACAGAGCCAAACAATGAGGGAAAGATTAAAAGACTGGACTGTTGGGGCTGAGGAGTTGGCTTAGTAGAATAAGCGCTTCCCTGGCAAGTTCAAGGGCCTGAGTTCAGTCCCCGGTTTCATAAAAAAAAAATAATAATAATAATAATAAATAAAAGACTAGACTGTGGAGGCTTAAAAGAGGTAACACTTCAACTGGCCTGAAAACAGTCTTTTGGAAGAGGTGTGTTAAAAGAATTCAATCCAACTGATAAATGGGTACAACTGGGTGTGGTGGCATACGCCTGTAATCCTGGCACTCAAAAGGCTGAGGCAGGCAGATCACCAAGAGATCAAGGCTAGCTTAGGCTATACACTGAGTTCAAGGCCTGAACTACAAAGCAAAGACTGTCTAAAAAAAAAAAAAAAGCACCTATTTCCTCACACCTTCCATTTGCCAGGGCCCTGGGAGTTCCTAAACTCAAGCCTCAGGAGCTGCGCCAGCGAGCAAGAGCAAGGAGGACTGTAAAGGATAGGCCTTACAGCACCAGAATTCCATAGTGTTATGGACCTCCTTTCAATCTTTAGACTCCTCTCTTCTGGAAGAGGGGGATCTTGATAGGTGAGTGGGATTTAAATAATCAGATTACTGTTGATCCTGGTGGCAGCGAAATTTAAGGAAGATGTAGAGTTAAAAAAAAAAAGGGGGGGGGGATGGTTACAGCTCAGCACTGTAGTCCCTCCCTGGCAAGCACAATGACCCGGGTTCAATCTCTGGTACTGCACGTGGTGCACTGAAACTGAGCGTGGTGGTGCACACCTATAATCCCAGCGCTGGGGAAACTGAGACAGGAGGATCACTAGAGTCTCAGCTGCTTAGCAAGACCCCATATGAACGAACAAATGGACCCCATATGAACAAACAAATGAATGAAAGAAAGAAGAAAGGAAAAGAAGAACAGGTCCCCCCCCAAAAAAAAAAAAACAAAAATAGAGGAAAAAAGAGATTAAATGTGGGCTGAGTTTATATGCCAAAATGGGCACTGTTTAGGAACATTAATTAATAGCTCGCAAAAATCTCTGAAAGGAGAAAAATATCACCAGTCAAGTTCTCTGGTCTAAAGCATTTTTAGTATCATTCTTAAACAACAAATCATGTGCTGCCACCTGGTGACAGTTCAAATACTACTGTTCTAGGAAAGAAAGGGAAGGGAAGGGAAGGGAAGGCAGGGGAGGGGAGGGGAGGGAAAGGGAA
>NW_004524683.1:8518101-8519734 GCF_000260255.1 Octodon degus | reverse complement strand
GAGTATCTAGAACACAAAGCCCGTGTAAGAAGAAATAAAGCCATCCACAACTAGAGAAATATACTTTTCAGAGAGCCAAATTGTGGGAAGGCCAAATTCATTTGCCCCAAGCATTTTTTTTAATGAAATATAATAGAAATGGGCTGCGTACAGCTTGTTGGCATACAGCATGCCTAACATGCTGGACCTTGGGCATAATCTTTAACATAAAAGAAAGAAAAGAAAAATTAACAGAGTACATCTACTCCTAATAAGTTTTATTAAATACTTCTAATAAGTATTGAATCATGAAGGCTGGGGAGATAGCTCAATGGTCTAAGCACCTGCCTGGCAAGCATGAGGACTCAGGTTCTATCCCCAGTACCACAAGCAGTGCTGACCACAGAAACCAGGCATGGTGGCACACGCCTGTGATCCCAGAACTGGGGAGACTGAAACAGGAGGATCGCTACATGTCTGAGCTGTGTAGAAAGACCCTGTACCAAATAATAAATAAATAAAAAGACTTAAAAGTATTGAACCATGAAGTTATTGGTTTAGTGATAAATATGTACATGTATATTTACTGGAGGTCACTGTCAAAAATTTCTGATGATCATAGTCTGAAGTCAGAGAGACTTAAGACCAGGGAAGAGATTGCTATAGAAACAGGCTGAAATATTCATCTGTGATGCCTGTCACTTGGGAGTGAAGGTCGGGGCAATAAATAGCACCAAAGGTCTGGCAGCTGCAGCATGGCGTCAGGGGCGGCTGAGGCGGTGGCAACGGTGGTGGAGGTCGGCTCGGCCCAGCAGTTTGAGGAGCATCTGCGCCTCAAAGCCAAGTCCCTCCTTGTGGTCCATTTCTGGGCGCCATGGGCTCCACAGTGTGTGCAAATGAATGATGTAATGGCCGAGTTGGCTAAGGAACACCCTCAAGTTTCATTTGTGAAGTTGGAAGCTGAAGCAGTTCCAGAAGTATCTGAAAAATATGAAATTAGTTCTGTTCCCACCTTTCTGTTTTTCAAGAATTCTCAGAAAATCGACCGATTAGATGGAGCACATGCCCCAGAGTTGACCAAAAAAGTTCAACGACATGCTTCTAGCAGCTCCTTCCCACCCAGTGCTAATGAGTGTATTAAAGAAGATCTTAACCTTCGCCTGAAGAAGTTAATAAATGCTGCCCCGTGCATGTTGTTCATGAAAGGAACTCCTGAAGAACCACGCTGTGGTTTCAGCAAGCAGATGGTGGAAATTCTCCATAAGCATAATATTCAGTTTAGCAGTTTTGATATCTTCTCAGATGAAGAAGTTTGGCAGGGGCTAAAAACCTATTCCAATTGGCCCACCTATCCTCAGCTTTATGTTTCCGGGGAGCTTATAGGAGGACTTGACATAATTAAGGAGCTAGAAGCATCTCAAGAACTAGATACAATTTGTCCCAAAGCTCCCAAATTAGAAGAAAGGCTCAAAGTGCTGACAAATAAAGCTTCTGTGATGCTCTTTATGAAAGGAAACAAACAGGAGGCAAAATGTGGATTTAGCAAACAAATTCTGGAAATACTGAATAGTACCAGTGTTGAATTTGAAACATTTGATATATTGGAAGATGAAGAAGTTCGGCAAGGACTGAAAGTGTACTCCAACTGGCCAAC
>NW_004524683.1:8513875-8517200 GCF_000260255.1 Octodon degus | reverse complement strand
AGAAGCTGGAGATAAAGAAAGTAAATTTCCTCCTGCCCAGCTCCAGGATTCACCAGAAAATATTACCCTCCTCTGTGATCCCATAGTACTACTGCCCCACAGCAGGGTCATACTTCATTCAACTCACCAGAATGGGACCTTCTCTCTTTCCAACTTCGCTTAAATGTGTACTTAGAAGGTGCAGCTATAGATGTCTGGGATTTAAAAGGTATAGGTCACATAACAGAGGAAAAAAGAGTACAGCTAAGTCTCTGTGAATCATCGCTCAGAAAACACATCAGGGAAACCAGGAATAGTGGTACACATCTATAAACACAGTACTCAGAAGACAGAGGCAGAAGGACTGCCTTCAGTTCAAGGCCAACCTGGGCTACATAGGGAGTTCCAAGCTAGCCTGTACTACACAGCAAAACCCTGCCTCGGAAAAAAAAAAAAAAAAAAAAAAAAAAAGTTTTTATTGCAGAACATTTCAAAGGAAAAAAAAAAAAAAAAAAAGATAGAAAGCAAGAAAAAAAAACACATCAGGAAAAGTTAGGCTACTTTATTGTAGCTGGAGAGGAGGGCTGGGTAGGCAGGGAGAAGTCTCAGCAGAGACACCACACCCCAGATGGATCAAATGAGACAGGAAGGCTACCCAAAGCAAGCTTGGGGGAGGGTGGGCAAAGAAGGCTTCACCCCATTCTTCACATGTCCTCATGACTCACTCAGGAATATCTTGGGGTCCTGAAGGAATAGGTTATCTTGCTCAAGACTCAGCATGGAACTGACAGTCACTAGGTTCAAGGTTAGAAAGGATATTCCTCTGGAGATCTAAGAGGAAGGAAAAGGGAAGAGAAAAAACAGTAAGTACTATGCTATGCACAGAGGTATGTCCTGAGCCTGTTTGATAAAAAGGATTTATCTCTCCAGTGCCAAGCATTAAGCAGCAGACAACTTGTATTATTCATTTTCACTCCCACCAGGGCCAAGATCATTATCTTACCCCTACTTAGTTTCCTTAAAAGTTCTGAGCTACTGTTACTATCTGGAAGACAGACTTTAGAGCTAGATGAAGGTGGAAACAAAGTAAAGGTGGTGACCAGTGTGGCAGCTTAGATTGGAAGATATGAACAAAGGACCTGGAAAGAACAGAATCAGAGGTAGTGATGGTGACGATGGGCCTAGGGGACCCTCTTAGCACTAACCTGTCCTTTCTGAAGCCAGGATTCCAGTCTTCTTTTCCCTTTTACATCCAAATACAGAGAGGTATTTCAGTGATCCTGGATCATGAATGTCCCATACTGCCCTAATGGACTGCACCCAACTTGGCCCCTTCTGACCAAATTCAGACTAGCTGAACTTCAGTCTCCAGGGCTTGACCTCTGTGAGACAAATCCTCTTCACCTTCCTAGCACCCATACCTCCTGACTTGAGGAGGGTCAGGGAATCCCAGGCTTCTGGTCTGGCAATCTCCAGACGTGATCCTTGCTTTCTTGGCTACTTTGCTGCTGCTCCAAATCTGCCAGACCATGAACATAGGTAGGATGAGAACTCTGCTTCTATAGAAAGAGGCTCTCTCTCTATAATTGACCTATTAGCACACAAAATGATCAGTGGGCAAGGACAGTTTCTCACAGCATAGAATCAATGAAATGGGTAAAAGAGCTTTGGAGAAAGGAAAAATCAGTATAGGGGAAGAAATGGTAGAGATGGAGTAAAACATGATCAGAGGCCCAGAGGCCCCTCAAGAATAGAGAAAGAATGGTGCCTCCACTTGGAAGTATATGAAGGACAAGAATGATCCTGGTCTTACCTTCCAGCTGCAGTCGTGAGCCTGCCAGGCATCAGCCATAGGTTTCACTAGCAGCTCCTGGTGCTGGCCTGCAGATGAGAGAGAATATAAAGTGACTGTTCTTCAGCTTTTCCTTCCTTGCCTTGTGACTAGTCTGGTGCTGAAAACAGACAAAAGCATTCTGGTTCAACTGATGGAAGGTTTCCAAGCTGACTAGAAAAGCTAAGCTCACTCATGAGAGGCAAAGAACAAGATGAAATATTATGCCAGACTTCTCAATAGTGCAGACAGAGAGCAATGACTGGGCTGGGGAGATGGCTCAGTAGAATAAGCGCTTGCCTGGCAAGCACAGGGCCCTGAGTTCAATCCCCAGTACCACCAAAAAAAAAAAAAAAAAAAAAAAAAAGAGCAATGACTACTTGTTAGGAAGCACTCCAGAAAAAAGAACAAAAAATTACATACACACCCTCAATTTTTACTTACTGAGCTGGTTCTGCAACTTTAGCTCCTTCTGAAGAATCTCAAACTTCCACAGCAGTTGTCACCTACATGAGTGACAATAGTGTCATTCCAGAGTTAATAGACAAACCCAGAGTGAGGAGGCCATCAGTCTCCCAGAACACCAAGATTTCAGAGGCCTCAAAAAAGTAAGACCTTAAAATAAAGTAAAATAAAAAAGTAAGACCTTGCCCATCACATACTCAGTCTGAAGTCACTGATAAAGAACAGTGGAGTACTACACTCTCCTGGTCTTGATTCCATTTGGCTTTGGTTATGTGTCTCCTGCAAATACAAGTCCAGCAGTTCCCTTTCCAGCTCCTCCAGCTGTTGCACCAGGAGATGGGCTTGCCTTTCTGAGGCCCCATGCAGTAACTTTAATGATGTTATTGTGTGGCAAGTTGAGTGTCAGCCCTTCTCACTGAGAACTTTACATTTGAACACAGACATTGCTTGCAAATTAAGATATATGCAGGGCCAGGGAGATAGCTCAGTAGTCTAAGTGTCTGCCTGGCAAGTGCAAGGACTCAGGTCAATCCAGGTTACTGCATGCAGTGCTAGCTGAGCCAGCCACTGAAAACAAGCATGGTGGCACACTCTTGTAATCCCAGTGCTGAGGAATCTGAGACAGGAGGATCACAATGAATCTGAGCTATGTAGTAAGACCCTATATCAAATAAATAAATAAATAAATTTTTAAAAAAAATTTAAAAGATATGCACGCACAAGAGGTGTGCAGCACAAATATATGCACAAGCTGGGTGTGATAGTACATGCCCATAATCCCAGCACATTTGGGAGGCTGAGGCAGGAGGATCACTGAAGAGTTCCTATTCAGCCTGGGCTCCATAGTGAGTTCAAAGCCAACCTACATTACATAGGAAGACCCTATCTCCAAAAAAAATTGTGTGCACACCACATATAAAGCTAGATGTAGGGGCTAGGGAAATAGCTCAGTTGAATAAGCACTTGTCTGGCAAGTGCAAGGGCCTGAGTTCAATCTCTGGCTCCGCAAAGGAAAAAAAAAAACAGTTCTGCAAAAATTGTACTTTGTAT
>NW_004524683.1:8499905-8513775 GCF_000260255.1 Octodon degus | reverse complement strand
ACAAAGGAAGACCCTATCTCCAAAAAAAAAAAAAAAAAAAATCATTAAAACAAAACATACTGTGTGCATAAAGAAAAGAAAATCTGACCTGATATCTTTCAGGGCACTGATCTTGTACATTGGCTGCTGTTAATGCTTCAGCAGGCCCTGTACAGCCTGCTTCAGTTCTTCAGTCACCTACCCAAGGGGGGAAAAAAAACACAGGAGCTACTGTGTAAGAGGCTTATCCAACCCTGGTATTCTTATCTCATACATGCACCATATATACAAACCTATAATCCCAAGCCTCACCTGAGCCTGAGAGTGAAACTGGGATCAGAGAATAGTAAATTCATTCCAGAGAGAGGGTGGCTTAGAGGCTTCAGCCCCACTGAGACTCTCGAGAACAAGGAAAGCGTCTTGAGTCATGGCTGATGAGTTTGGGCTCCTAACCAGGGAGGCAAATGACAAGAGGAAATCTAGGTTCCAGTCAGCTCTCCTGTGAGAGAATAAAGAAGGTGCAAGGGCAAGGTCTGTGTGGGAAAGAATTGTGGGAGAACAGAATGTTTGAGAAAAGAGCTCAGCAAAGGGTTGGAATTTGCAAGGAATACTGAATGGTACAGGTATGCCGAGAAGGCAGATCTAAAAATAAAAACTGAAAAAAGAAAATTAAAAAGCACCTGAGGTACATCCCCGGTTCCTCCAAAAGTAAAAAAGAATAAAAATAAACAAATAAAAGAGGGCAGACCTTGAAAAGAGAAAAGGCTTGGGGCCGGGGAGATGGCTCAGTGGAATAAGCACTTCCCTGGCAAGCGCAAGGGCCTGAGTTCAAACCCCGGTTCCACCAAAATAGAGAGAGAGAGAGAGAGAGAGAGAGAGAGAGAGAGAGAGAGAGAGAGCTGGGGATTAAAAGGAGACAGTAATTATCTGTGTTGTAAACCAGCAGGGCATACAGCCTCTGCTACAAAACAAATAGTCGCACAGGCCAGTGAATTCTGAGTGTCTTTTAACCTGTCACACCTACAAACAACGACCTGTGCTTCCTCACCTTCATCCAAGCTACATTTCCATCAGTTGCTTTCAGAAACTCATCGAGCTTCTCAGACCAGCTCAGGTTCCTACTCATTTTGTGGCAGGGGTTTTTAACTCCCTAGCTTCTCCTATCCTTGCTCTCCCAACAGAGTATAACCGGGGCCCAGGAAGGGCCACAGCATTAGAATGGAAGGAGGTGAGTGAGAATGCAATGTCAGGGACAGAGATGCAATATCAAACCAAAACTGCGACTCTGACAGGCACTAGGCAAGGCAGTGGCGTTCTTCGGAACCGGGAGGAAATCCTTTTTTTTTTTTTCCGGAACCGGGGATTGAACTCAGGCCCTTGCGCTTGCCAAGGAAGCGCTTATTCTACTGAGCCATCTCCCCGGCCCCTATTTTTATTTATTTATTTATTTTTATCTTTTTTTTTCGGGAAGAAATCGGAATGCCCTCAAACGCAGATATCAAACCACTGGAAGAGGTGCCGAGACTGGCGCCACCATGCGAAATTTGTGTCAGTATTTACTGCCGCCGCTAAATTCAAACACTGGAACCTGAGGCGAAAGTGTGACTTTAGACAACAGGATACCTTAAAAGTCCGCCTCTTTTGCCTTTTGGTTCCGCCGATCCGCGGCCTAAGAGGCAGTCATGGCGCCCAGCCGGAATGGCATGATTCTGAAGCCCCACT
Source organism: Octodon degus (assembly GCF_000260255.1). Taxonomy (NCBI): domain Eukaryota; kingdom Metazoa; phylum Chordata; class Mammalia; order Rodentia; family Octodontidae; genus Octodon; species Octodon degus. The sequence continues at coordinate 8,512,074 of NW_004524683.1, read as the reverse complement.
TCCACAAGGACTGGCAGCGGCGTGTGGCTACGTGGTTCAACCAGCCAGCTCGGAAGATCCGCCGGCGCAAGGCCCGGCAGGCCAAAGCGCGCCGCATTGCCCCGCGCCCCGCGTCCGGGCCCATCGTGCGCTGCCCCACCATGCGCTACCACACCAAGGTCCGAGCCGGCAGGGGCTTCAGCCTGGAGGAGCTGCGGGTGGCCGGTATTCACAAGAAGGTGGCCCGGACCATTGGCATCTCGGTGGACCCGAGGCGGCGGAACAAATCCACCGAGTCCCTGCAGGCCAACGTGCAGCGGCTGAAAGAGTACTGTTATGGGTCACTCAGAATAGGAACCAGATCAGCCAGGTTGGAATTTGGAAAGCCGTTTATTACTGAGCTCAGGGCCCCCCAGTCTGCTCTCACGCAGGAGAGGACCGAAAGGGCGGCAGCCCAAGAAGCAGGAAGGGGTTTTAAACCTTGGAATCACATTGCGTTTGATAAGCAAATTTACTGTCTGACACAAAATAAAGCTTTTAGAGTGATTGGGACCAGGACTTGAACTACATTTTCTGGGGCTGTTGTTTCAGTTTCTGGTTAATTTGCACCTGAGTACCTGCAGGCAGCCTTGCATAGCCTGAAGGTTACAAGGAGTTAGAAGCCTTTGTTTAAAGGTATTGGTGAGTTTTATCTAGCAAACTATGGGTAACAGCCACTATTTACTAAACAATCTAAAACAATGGGTGGGTATGCATTTACAACAGAAAGCACAAGATTCACACCCACATAGCCTAAAATGTGAGTTAGCCCATTACAAGTACTGCTCCAAGCTCATCCTCTTCCCCAGGAAGCCATCGGCCCCCCAAAAGGGAGACAGCTCGGCTGAAGAACTCATGTTGGCCGCCCAGCTGACAGGACCTGTGATGCCCATCAGGAATGTCTACAAGAAGGAGAAGGCCAGGGTCATCACAGAGGAGGAAAAGAACTTCAAGGCATTCGCCAGTCTGCGCATGGCCCGTGCCAACGCCCGGCTCTTTGGCATCCGGGCCAAGAGAGCCAAGGAAGCCGCAGTGCAGGATGTTGAGAAGAAAAAATAAAACACTGTTGGGATCTTGTAATAAATGCTCCGAAAAGCCAAAAAAAAAAAAAAAAAAGTCCGCCTCTTTTAAAGACAAACAGCGCTGGAGGAGACCGACCTAACATTTCCAAGGAAGAATACATGCGTTCACACCCCCACCAAGAAGCCTGTCGGGACACCGAGTCCTCTAAACTCTATAACAATGGGTTCCAAAACAAAACTGGACTACCAGTCCCAGGATGCATAGCGCAGACCCGATTTTTTAGCGGGCTGCTGGCCCCAATCACTCCAGGGAAATGGAGTCCAAGCTGCAGTGGAAAATAACGGCCCAATTGGCCTTAAGACTTCATTTCCCAGAAAGCTCAGCGTGTGCTGTGTGTAGTGTGTGCAGCGTGTGCTATGGATCCGCTTGTCGCAGAGCTCAAGCAGAAGGTTGAAGACACGCTGTGCCCTTTTGGCTTCGAGGTTTACCCCTTTCAGGTTCGTTTATTACTCCAGTAGTTCTAGGGTGAGGTGTGTGATTGACCTGGGTGCAACTAGTTTGAAGCCTCGGGAGCCTTTTGATTATCCCCAAACTCTTCTGGGCTAACGATGGGGACAGTGTGTCAGCGGGGACTTGCATTAAAAAAAAAAGAGAGAGAGAGAAAGAGAAGCGGTTGTATTTGCCTTCTACTCCCACCATACGATCCTGTATCCTGTGTGGCTTTTTCACCTACGTAATTTACAAGAAGAAAGGCACCTATAGGGTCTGAATCACCTTGGAAGCTTCTAATGGAATTAGGAGACCTCAAGATGTGAATGATTGGCATGGCTATGATTTAGGTTAACTAAGACAGGAAGGGCATTTCTGGTACTGAGCGAGAAACAATTGGCTGGCCAGGCGTGGTGGAGCACATCTGTATTCCCAGCACTGGAAAGCTGAGGTAAGAGTATCACTGTAAGTTCAAGGCCAGCCTGAACTGCATAGTAAAACCTTATCTCAAAAAAGCAAACAAGAAAGAAAGAAAATAATTAGCTGATAAAGAAGGATAAGCTCCAGACATTTCTAGGTAAATGGGTGCACCTTAAGACTGTACTTGAAAGTGAAATAAATCGAACACACATGTGTAAATACCAACTTGTTTCTCTAGTGTGAGAAACTGAAAGTGTAGAGAAGGACCAAAATATATAATAGGTATTGTGTAATAGGAAGAAATGTTCAAATAGGGAGGGGAACAAAGGAAGAGGAGAAGGGAAGGTTAAGAAAGAAAAAAAGGAACAAAATGGATACAAAACTTGTGTAGGAAAAAAAAAAGTATGTAGATGGTGAAGGGAGGAGAGGCTGAAGGGAGAGGAGAAGAATGGGGGGAAAAGTTATATCATGTACAGATACAAATTCTCTATTATGAATGTGACCCTATGTATATCTAAAATGTATCAATAATCTGTGATTGGAAAAAGAAGAAAAGAGAGAAGAAAGAATTGGCTGGTTTGTCCCTTGTAGCAACAGAAGGGTAATTCATGATGTTGCTAATCAACAGGACTGAGCCAAATATAGAAATCCTGAATACTCGCCTGGCACAGAAGTCTCTGGCACCTACCCTCACCCCATCTCCAGTCCTTTTACATAAGTTCAGTTCCCCCCATCAGTGCTGGCTGCACTGAGTTGTATACTTAAAACACAAGGTTAAATCAACTTGACATTAAATTTCCTGATGCTTAATGACAGCCTTACTTCCTACTCATCCCACTGAGAGGTGCACAGCAGGGCTGCACAGAGAATGTAAAGGGTGCAATAGATTCCATGTAGCTTGGGCAAGAACATGACAAAAAAAAAAAAAAAAAAAAAAAAAAAAGAGAAAAAAAGAAAGTGAGGGCTGGAGATGTAGCTTAATGGTAGAGTATTTGACTAGCATGTTGAATACTCAACTTGCCAGGTGTGATGGTGCACTCCTGTAATCCCCACACTCAGGAGGCTGAGGCAGGAGGATTGCTTCAAATTTGAGGCCAGCATGAGCATGGGCTGTTGCAAAGTGAATTCAAGACAAGCCAGAACTGCAAAAAGACCAAAGGCAGATGGGGGAACGAAATTCAATTATATATGACAAGCTCCTCCAGCAAAGATAAAGAGGATTCCTGCAAGCTCAAGGCCAGCATGAGTAACATCCCAAAATTCAGTGTGAGTAAAAATATGGAAGTAGTGATGCATGGCAGATGTGGAGGACAGAGAGAACGCCTATCTGGAAAGTCTGGGTAGTAAGAACTGTTGTACTGAACAGTGTGAGCTGCAGCCCAGCTATTTAGTCTGAACCCCTACTCCTGACCTCTCCTAACCTACATGGACTCACCCAGCAAAATCTTTGTCCCCATGGGGCTGGGGAAATAGCTCAGTAGAATAAGTACTTGCCTGGCAAGCGCAAGAGCCTGAGTTCAATCCTCGGTTCCAAGAAAAAAAAAAGATCTTTGTCTCCTGAATCTCCCAAATCCATCCCTTTCTATCCCTCCTATCCATGCTCTGGTCACAGTTGCTGTTACTCATTTGGGTTATTGTAATAACCTCCTTGCTATAATCTTGCCTCTAATCCCTCCTCTACACTTCAGCCAGATATTTCTTTTTTTTTTAATGTGTATTTATTTATTTATTGTGTGTGTGTGTGTGTGTGTGGCCAGCTCAGCCCACCAGGGGGCAGGGCTGGCTGGTATGTGGTGCTGGGGGATTGAACCGTGGTCCCTGTGTTTTGCTTAGCTTAGCTTGTTCTAAGTAGGTGCTTTAGACCACTGAGCCATCTCACCAGCCCCGATATTTCTTTTTTTTTGTTTTTGGTGCCGAGGACTGAACCCAGGGCTTCCAGCTTGCTAGGCAAGCATTCTACCGCTGAGCCAAATCCACAGCCCCTCAGCCAGATATTTCTAAAGCTAATCATATCAGTTTACTGTGTGTGTGTGTGTGTGTGTGTGTGTGTGTGTGTGTGTGTGTGTGGAACCAAGTATTGAACTCAGGCCCTTGCACTTGCCAGGCAAGCATTTATTCTACTGAGCTACCTCCCTGGTCCCTACTCTTGATTTTGATTGCTGTTTTGCTTTTCTATTTATAGTCCTGGGAATCAAACTAAGCATGTTAGGCAAGTGCTGTACCACTCGGCTACATATCCACCCCTCACTTTACTTTGTTTGTTTTTGCGGAATCCAGGGATTAAACTCAGGCCCTTGCACTTACCAGGCAAGTGTTTAGTCTACTGAGCTGTCTCCCTGGCCCCCTCACTTTACTTTAAATCTTCAGTGGTTCTTCATTGTCACCAAATTGATCCATAGTCCTTAAATTGGTGTTCAAGGTCAGTCACAGTCTCACTCCTCAGTCTCCAGCTTAGTCTCTGTTCTCTGATATAGACCTTTCTCCTCTGTCAAACTACTGTTTGTTTTTCTACACACAGGCTCTGTACTTTTCTACCTGTGCCTTTCTTTACCGTGTAACCTCTATTTAAAATATACAATGATACCAATTTGATTTGAAACTGTCTCATTGCTATTTGTTTCTCAATAAAATTATGGAGAAAAAAATAAAATATACTATGGGAGGGCCAGCCAGATAGCTCACTGGGCTAAAGCACCTGCTTAGGTAGGCACAGGGACCCACGTTTGATCCGCAGCAAGCCATGCTGGCCTTACCCCCCAGAGTGTGCTGAGACAGCGATTGAGACTGAACCCGGTGGCGCACCTGTAATCCCAGTGCTTGGGAGACTGAAAACAGGAGGATCACTACAAGTCCAAGCTGTGTAATAGACCCTGTAGACTATAAAAAATTTTTAAAAGTTAAAAAAAAAATAAAATAAAATATACAGTGGGGCTGAGGAGGGAAGGGATAGAAAATGGTTAAGATATGATAATAGAGGTACCAATTCCCGAAATTTTTTGTTTTGTTTTGTTTTGTTTGCAATACTGGGGATTGAACTCAGGACCATCTGCTTACCAGGCAAGTGCTAACTGAGCTATCTCCCTGGGCCCCAATTCCCCAAAATGAATAGACTATTGTGTACAAGTATGCACTAATAGGGGCTGGTAAGATAGCTTAGCAGTCTAAAGCACCTGATTAAGCAAGCTTAGGCAGATGCAGGGGACCACACTTTGATCCCCAGCATCACATGCTGCTGAGCCAGCCTCCCCCCAAAAAAGATAGATAGATAGAAAATTAAAAGAAAATATTATGGGCATAGACAGTAATATAAATAGAAAGCAATGAGGTTTGTTTTGTTTTGACTGTTTTTCCTTTCTTTCAGAGGTCTCACTTCTCAGTTTAGGCTAGCCATAAATTCACTATTTAGCCAAGGCTGGCCTCAAAATCATGGTGATTATCCTGCCTCAGCTTCCCCAGTGCTGGGATTATAGGCATGCATCACTATGCCCAGTGTGCATTTTATGTATTTTTTAAACGCTAAAAACTCAGTATTGGGGCTGGTGAGATGGCTCAGTGGTCTAAAACACCTACTTAGAACAAGCTAAGCTAAGCAAAGCACAGGGACTGCGGTTCAATCCCCTAGCACCACATGCCAGCCAGCCCCGCCCCCTGGTGGGCTGAGCTGGCCACACACACACACACACACACACACACAATAAATATTTTTTTAAAAATAAATAAAATAAAAACTCAGTATTGCCAGGCATGCTGGCACATGCCTATAATCCCAGCATTCAGGAAGGTGAGTCAGGAAGATCTCCACAAGTTCCAGGCCAGCCTGGACTATATAGTGAGTTCAAGGGCAGCTTGAACTGCACAGTGAGTTTCTATCTCAAACCATCCCCACCAAAAAACCCCAGAAGTTTCTCCCTCTTACCATCCTTCAATGATCCTCCTTCCTCAGCCTCCCAAATGCAGAGATTTCTGGCATGGCTCACTATGACCGGCTCTGTTCTACTTTTGGAGTGCAAGGGGTTGAACCCAGGGGTTCGTATATACCAAGCAAGTACTCTGCCAACTAAGCTATATCCCTAGCCCTCTGCCTATTTTATTTCCCTGTCCAAAACAAAACAAAAAAAGCTGGGCATGGTGGTGCATGCCTGTAATCCCAGCACTTGGGAAGCTGAGGCAAGAGGATCATTGTGAGTTTGAGACCAGCCTGGGCTACAAAGTGATCTCAAGGCCAGCCTGTCAAATTCGGATGAGTTGCTCATATACTGTGTATACATGATACATCATCACCAAAAATTTATCCAATGAGATGGAGGCTGGGGCAAAATGTATGAAACATGGATACTCAGCTAGATATGGACTTGGCTAAGGCCTAAGCGAGCTCTCTGGCCTGGCCTGAGGTTTTATTTCTATTCCAGGTGGCCTGGTACAATGAACTTCTGCCTTCAGCCTTCCACCTGCCCCTGCCAGGACCTACCCTGGCCTTCCTGGTACTCAGCACACCTGCCATGTTTGACCAGGCCCTCAAACCATTCTTGCAGAGCCGCCACCTCCAACCACTGTCTGACCCCGTGGATCAGTGTGTGGCCTACCACCTAAGGCGTGTTTCAGAGGTGAGCAGGCTTCATTTTTACACAACCCTCAAACCTACACCTGCTTCCATCTTCACATAGCTCAGTCCAAGATCTAGACCTACAGCTAGGAACTACTTCACGTGACATGACAACCTGAAACCAGCTGTGATATTTGGTGATTTCACCCTCTTCCACTTTCTCACACCCAAGTTCTACCCTCTTTAGCAGATTCAGTGTAAAATTCATCTCACTTACCCTACAATGATGGGCAACTCTGCAAACTTGACGCCAGTCATCATAATAGGAATGAGCCAATTGCCCAAGCATTGTTTTCCCCCTCTGCCCTACATTTGCAAGCCTTATGCAGTGCTTGTGGCCTTTACAGAAGAGCAGTATTTTTTTTTTCCAAATGCCTTCAGGGCAGGTTTGGCTGGCTTGTGTTGTGGGGATCGAACCACAGCAACCTGAGCCTGACTGCTTTGTTGAAACAGCCACTTAAAAGAACTGAGCTAAGGAGCAGGCCCCCAGAAGAGCAATATTTCAACACCACATGTACTGAGATGTACACATGCTGAGTGTCACCACGCTGAGATTCCAACTGAGCACCTTGTGTAGAAACGAGACCTCGCAGAAAGATGTGTAATTTTCTTCACTTTGTAGCCTCCACATGTAAATGTCATGTATTCCCTTCAAGCAAGACTTCCAAGGACAGATCCACTTTAGTAAACACAAATTAAGGCTCCAGGACAAAACCACAACTCCTTTTATGCTTTCATAGGTTTTTTATTTTTCCGGTAGCAGGGATCAAACTCAGGACCTTGTGCTTGCCAGGCAGGTGCTTATGCTACTGAACTATACCCAGCACAATTCTTATGCTGACTGGAGCCTCTCTTTTGTCTCAGAGCCTCCCAGAGCTGCAGGTGGAAGTCATTGCCGACTATGAGCTGCACCCCAATCGGCGTCCTAAGATCCTGGCCCAGACAGCAGCCCATGTTGCAGGAGCTGCTTATTACTATCAACGACAAGACGTGGAGGCTGACCCGTGGGGGTCCCAGGTCAGAGGACAAATGGGAATGAGTGGGGTATACTGAGGGAAAGAGTAAAGGCTCTTCAAAATTACCCCATCAGGTCCCACATAATTCCACTTTCCCTGGATGAAATTCACATACAATGTAGAACAAGGGAGTAATGTCCTGGCCCAGGGACCCACCCCACCACATGCTTTTTGGAACTTACCTAGACAAATTAGGTCAGAAAACCTGGTCTAGCTAGGTGATGCTGCATGCCCATAATGCCAGCACTTGGAGGCTGTGGCAGGAGAATCAGAGGATCTTATATTCAGTTCAAAGTGAGCCTGGACTACATAGTGAGATTCTACCTTGAAAAACTGAAAATAAAAAAGCAAACTTTCTATTAGTCTTTAAAACCCTGCTTTTCAGGGCTGTCTCAGGTGGAAAGAAAGCAGAAACCAAAAAGCAGCAAGACTAGAGAATTTGAGGCTCAGCTTGAGGGAGCACTTCCTTAGCATGACTTTATCCAAGTGCTCCAATTGGGGACAGTTGCACACACCCGTAATCCCAAACACTCAGGAGCCTGAAGCAGGATGTAAAGTCCAAGGCCAACCAGGGCAGTTAGCCAAGAAGGCTGTCCTACAATTTAAAGGGGAAAGGATACTCAATGGTAGAATACTTGCTAAGCCCCCTAGTTCAAGGGGGAGTGTATGGAGTCAGTATATGTTGAGTGGAAGGTAAGTGATGAAGTGATTTGCAGGAATAGTAGTTAGAAATGGTGACAAGGTAACCTCCATTGAGATTGCTTTTCCTGTTATCCCCAGCACATAGCAGGCGTGTGCATACATCCCCGATTTGGAGGCTGGTTTGCCATTCGAGGGGTGGTGTTGCTGCCAGGGATCCAAGCACCAGATCTACTGCCCAGAAAGCCCCCTGACTGTGTGCCTGCAAGAGCTGACCGAATTACCCTGCTTGAGAACTTCAATTTCCACTGGAGAGACTGGACTTACCGGGATGCTGTGAAGCCCCAGGAGCGATACTCAGAAGAACAAAAAGCCTACTTTTCCACACCACCTGCCCAACGCCTGGCCCTATTAGGCTTAACCCCACCCTCTGAGAAGCCTAACACACCCCTTGAACTTCCCCTTACTAAGCTAACTGAGAAGCCACATAAGCTACCCAAAGGTAGAAGCTGGCTCAGCCCCAGTGTCTCACCACCTGGATCCCCTGGCCCTTGGTACCATCAACCCCTGTAGGAACCCATTTATCCTGCTGCTTACCAGGACTTAATTGGCCTTGGCACAGCAAAGTTTTAGTTCCTATAGGAAATAACTCCTTTGGGTAAAGATATCTTCAATGAAGAATAAAGTTCATTTTAGGTTTCAAGGGCTGGTCAAAGACCCATCTAGAAGATAGCCTGTTTTGGTCTCCCAGTCCTCCCAAGGTTAGTTAGGGCCTGGGGGTGACGACCCCTAATGACCACCTCGAGTTATAAACCAACTATCTAAGGCACTTAGAAGCACCTAAGAGTATGCTGGTGGGCAAGGGAAATGTCCCAAGTTCAATCTCAGTACAATAAAAAAAATTTTTTTTTGAAGTATGTTGGCTATCACTAAAAGCCCAAGAATCCTGCATTGTTTATAGGTCTGGTCTGTTACATGGAAGGTAGACAAAATACAACATGAAGGCCATGTGATAAAAGGAGGCATGAAGCAAAAGACTCATTAACTTCCACCCAAGGATACCAATGCCATCTTCCATTCAGTTCCAAAGGGACTAAAGTTTCAGTTCTCTTTTATAGGGCAGGTACAAGGCTTTTGTCATAAGATGTCAAACTTCTGGTTCCCAGGCAGCCCTTCCAGTTGTATTAATGATAAAAGGGGCCAGGGAGATGGCTCAGTGGAATAAGTGCTTGCCTGGCAAGAGCAGGGGCCTGAGTTCAATTGCCAGTTCTGCCAAAAAAAAAACCCAAAAACAAAACGATATATAAGTAATCTCTATTCCGGGGAGATGGCTCAGTAGAATAAGCGCTTCCCTGGAAAGCGTAAGGGCCTGAGTTCAATCCCTGGTTCTGCAAGAAAAAATATCAGAAACAATCTCACTAAAGCCATAAATTGTAACCTGGTATGTAACATTACAAGAGTACTAACACCATTCCTTGGGTCTACCTGCATTTTCCAAAACAATTTTTTTGGGGGGAGGGGAAGATCAGGATCAAACTCAAGACCTTGCACCAGACCCGCCCAATATAATTCTTTTTTTTTTGGAATTCTAATTCTGAGGCAGCTCTCAATTTTTTTTCCCCCTGCAGGGATAATCCAAGTTATTATCTCATTAAAACAAAAAATCACCAACATCTCAATTCCGAGTTTTAATAGGCACTACAAAAGGTCAACGAATGGCCTTGGCACTGCTATTGGGACATCACATATTATCATTTTCATATGGTCCACTACTAAATCCAGCTCAGGCCATTATCACCAGTGGAAGATGGTTTCCCAACCCCTACAGGAAAAACACATTGTCACACAAATCGTGTTTAAAGCATGAAAAAAAAAAAAAATGTACAAAAGAGATTTTGTTCTCTTGGCCCACTGCTCACTTCTGCTTAGAGAAATACTCTTTGCTTTTCTGGACATCTGGCTTGATGGTATCACTGCCAGGCTTCCACCCAGCTGGGCACACTGCAAGAGAAAGGAACAACTCATTACTACCCTCGCTGTTATGTACCACCCTATTCCTATGGACAGTGGGCTACCTCACAATCAATCTGAGCATTCCGTCTCAGGACAGAAAACTTTCGATGCAATTTCTCAACCATCCTTTCAGTGTCAAGTTAATTACTTTATAAACATTAATCTTCACAGCACTAGCATATTTGTATCTAATTTCTTCATATACCTAACATTTAAAATTAAGTAACGGGGCTGGTGAGATGGCTCAGTGGTCTAAAGCACCTACTTAGAACAAGCTTAGCTAAAGCACAGGGACCGCGGTTCAATCTCCAGCACCACATGCCAGCCGGCCCTGCCCCCTGGTGGGCTGAGCTGGCCACACACACACACACAAAAAAAAAAATAAATAAAATAAATTAATTAAAAAAATAAAAGTAGCAACTTCAAATATGTTGGGGTTTTTTTTCTCCTTGGACACAAGGTTTCACTACCTAGTTTAGGCTGGCCTTTAATTTAAAAATCCTCTGGCCGCTTTCTGGTGGCGCAGTAGAAGCAGAAATTCTTTAAGACCAAGAAAAAGTGATGGAAAAATCAGGAATGGATCCTGTTAACTATATGACATCTGATGCAGCTGTAGAAATTGAAAATCAAAGTGATAGCTCTTCATCGGGTAGCAGCTTATTTAAAACACAATGTGCACCTTCCTTACCTAAACGGACTCAAAGAAAACCTGTGAAGAAACTGGTTCATATACCTGAGAATATTCAAACAGATTCATCCAGTGACTCATCCATAGAACCAAGACCATTGACTTTGAAGGCTATTTTTGAAAGATTCAAGAAGAAACGTAAGAAGAGGAAATACAAGCCAAAATTAACACCAAGAGGAAGACCAAAAGGAAAGGAAAACACTAGAAGATCAAACAGATAAAAAACAAATCAAAGAAAAAGGACCTACGTTTCCAATTTTACAGTCTGAGGATGGAAGGAAACCATTACCTTGGAGGAAGATTTTAAGTTTTGAGCAAGCTGTTGCAAGAGGATTTTTTAACTATATTGAAAAACTGGAGTACGAATACCACCTTAAGGAATCACTGAAACAAATGAATGTTGGTGAGGATTTAGAAAAAGACGACCTTGATAGTCGTAGATACAAATACTTGGATGATGACGGCTCCATTTCTCCTATTGAAGAGTCAGGAGCAGAAGATGAGACAACACATCTTGAACATGATGCATGTGATATCAAATTAGTAGAGGAGAGTTGTTTCATTATAAGTTCTGAATTTTCAAGCAAGATGAATGTGTGTTTACCAAAAGAGAAGAATAAAGAAGCTGCTTTGTCTACAAAGAGAGTTTCTAAGGCCAGAAATAACGGACAGAGGGCAGAAAGATCTGAAAAGGAGATAAACGTGAATGTCATAGAAGGTGGTGGTACGTGAAGATACCTTTTATTCTTACAGGATTCTGTTTAAACATGGGCCTGGAGTTGAAAGGTATAAAAACAAATTTTAAGATGTTGGCAAAGAAAATTGATACATGACATAAAATGGAAAAATGGACTGTTTTGCCCTGTGATTTATTCAATTGGCAGTTCTCCATGGTTCATCCAGATTCATAGCCCTGCATACCTGGGACTGGTTGGCAGAGCAACAATGATCTTGACTCTTGCTTTATTCAGAGTTAAACCCAGAGCCTTGTGTATGTACTGCCTGAGAGCTAATCATTGGTGACTTGACTTCATTCCATGTGTAAACTGACTGGATAAGGATTATAGTCCTTATACATGGTGAACTAATTCAAATAATCATTAATAAAAGTTAATTGTTGGGGTTGGTGAGATGGCCCAGTGGTCTAAAGCACATACTTAGAACAAACTTGGCAAAGCACAGGGACCGCGGTTCAATCCCCCAGCACCACATGCCAGCCAGCCTGCTCCCTGGTGGGCTGAGCTGGCCACACACACACAC
>NW_004524683.1:8487035-8499435 GCF_000260255.1 Octodon degus | reverse complement strand
CATGTGGTGCTGGGGGATTGAACCGCGGTCCCTGATGCTTTTGCTAAGCTTGTTCTAAGTAGGTGCTTTAGACCACTGAGCCATCTCTCCAGCCCCGATGGTACATTCTTTAAAGGTCAGACTTCAAAACACAAAATTGAGCAATTCGGGGCCAGGGAGATGGCTCAGTGGAATAAGCGTTTCCCTGGCAAGTGCAAGGGCCTGAGTTCAATCCCCAGTTCCGGAAAAAAAAGACTGAATAACTCCCCAGTGGCAGCATTTGATATTCTAGATAGGCAGCAATTTCCTTGGGTGAGGGACCAAAACCACCCTAATGCATCCTTTTCAGGAAGTGCTTGTTAGCCCTAGGCCAAAGTATACTTGCTCTGAAACACAGCGGATCAATATTACCTAGGACTGCACTTGTAATTTTATTGGCAGACCAGTTTTGCCCCACCTCTTGATTCTCTAATGGGTCAACATTACCTGAGACTGGCAGTCCTCTATCGTAGGTCCTATAATCTTTCAGTGTGTGGTGGTAGAATCAAACAAGTCTTGCACATGCTAAGAAAACTCTATCTTTGAATCCCATTATCTTAGCATGCTAAAGACTCTGGATCAATTCCCCTTTTTTATAGGTGTGGAGAATCAAACTCACCTCATACACTTGCCAGGCAAGTACTATGCTGCTGAGCTATATATATATATCCCTAGCCCAATCCTCACTTTTTTGGGTTTTGTTTTGTTAAATGGTATACTTTCTCTCTAGATGTGATCTCTGGATTTTTAGTTTATGCTAACACATCTGTGAAATCCTCCCACATTCCACTCAGAGCTCTAGCAGTGGACAAAGCAGAGCCAAGAAAAAGTCTTGAACAAAAAGCTTTTGTATTCTACTTAGTTACCCAGAAACAATTTTTTTTCTTTTTGGCGGAACCAGAGATTGAACTCAGGTCCTTACTGAGCCATCTCCCTGGCCCACAGAAACAATTTTTGAATAGACATACTCACCCCCATCTCATGGGGTAGTTATTTGTATCCAGTATCCCCCTTCTACCCTACCACCACCAGCACCACCACCATTGTTCTGTTACCAGGAACAAAGCTACAAAGCTAGCTAGCAATAAAACTTTTTTGTCTTTTTGAGACACAGCCTCACTATGTGTTTCAGGCTGGCTCTGAACTCCCAAGGATCCTCTTGTCTCAGTGTACCACCATGCTAAGCTCAACTGTTTAAAAATTGTTACTGCAGGCTGGGGAGATAGGTTGGTGGTCTTAGCACCTGCCTGGTATACACAAGTACCCGGGTTCAATCCCAGGTATCACACTGTGCTCGCCAGAACCCCAGCATGGTGGCACACACCTGTAATGCCAGTGTTCGGGAGGCTGACACAAAAGAATCACTAAGTCGGAAGTGTGTATTGAGAGCCTGTATCAAATAAATATATCTAAAAATTTTTATTGTATATATATATGCCTCTAAACATGAGCCCATTTTGTTTTTTGTCCTTTGAGCAACTCCCTTCCAGCTGCAAGAGTTTACCTATTTCCTTTTATTTGCAAATGATCCTTTTTTCACCTAAAAAATGACCATCTTTTTGGCCATTCCTCATAGGATCAGGCCACAATCTCACTAGGACTGAGCCATCCTCTCCCACCAAGACTAAAACTAGATATTAGGGGTGGTTCCCACCTCCCAAAACACATAAGCAATCCTCAGTTCCCAACTCTATCCTGCCTCAATTCTTTTAGCACCTGTACTCTTGCCTGACTTGAGAACAAAGAGCATATTATATCTACCTCTAACAAATCCTTCTCATGCCTGTTATTGAGGCATCCTGGAACCTGCATACTTAAAGAGGTAGGTTAAGTTCTTTATTTCAGCCCAGGGATACCTAGACCAATTACCTTCTCCATGTTTGTCAGTGAACTGAAAAGCCTGAACGAGTCTCAGAGTTTCATCTACAGAGCGGCCAACAGGAAGGTCGTTAACTGTGATCTGCCGAAGGATACCCTTATCATCAATGATAAAAAGGCCCCTGAAGTGAAGAGATCGACAGAGAAACAAGTTATTTCTTTAAAACTTCACTTTGTTAGAATAGAGAAATTGAACTCCCAAACAGCCTTACCAATACTGCATGAAAAAATGAGGAAGCAGTCTCCAGATCAGGACTCTAGCTTTCTCCAAATAGCTTCCAACTTATTGAATCATTCTCTTAATAAAATCCATTCTCCTAGCCAAGATACATACCTGAATGAGATGCCTTCATCGGCCTTTAAGACCCCATAATCCTGAGCAATGGCACGCTTGGGATCTGACACCAAAGGAATGTTCATAGGCCCCAATCCTCCTTGTTTCTTGGGTGTGTTGATCCTACAGCAACAAGCATATATTCAATCACATTCACTCAAAATCTATTAGAATATTAATTCTACCTATTCATTCCCCTTTCCCACAGTGCTATCTAACATCTTCTCAAAAAACTTCACAAGAATTTTCTAGTAGTAAGGTTAATGGCTGAAAACATTGAAGGCGGGTCACCAGTGAACATGCAGCTGCAACTCAAGCTGCTTCTCCACTGCCAGGAATAAAGGCACAGAAAGTCAACCTCTGTACTCCTTTCCCATGAGGAGCCAGAAGTCAATACTTGAGAAAGTCTTTTGCTGGGGTCAGGGAGATGGCTCAGTAGAATAAGCCCTTCCCTGGCAAACGCAAGGGCCTGAGTTCAATCCCTGGTTCCACAAAAAAAAAAGTCTTTTGCTGAGTCTCCCAGTTGATGCATATAGTCCATATGTCAAATGGACCAAAAGATTTACCATGCCAGATGACAAAAGTGAGAATCCACAGAAGCACCAATCACTTGGCAGTTAAGTTTTTTAAATTCTTCTGCCCTGTCACTGAACGCAATTATCTCCGTGGGGCACACAAAGGTGAAGTCAAGAGGATAAAAGAAGAATACAACATATTTTCCTAGAGAGAAAAAGAAAGGAGTTACAGGTTAGTCATGAAACACATTTCCATCTTTACAGAAAATAAATAAGGGCTGGCCAGATAGCTCAGTGGACTAAAGCACCTGCTTAGGCAGAATGCAGTGGCTGGGGTCCAATCCCCAGCTTGCTGGGTTTGCCCCTGTGGCACACGGCTGACACTGTGACAGAGACTAGGCATGGCACGCACCTATAATCCCAGCACATGGGAGGCTGAAAACAGGAAGATCACTACAAGTCCAATCTATATAGTCAGACCCTGTAGACCCTGTCCTAAATACACTTTTAAAAAATTTTTTAAAAAGCAAAGAAATAAGATCAAAAGATGCCCCTGGGCTGGGCATATAGTTCAGTGGTTTTAAATGCCTGTCTGGCAAGTGCAAGGTCCAAGTTTGATTCCTGGTAATAAAAGAAAAAGAGGTCTTTTTTGGTCTTTGTGAGAAAGTCTCACTATGCAGTTCAGGCTGGCCTTCAGCTCACTTTGTAGCTCAGGTTGGTCTCAAACTCAATGATCCTCCTGCCTCAGTCTCCTGGGAGCTGGGATTACAGGCCTATGTGCCACCATGCCCCACTGAGGCCTTTTATAAAGTGAATAACAGGGGGCTGAGGAGATGGCTCAGTGGAATAAGCGCTTCCCTGGCAAGCACAAGGACCTGAATTCAATCCCTGGTTCTGCAAAAAATAAAAATAAAAAATAATACAGTGAATGACAGGCACAGTAATGGCTTGATACTAAGATGCTCAATCTACATATATGTATTCCTAGCAGCTTTTATAAGCTGTTCCAGCATAAAGGCAGAATGAGAACTTAAGGTTATCTAATTAAGAAAAGCAAAAGAGTTATTCACTAGTAGTCTAATACCAATGTTTAAGAACAGTGCTCAGGGGGGCCAGGGAGATAGCTGAATGGAATAAGCGCTTCCCTGGCAAGCGCAAGGGCCTGAGTTCAATCCCTGGTTCTGAAAAAAAAAAAAAAAAACATGTTCATTACAGCTGAGATAGCTCAGAATTAAAATAACTGGATTCACCCTGGCTGCAAGGTAATGAGACCAACAAAAAGAAATCATAGTCTTTGTAATTCTCCCATGATGAACCATAGTAATGGGATAAGGTTTAAGTGATCCCATAAATCACAATAAATGTTGCCTGGACAAGACAGGGCAAGAAAAGTTTTGTAAGCAAAATGTCCAAGATCTGGGTGTGGTGGCAAATGCTTGTAATCCCAGCACTCCAAGGGCTGAGGTAGATCTTTGTGAGTTCAAGACCAGCCTGGGATATATAGCAAGACCCTATCCAAAAAATAAGAGTACTGATAGGACTACTAGTGGCAATTTTAGTCACTCAGAATACTACTGGGGAAAAAAACAAAAACAAAAACAAAAAAAAACCAACCCTGCTACTGAAATACATCTTCAAACTGTTCATGCAACCTCTCACCATACCTAACGGGCTGAGCTCCTGGAACATTTCCAAATAGTCACTTCATAGCAGCAATGTGTTAAACTCAAAACAACCAGCCCTGGAATCAACTAGAAAAATCTCCAGGGCTATGCCTAACAAGCTCTTCAAAGCCCCAACAGGTCAAACCCTACAGTGCAGACAGCAACTCCTCCTAGGCCATGACCCTGTATATTCCTGAGAGCCAAGTCACTTCCCTATGGGTACTTAACTTGTTTACTAGGAAATTTCCTCCACATGGCCCTCTCTTATTGCACTCACCCAACAATGAAGTATGATATGTACGGAAAACTAAAAGCATTCTCTAGGAACTGGTAACTATCACTAAGGCAGTGACACTTAACATTAGGATTTACACTCTAAAACATTTATTTATTTATTTATTTATTGTGTGTGTGTGTGTGTGTCCAGCTCAGCCCACCAGGGGGCGAGGCTGGCTGGCATGTGGTGCTGGGGGATCGAACCGTGGTCCCTGTGCTTTGCCAAGCTTGTTCCAAGTAGGTACTTTAGACCACTGAGCCAACTCGCCAGCCCGAAATATTACTGTTTTTTTTGGAACCGGGACTTGAACTCAGACCCTTGCGCTTGCCAGGGAAGCACTTATTCTACTGAGCCATCTCTCCGGCCCTTTTTTTTTTTTTTTTTTTTGCAGAACCGGGGATTGAACTCAGGCCCTTGCGCTTGCCAGGGAAGCACTTATTCCACTGAGCCATCTCCCCAGCCCTACACTCTAATCTATACCCTCAACCAAACCAGGACAAGCTAAGACTACAAGGCAAAGAAAGAAGAACCTTGATAGAACTTAACAAGTGTCCATGAAATTATGACAACAGAAAGAGGAGCTAGTGTAACAACACAAATTCTTCTCTGGGGCAAGCAAAACGGTCAAGGGGTGCTGGGGATATAGCTCAGCTGCACAGTGCCTGTCAGGTAAGCATAAGGTTTTGTTTTGTTTTTTTAACCATGAGGTTTTGAGTTCAGATTCCCAGTACAAAAAAAATTAGATTAGCTGAGTGCAAGCCTATATATATGTAATCCTAGCACTCGGGAAGCTAAAGCAGGATTGATAAGAAACTCAAGGCCAGCCTGGGATATACAATTAGTTCAAGAGTAGCTTGAACTGTACAGCAAGACCCTCTCTCAAAAACTAAAAAAGGGGGCCAGCAGGATAGCTCAGCAGCCCAAAGCTCCTGCTTAGGCAGGTGCAGGGGAAGAGGTTCCATCCAGAACAGAACCACAAGCTGTGGGGGCTTGCCCAAAAGCTCAGCTGTTTAAGTGACTGATTAAACAAAGCAATCAGGATGCTGTGGTTGATCCCCAGATCCTCAAGCCTTACCAGACCTGCCCTGAAAGCATCCTGAGCCAGACCAAAAAAAAAAATAAAAATAAAAATAAACCCACTTCAGAACCACATGCTGTGCCAGCCCTCCAGCCCTGCCCCCAGGAGGCTATGAGGCTCTAAATGGGGGCCAGGCAGATGGCTCAGTGAATGAGTGCTTCCTGGGCATGAGTTCAATCCCCAGTTCCGCAAAAAAAAAAAAAAGGTCTAAATGTAAAAGTCCTCTTATAACAAGAAATGAGAATTTTTTTCTTTGATAAATGGAATTTTCCAATAAAATAACTAAGAACAAGTATACTACAAAGATAATTGCGGGTATTATCTCCACACACAAGGAAGTATACCTTCTCCAGAATCTATTTTGACCCAGGAGCTATGTAACTATCCTTGTCATCAATAATTACCACTTAATTGACAATAGTCACCTGCTCTAAAGACCTTGTCCTAAGAGGCAGACCATTTATTTATTTTTCATTTTATTTATTTATTTGTATTTTAGGGAAGGATCTACTTGGTGTTCAGTCTCACTACTAGATAGGACACATAGTGATCCAACTGTTTACAGCCTCCCAAGAGCCGAGATTGCAGGGCCAGCACAGCCAGCACCTGCAAGTGGACAGACTATTTTATAGTGAAACATAACAAATTAAACCTATACAATCACTCTTACCTTTGTAGTCAGACAGGCTGATATCTTTGAACTGACCATCTGGCATAACAGCTGTGGCTTTAAAGTTGGGGGCAGGGTGCCCGATTTTGGCACTTCCAGAAGACATCTTGCTATCAGCTGAAAAAATTGAAATTAGAAATTAATTTTTCTAGAGATTCAAAAGCCTTTACCTACTTAAAACTTAGTGACAGATAAAGTAAGTACCATAGGTGGTGGTGCATGTCAGTAATACTAGCAGGAGGACTAGGAAGGAAGAGTACTTCGGAGGTTAGCCTGGGATGCAGAGTTTATTTAAAGCCATTCTGGGCCGGGGAGATGGCTCAGTGGAATGTGCGGCTTCCCTGGCAAGCGCAAGGTCCTCAGTTCAATCTCCAGTTCCGCCACAAAAATAAATAAATAAATAAATAAAGCCATTCTGAACTACACAGTGATGCTGTCTCAACCAAAAAAAAAAAAAAAAATAGTGGGCAAGGATGTAGCTCCATGGTACAGGACCCACCTAGCAAGCACAAAGGCCCGGAGTTTGACTCTTTATGAAGAAAAAGAAAAACCCAGCAAGTGAATACCTAAGTTTCACATTAGTAAAAGACAGGTTGACAGTTAAGGGTCACAATCACGTATTCAAACTTTTCCACCAGATAGAAACAAAAGGGAAGGAAGTAGAGTCAAACCATGACCCAAATGGCACAATGCCACCCACACCGAATGTTTAGCTCCCCTAGACAAGTCATGTTATCCTTTCACTGAACTCTGCCTACATCTGTTTTGTAACATGGGATGCACACTTGACCTACCAGGTAGTCTCATCCAAGAAAGGACTATGTAAAGCCACCCCAACTTTTTTACTTTTTTTTTTTTTTTTTTTTTTTAACCAGAACCGGGGATTGAACTCAGGCCTTTGAGCTTGCCAGGGAAGCACTTATTCCACTGAGCCATCTACCCGTACCCGACCCCAACTTTTTCAAATGGCAAAGCCAATTACCTCGGCATCTACTCATTTTCACAACTTCACGTGTTGTATTCAGGCCAAAAGAGCTTTCAAAAACAGGTTTCTAGCCAAACGCGGTGTACACCTATAATTCCAGCACTTGGGAAGAAGGATCCTTTGTGAGTTCAAGGCCAGTCTTAACTGCACAGTGAGATGTCGTCTCAAAATACCAAATAAAAAATGTCTGGGAGAGCTCAAAAAAAAAAAAGAAAAAAAAAAAACTCCCAAAGTTAATCTGTTGCTAAGAAATAGCACTAGATTCACCCAGATCAACAAAGGTTTAAAACACCACACTGGTGGAGATGTGTAGCCCGGTAGTACATTACCTGCCTAACAAGCATAAAGCCCTGAGTTCAATTCTTAAGTACCAAATGAGACAGTAAATAAAAAATTTTGTTATTAGAGAAAGTAAGTAAAAAATAAAATCAGATAATCTGGCAAATTTTGGTCTGAAAGCCAAGCTTCTAACTCCCAAAGTTCTTGGTCACCATATAACCAGAAGAATTTTTAGGAGCAATCATCGAGAATTTTTATACCATTTTAAAAATAATCTAGGCCAACTGTAGTGGTGCATGCCTGCTACCCCAGCACTCTAGGAGGCTGACATAACAGTATTCAAAGTTCGAACACAGTCCGGGCAATTGGGCAAGATGGTGGCCCAAAACTAAAAATATTTTTAAAAGCTCTGTGTAAGGGACTGTGTAAGCTCTGTGTAAGGGTCCAACTCAATTCAAAACACTTTCCTGCTTTTTTATTTTCGACAGTGTCTTACTATGCAGTTCAGGTTAGCCTTAAGTTCACTTTTTAGTCCAGGCCGGTCTCTAATTCACAACGATCCTCCAATCCTGTCTCAGCCTCCCGAATGCCAACTGCAGTTGTGCACCACCACACTCGGCTGTTTCAATTTTTTAACACTTTAACAAAAATGAAGAATACGGCATCCTGTAGTTTATCGATAAACTATAGTGTGTTCCTATCATAAAGGGAATCCTTATAACCCACTTTACAAAGTGGCCACCGCGTCCGATGCCTCAACCACTCCCGGGAAAGTCGAGCTTCCGCCCGGAGCCGGACCCCTCCCTGCCAAGAACCTGGCTTTGGCGCGCTTCCCGAGCCCCCTTCTGGTACTTTTCTGCCAAGCACATCAGGCTCCTCGGCATTCAAGGAAAGCCCTGGCGGACCACACTACGAATGTGAAGTCAGATGGAACCCACAGGCAAAAAGGACGGTGGTCCCGTAGACTCCATCACCACCAGCCCGCTCCGCCGCGCCAATCAACGCCCTTTGCTTGGGCAGCAGACGAAGGCGAAACTCGACGTCCGCCTCAGAACTCCCCTCCGCCGGCACACTAGTGCGGCACGCTCAAGAGAGCGAACCACGCGCTGCGTCACGTCCCAGCAGCGTCGGAACAAGAGGAGGAAAAGGGAACCTGCGGAACGTGACGACCCCCGGCTACCTGGCTTCAACAAGGGGGCGAGGCCCGCACACGCACCAGTTCCGACGCCGGGATCTTCCAACCGCAAACCACCAACACAGAGAGGAAGAAGACACGCGAAGCGTGCGCGGGGCGCGGATTTTATAGACGGCTCGGCTCTCGCGAGATTCAGAGGGGCGGGGGACGCGGGAGGAGGCAGAGGAGGGGGACAGGGCAGAGCCCCGCCCTCCCCAGAGGCCGGGCGAGATGACTCAGGACTTTTTCTAGGTGGGAGCAGGAGTGGGCCTAGAAAGTACCCGTGGTCTCCACGCCGTCACCCCTGCCTGAGGTCCGAGAGTGCCGTGCCCCGTTGCCCGCCCCGTCCTTTAATCAGGGGGTGTCTGCAGGGGCTTGAGACTGCACGCGCTAGTCTCCTCCTTATAGTTTTCAAGTCCTCCCTGTCCCTCAGTCACCTCTTCCAGCAGCCTCCATTGTTCTCTGGAGAACAGGGACGCTTCTGTCGCCCCACAGGCCGTCCCTTAAGTCTCTGAATCTGATCTTGTCACTTCTCTAATGCGTGATTTTTAAAACTGGGCTCTGTAGTCAATTCCCTGAGTTATAGTTCTTCACTGTCATTTTGTATGTTTAGGTAGATGGAGGGGCGGAAATAGGATTAACTGACGATTTATTGATTTATCTGCGGGGTGGGGGCACAGTGGAAGGAGTGCAAAGCCCGCCATTTTTCCAAGGGACCGCGATTCGGGATGTATTTTATCCTGCTGCCATTAGGGATGAAGCTCTTCTGGGTCACGATCTCTTCAAATTAATCTGCATTGAACTTGGTGAAACCCCACTTGGAGATGTGGATCTTCTGGCAGCCAGGAAACTTCAGTTTGGCCCTGCTTAGGGCCTCATTCACTTGTACCTTGTCCTTCAGCTTAGGGTGGCTGCCCATGTGAACCATGGCCACTGTGCCCTGGGGCTTCCCAAAGGTACCCCAAGGACCATCTGCAGCCTGTCAGCCCTAGAACAGGACAAGGTTCTGTTGGTGGAGCCGCACCCAGCAGCTTTTACTGGCAGAAATCCAAGAGGCCTGAGGAGCTTCAGGAGCTTCAGAACAGAGCTGCACAGAGTGGTCAGACACCTTGTGGTCACAGAGTGGCAATATACCACTTGTGGTAAATTCTTCCACACCAGGTCAAGAGATGCGGATTTTGGCATCAAGGATGCCTGGCCAGAAGCAGGACTTCGGGTATCGCTTGTTTTGTTGTTGTTGTTTTGAGGAACCAGGGATTGAACTCAGGCTCCTGCACTTGCCAGGCAAGTGCTTATTCCACTGAGCTATCTCCCCGGCCCCTGGCTTGTTCTTACAATACCAGTAACATCGGGCAGAGAGCCAACTCGTGGCAACATTAAGGATCGCCAAAGGCAAAGATATTCAGACACATTTTAACCTTGTTAAATCTGAATTTTCTCACCTGTAAATTAGGAATAATTATTACTGTTCATTGAAATATGAAATTATTTGGCACAGACCCAGGTTATTTTACACATTAGAAATGTTACAAATTACTACCGTTGTAGGCAGCTAAATTTCATAGAAATATTACAGGTAGTCAGATAGGGGTAGGCTCTCTAAGGAGACAGTACAAAAGACAAAATAATGAGCCAGGGAGATGGCTCAGTAGAATAAGCGCTTCCCTGGAAAGCGCAAGGGTCTGAGTTCAGTCCCCCCTTCCGCAAAACAAACAAACAAACCTGGCAACTGTGGGGAAAAACAGGCACTTCTGCTGAGGGCAGGACCTCAAGACAAAAGATGAAACAAATGCACACCATCAGGGATTGATATTCTAAATAGGTATCCATTACCTTAAAAAACCAGGAAGAGCCACTAATCTAACCACCACCAGAAAAACCCTTCTTCCTTATTCATGCCGGATCAGTACGTGACTGGCTTCCTCATTTGATTCTGATTGAATCAATTTTACCTGAACTTTTTTTTAAAATGTAATGGGGGGAGGCGGGGAGATGGCTTAGTAAGCGCAAGAGCCTGAGTTCAATCCCCAGTTCCACCAAAAATAAATAAATAAAATGTATTTGGGACGGGTTCATTACTGGAGGTCGGACTAACAATGATCCTCCTGCTTTCAGCCTCCCCAGTACTGGGATTATAGGCGTGTACCACAATGGCCAGACTCCGTGGCCCAAACAGTGCATCCAGGGGTGGGGCTGCACCTCCCCCCATGTGATTACCTAGACAATTATACACATAATCTTATTAGTTGAACATAGTTCTATCCCACCTCATGCCCACCTTGAGACTTCCCATTTTTCCCTAACTTGGATCCACCTCAGGTCATGGTTTTGCTCTATAAAAATTCCCTTTAGGGGCCGGGGAGATGGCTCAGTGGAATAAGTGCTTCCCTGGCAAGTGCAAGGACCTGAGTTCAATCCCCGGTTCCACCAAAAAAAAAATAAATAAAAATTCCCTTTAAAAGGCAGGTTCCTCTGAGTTCAATCCCCGGTACCTCAAAAAAAAAAAAAAAACGCAGGTTCCTTAGCAACCCATTCTAGACCACTTAATGCATGATTAGAGGGTTTGGAGTGCCTCAGGCTGGACAGAGAAAGACACTCAGAGTTCACCACTATTCATTGGGTATATACTGTAAACCAAGGGATTATCAGATGACTCAGAGGATGGCAGTGACTTCATGCTAATGAGGATCTTTATATTGATAAGGACAATGCCAGAGAGTTGCAGGTTAAAGAGTTTATCCTTCCCCCAAGGTGATTTTTTTTTTTGAGACAGGGTCTTACTATGCAGCTCAGGCTGGCCTTGTGCTCACTTTGCAGTCCATGCTGGTCTTGAACTCGCAGGGATCTTCCTGCCTCGGTCTCCAGAGTACTGAGATTACAGGCATGCACCACCATGCCAAGCTGAAACTTTTTATTACTATTGGGTTCTCAAAGACCCAGGATGTCTAAAGCTGGTAGTCTTGCCCTGGGGCATCACAGCAGGGGGCTTGGGGGGGACACTTGAGGCCTTACCTGTGACCAGAGGCACCGGGAATTGTGTTCCTGAATACCATAGCCTGCCTACCTGGCAAGATAATAGACCTTGGGCAAGCCCTAATCACAATTTAATTATGAAATGAGTTTTTTCTCAACAATTATATAGAATGGTCCTGTTTTAGGCAGCTAAATTAGATAGAAGTTTTGTAGGGAAGTCAGATAGGGGCAGGCCCTCCAGGGAGCCAGTGCAGAAGATGAGATGCCTTACAACTATGGAAGAGACAGGCCTGGGCCACACCTAAACATAAGTGCGACCCACCCACACACCTCCCTAGGGATAGACATCAGGGATTGATATTCTAAATAGGTATCCATCACCTTGAAAAGGCCAGGAAGAGGGGCTGGAGAGATGGCTCAGTGGTCTAAAGCACCTACTTGGAACAAGCTTGGTAAAGCACAGGGACTGCGGTTCGATCCCCCAGCACCACATGCCAGCCAGCCCCGCCCCCTGGTGGGCTGAGCTGGCCACACACACACACACACACACACACA
>NW_004524683.1:8479730-8485131 GCF_000260255.1 Octodon degus | reverse complement strand
TGTGTGTGTGTGTGTTTAGACAGGGTCTAACCATGCAGTTCAGGCTGGCCTTGAGCTTCCTTTGTTTGTTTAATGCATTTGGTTATTATAGGGTTTCACCACACAGCTCAGACTCATAGTGATCCTCCTGCTTTCAACCTCCCCAGCACTGAGATTACAGGCATGGGCCACATCTGGCTGGCACAGCTCATCCTGAAGGGCAGGGCTGGCTGGCATGTGGCACACAGAATCAAACCAAAGTCTTGCTCTTTGCCTTAGCTTGCATAAGCAGGGCTTTAGTCAGCTAAGCTATCTCACCAGTGCTTTGAGCTTCCTTTGTAGCCCAGGCTCGGTCTCAAAGTCCACAATCTGGGGCTGGGGAAATAGCTCAGTAGAATAAGCACTTGCCTGGCAAGTGCAAGGGCCTGAGTTCAATCCCTGGTTCTACCAAAAAGCATCCTCAAAGTCCACAATCCTCCTGTCTCAGGCTCCCAAGAGCTGGGATTGCAGGCATACACATCCAACTCAGCTGCATTCAATGCATAGACTTATGTTCCTCTTGCTGCCTCCTCCTCTAACTTCCCTGGCCCTTATAGTAGGATAAGAAATGGGGAAGTGCTGTGTCATGCTAGCTAAGGTCTCAACTTTTTGTTACTTATCATCCTTTCTTGCAACAGTAGTGATTTTTTTTTTCCTTTCTCTGAGAGGCTGATACTTACTGGGAATAATCATTTCTTTTTTTTTAAAATTATTTATTTATTTTTATTTATTACATTTATTTATTGTATGTGTGTGTGGCCAGCTCAGCCCCCCAGGGGGCGGGGCTGGCTGGCATGTGGTGCTGGGGGATCGAACTGCAGTCCCTGTGCTTTGCCAAGCTTGTTTCAAGTAGGTGCTTTAGACCACTGAGCCATCTCTCCAGCCCCAATCATTTCTTTTTTGAGGAAGGAGGAACAGCAAAGATTTTGAGTTAAATAATGGATGGATATTGTGGATAAAACAAGACAATGCAATCTTATTTTACCCAAGAAAAAATTACAATCTAGTATATCCCTCATAACCAAGACACTGAGCTGGACATCTGTTTATATGTCTGATTTAGGAATGAAAACAAGGCCAGGCATGATGGTGCAGGCCTCTAATACCAGCACCCAGAGATTGAGGCAGGAGGTTCAACATGAGTTGAGGCCAACCTAGGGTACACAGTGAGTTCAATGCCAGCCTGCATTACATGGCAAGACTGTCTCAAAAAAACAAGAATGAAAAAAGCTGGCCATAGTGGATCATGCCTATTATCCCAGCTACAAAGGAGGCTGAGGCTGGAAGATCTTAAATTCAAGGCCAATTCAGCCAATATATAGAGAGGGACCCTGTCTAAAACGAAAAGTCCAGCTGGGTGTGGTCCCAGCACTGGGGGAGCTGAGTCAGGAAGATTGCAGAGAATTTGAGGCCCACCTAGGCTATGTGGTGAGTTAAAAGTCAGTCTGCAAGTTCATAGTGAGACCCCAACTCTAAATAAATAGATAAACAAACAAACCTAAAGGGCCTTGAGTTAAGACCTCAGCACTGAAGGGGAAGAAAAAAAAAAAGGAGAAATATTTATTGCATACACTTTTACTGATGAGGTATGTGTAATAAGCAAAGAGAGGAAATAAATTGTCCAAGGTCACAGATAGTGGATGTTGGAGCCAGAGTCCACACCAGGAAGCAGAGCAATTTGGTTGCACCACAGCAAAGTCGACATTTTATTTATTTGTCTTTTTGAGACAGGGCCTCACTATGCAGCTCAGACTGGCCTTGAGCTCACTTTGTAACCTAGGCTGGTTTCCAATTCACAGCAATCTTCCTACCTCAGCCTCCCAAGTGCTGGGATTACAAGGGTGTGTGCCACCTTGCCCTGGCTGGAAAGGTGATATTTACATATCTATAGCACAAACTGTGATCCCCTGGAGCTGTGCTGTGGAGCCAATGGGCCAGGCTGTCCAACTCTGGAACCCACCCTATTCCTGATGTAGATTTGAGGCTGGGGATGTAGCTCATTGGTACACAGCCTGCCAGGCAAGTTCAAGGCTCTGTTGCACCGATATTAAAAAAAAAAAAATGTAGGTCTGAGAATTAGCAACACAGACATTTAGTTAGTATATATTGTGCTTCCTTTTTTTTGTATTGTGCTTCTATTTGCAGTAGCTTACCATCTGCTAGGCACCAGACAGGCAAAGATAACTAAGACATCATTTCCTTTTTTTTTTTTTCCTTCTTAATATTTTTTTTTAAAAATCACTCATTTATTTGGTACAGGGTCTCACTATCCAGCTCAGATTTGTAGTGATCCTCCTCTCCTGTCTCAGCCTCCCCAGCATGGGATTACAGGCATGTGCCACCATGCCCAGTTTCAATGGCTCACACAGCACGCCCATGGTTTCAGGGCTGGCACAGCATGTGGTGCCAGGGATTGAACACTAGTCCTTGTGTTTGCCAGGCAGATACTTAGACCACCACACTATCTCCTTAGGCCCCACCCTGCTGAGTGTTTTTGAAGAATCTCCAAAGAGTTAACTAGTTAAAGAGAAGGGAAGGAGCAACCAGCTGCAGTCCTCTTCTGTCGCTCTCTTGGATAGAAACTTTCTTTCCCCCAATACATACATTCTGCTCTTAAAAAATAAAGGGGCCAGGGAGATGGCTCAGTGGAATAAGTGCTTCCCTGGCAAGCGCAAGGGCTTGAGTTCAATTCCCGGTTCTGCCAAAAAAAATAAAAAATAAAAAAATAAATATAAAGAGAAGTGAAGGACGGGGCTGGGGAGATGGCTCAGTAGGATAAGCGCTTGACCGGCAAACGCAAGGCTCTGAGTTCAATCCCCGGTTCTGCAAAAAAAAAAAAAAAAAAAAAAAAAGAGAGAGAGAAGTGAAGGAAGTTCCAAGCAGGGGAAAAAAAAAAAAAATAGGAAAACAGTTTAGTTGGTTTGGAGAGTTTCAAACACACCAGTATCAGAGTGTCTGAGAAAGAAAGCAGAATGGAAAAGCTAGGGATATAGGTCAGTGACACAGTGTCTGCCTGGCAGGCACATGGTCTTGAGTTCAATTCCCAGCAGCAAACAAACAAACAAAGGCTAAAGAGTTTGGGTTTCTGCTGGTTGCGGTGGCGCTTGACTGTAATCCCAGCACTCAGGAGGCTGAGGCAAGAGAATCATTGTGAGTTCAAGACCAGCCTGTGCTACAAAGTGAGCTCAAGGCCAGCCTCAGCTGCATAATAAGACCCTGTCTCAAAAAGAAAAAAATGAGTTTGGGTTTCATCCCAGGGAGTAGGATTAAGTGTGAGAATGTGAAAAATTCAGTTTGGGTAGAATAACCATATCAGTTTTTCTTGTTTGGTTGGTATTTTTCTGTTGGTTTGTTTTGTTTTCTATATCTTTTTTTTTTTTAAGCATTTATTTATTGTGTGTGTGTGTGTGTGTGTGTGTGTGTGTGTGGCCAGCTCAGCCCACCAGGGGGCGGGGCTTGCTGGCATGTGGTACATGGGGGATCGAACCGTGGTCCCTGTGCTTTGCCAAGCTTGTTCCAAGTAGGTGCTTTAGACCACTGAGCCATCTCGCCAGCCCCAAAGAACTGAGGTAGGGCCAGGCCCCTTTGTTTTGTTTTTTAAGAGGAGGTTGTTTCATAGTGCTGGAGATTGAACCCAAAACATTCTGAGCTATATCCTCAGCTCTTTTTATTCTTTTTTTTTTTTTTCTTTCTTTCTTTTTTGTGGAACCGTGGATTGAACTCAGGCCCTTGTGCTTGCCGGGGAAGCACTTACTCCACTGAGCCATCTCCCCGGCCCCATGCCCTTTTTATTTATGTATTTATTTTATTTTGAGATAAGATCTCTTGAAATTACCCAAACTGGTATCAAACTTGTGATCCTCCTGCCTCTATCCCCCAAGCACCTGGAATTTCAGGCATCCACCAATGTGCCTGATAAGTTGTATTTCTGACTATTCTGGAAGCTGCAGAGAGAACAGCTTTCAGAATGCAAGAAAAACTGGATGTGGTGGTGCACACCTGCAATCCCAGTACTTGGGAGGCTGAGGTAGGAGTGTTGTAGGCAGCTGAATTAGATAGAAATATTATAGGCAGTCAGAGCCAGGCCCTCAAGGACAAGATGGAAGACAAGGTGACTTTGCAACTTGGAAGAGACAGACACTCCAGCTTTGGGCCACACCTCAAGACAAAAGAGGAAACAAATACAGCTACATACTTCCCCAGGGATGGGCATCAGGAATTGATGTTCTAAATAGGTATCAATCACCTTGAAAGAGCCCAAATGACTCACTAACCCAACCCCCAACAGAAAAAGACCCTGTCCCATATTCGTGCCCACTTGCTATGTGACTCACTTCCTCATTTGGTGTTGGATTTAATCAGTTTTGCCTGAGCAATGGTGCTTACAATCTCATTGGTTGACCATAGTTTTGTCCCACCTCATGCCTTCCTAAGTGAGTTCCCAAGTCCTCCACCACCTTAGAACCACCTCACCGCATAGTTTTCCTCTATAAAAGTCCTTAGAAGAGACAGCTACCCTGGGACAACCAACTCAGGGGGTCCCCTCCCATCTCCCTCTCGGACAGGAGCTTTCTTTCTCCCAATAAATATATTCTGCTCATAACCTCTGTTTGTTCCTTAAATTAATTCTTCAGTTTTAGAGAACACGAACTCATTCCAGATACTTTTTAGGTTGAGAGATCATTTTCCCCCTATATCATTTGGAGGTCATCCACCCAGATCAGTTTTTTTTCCCTGTGTCAGGAGGATCATTGAGAGTTCAAGACCAGCCTGGGCTACAAAGTGAGCTCACGGTCAACCTGAAGTGCTTCACGAGACCCTGTCTCAAAAAAAGGATTTAGAAGGAGCTGGGTGTGCAGTTTAGTAATACAGCCCTTGCCCAGCATGTGTGAGGGCCTGACTTTGATCCTTAGTGTAACTTAGAAAAGAAGAGACAGAAGAAAAAAAAAAAACCACCAGAGGTGGGATAGGGATCACAAGAAACACATTTTGGGGAGATGGTGAAGAATCTACTTTTCTCTTGAACTTGGGACTCTGGGCAGAAAGAGTGCTAGGAAGCAGCTGGAAGAGTAGAAACTTGAGGGAGGAGTTACAGCAAAGCAAGGACCTTTCTCATTTTGAAACAGGGCCTCCTAAGCAGCCAGGCTGGACTTGAGCATACTTTGTAGCCCAGGCTGGTTTCAAACCCACAATGATCCTCCTGCCAGAGTGTGGGGATTACAGGCATGTACCAGCACACCTAACTCTTCTTTTCTTTTCTTTTCTTTTCTTTTCTTTTCTTTTCTTTTCTTTTCTTTTCTTTTCTTTGTCTTTTTTTTGGCAGACCTGGGGATTGAACTCAGGCCTTTGAGCTTGCCAGGCAAGTGCTTATTCTACTGAGCTA
>NW_004524683.1:8476324-8477450 GCF_000260255.1 Octodon degus | reverse complement strand
TATATATAATTTTTTTTTAAAAAAAGAGTCAAAAACAAAAAAGTTGTAACTTGGGGGGTATAATTCAGTGGCTTGAGTGTCTGCCTAGTAATCCCAAGGTCATGAGTTTCATTCCCGGTAGCAAAAAAAAAAAAAAAATTACAAATCAAAAAAATGCACCCTTAGGCGAAGGTCCAGATGATAGTTTTAAGAGTTTCCTGACAAATTCATTGAGCTTTTTCCCATTGAATAGGCAGTTCAAGGGTTGGCAAGATAGCTCAATGGACTAAGCAGCTGCTCTCAGGGACAGGGGTTTGATCCCTGGCACCACATGTGCCGGCCCTGCTGAGCCAGCCAACGAGACCAGATGTGGTGGCACACACCTGTAATCCTAGGGCCAGGGAGGCTGAGAAGAGGAGGCTCACTATGAGTCCGAGCTGTGTAGTGAGACCCTGTACCAAATACATTGAAGAAGAGGAAGAGGGAGAAGAAGAGGAAGAATTCTGGCACACAGGAACCAAATGAGTTTATATGTAGGTATGCATGTATGTATGTATTGGTGCTGGGATTAAACTTGGGACCTTGTGCTTGCCAGGCAGGTGCTTATGCTGCTGAGCTATCTCCCCAACCCCAAATGAGTTTTTGATAGGACAAATGTCCAAATGCTTTTTTTTGCGGAACCAGGGATTGAACTCAGGCCCTTGCCCTTGCCAGGGAAGCACTTACTCTACTGAGCCATCTCCCCAGCCCCCAAATGCCTTATTTGCATGATTGGACAGCCCATTCAGGAATTTTGTTTTTGGTACCAGGGATCGAACTTAGGACCTTGTGCTTGCCAGACAGGCACTTATGCCGCTGAGCTATATCCCTAGCTCCCATTCAAGAGTTTTGATGCAAGAGACACTGTTAGTTGGCCATATCGGCAAACTTCTGTAATCCCAGCATTCAGGAGGCTGACAGGAGGATTGTCACAAGTTTGAGGCTGGTTTGGGCTATATAATGAGTTTGAAATCAGTCTGGACCATACAGCAAGACTCTGTCTTTATCCTTGGGCTACTGTAAGCCTTTTCTCTCTGTGTGTGTACCTCTTTTCTGCCTTTGATAAACATACACTTTTGGTTCCAATTAAGAACTAATCTATTTTTAT
>NW_004524683.1:8474465-8476149 GCF_000260255.1 Octodon degus | reverse complement strand
CCTTGTGCTTGCCAGGCAAGGACTTATTCCACTGAGCTATCTCCCCAGCCCCTTTCTTTTTCTTTTTTTCTTTCTTTCTTTCTTTCTTTTTTTTTTTTTTTTTTTCCGATACTGAGGATTGAATTTAGGACTTGCGCTTGCCAGGCAACCACTTATTCTACTGAACTATCTCCCTAGCCCAATAAACTTATAAATCATTAAAATTTAACCTACATAGTTTCATGTACTTATAAAAACAAATGCCAATAATGGAAACAAGCTCACAGGACAGCAATCATGTTTTGTTTTGTTTTGTTCCAGTACCAGGAACTGAACTCAGCACCCTGCATTTGCCAAGCAAGTGCTTATTCTCCTGAGCTATCTCCCCAACCAGATAGCATTCATTATGAAATCATCCAGATGACTCAGAATGTTTATGCTCAATTTTTTTTTTTTTTAAGTTAGGTATGTTGTTACATACCTATTATCTGTGCACTTGGAAAGTTGAAGCAGGGGGACTGCTGATAGTTTGAGACTGGCTTGGGCTACACTGTGAGACTAAGGCCAGCCTGAACTACTACTATACATACCAAGACCCTATCTCAAAATAAGTAAATAAATAAATAAATTAAATAAATTTAGGTTATTACTGAAAGAAAATATTCAGTTCTCAGTGAATACTAAGATCAATAAATTTATCAAGGGTCAATTTATAAGGATATATATATATTTTTTTTTAAATAAAGTTATATTTGGTTTGATCCTCTGGCCTGTAGTGCCAGCCCTGCCCCCATGGCACACTGAGATGGCAATTGAGACTGGGCGTGGTGATGCGCACCTGTAATCCCAGCTCTTGGGAGGCTGTAAACAGGTAGATCACTATGAGTCAGATCTAGTAGTGAAACCCTGAACAACCTGTAGACCCTTCCCTAAAATATAAATAAATAAAATTTTTAAAAAATCAATACAATAAATTTATATTTGGATTCCCACAGGCTACAGATTCCAATTAGAGAAATACTTAGCAGGAATGATACATTTGTCAGAAGAGAATTCAGAGGAAATTAGTGTAGCAGCAGATGACAAGTGCTGATGACAAGAGATAAGAGCAGAGGAATAAGAAAGCTTTTATTGTGAACTCGTGACCAACCAATGCCCTGACTTTTGGGTCAGGGCTCCCAAAATGTCCATAACTGCCTGAACTTTGCTTTCAGGTTATACACTTTTCAGGTTTCCATATTAACCACATTACCTCATTTTCAGGAATGTTATAAGAATGTCACACAATTGCCACAAGGTTTACATTTCCCAGACACTGTTGACCATGGGATAGTGTGGTTTAATGCTCACCCTATTCCCCAAGTTGTCTTAATTATTTGTTCCTATTTTATTTTTGATTTCTACTTTTTGGGGAGATCAAACTCAGGACCTTGTGCTTGCCAGTCAGGCACTTAAGCCACTGAGCTATGTCCCAGGCCCTGTTCTTATTTTATGACTTGGGGTTCCTCTAAGTGGGTTTATGGTTACCTCCATGAGAGTGGGTGAAGGAATGAGTTTATCTATAGTTTACATGAACTTAAGTTACTCTGCTTTAAAATGCATTCTCTGGGCTGGAGAGATGGCTCAGTGGTCTAAAGCACCTACTTGGAACAAGCTTGGCAAAGCACAGGGACCGCGGTTCGATCCCCCAGCACCACATGCCAGC
>NW_004524683.1:8469673-8473290 GCF_000260255.1 Octodon degus | reverse complement strand
TGTCCTGCCTGAAATACCATGATTGTTTATGAAAAGTATCTTTAATAAAGCTGGATACAGTTTGGCTTGGAAAAAAAATTAAAAAAAAAAATGGATTCTCTTTTGCCCCATCAATAGCAGGTAAGCTCAACTAATAATCTTAACCAAATAATTAACATTTCACTTTTACAAGGCTGGTAGGTAATTAATTCCAGACTACTAACAGGCGCCCAGGCTTCTTTGAATCTTAATGTTTCCAAACGCAGCTTTTAATCTTATAATTACTTAATAATCATAAAATGTCTGCTTGACTCCCAGCCTCTGAATTTATTCCCGCAGGGAGAAAAGAAAAGGCAGCCAGAAGGGTAAGAGAGCAGAATAAAGCAGCAAACTAGTCCCCAAACTCTCAGCTTACACATCATTGGCCAAAACAGCACCACATGACTCCTACTTGTACAGGGGGCTGAAGATTATGCCCCTTATCTAGCTGTGTTACCACTCCTAACAAATTTTGAAATTCAAGAAGGAAGAGTGAGTCGAGTGTGGTGGTGCACATCTGTAATCCTAGTAGTTGGGAGGCTGAGGCAGGAGAATTGTCATGTGTTCCAGACTAGCCTGGGCTACAAAGTGAGCTCAAGGCCAGCCTGCACAAAAAGGAGGAAGCGAAGAAGGGAGAGAGGGATACTGGATAGGCAACTAGGGGACCTGACCTTGACTGAATTTGAAAGAAGTTTAGAATGCTGGCAATGACCAAGTAAGTATACAGAGACACTTAAAAAAAAAAAAAAAAAAAAAAAAAAAAAAAAAAAATTTTTTTTTTTTTTTTTTTTTAGATCGTTTATTTCTGTATTCCTTGTTGTTAGTTCCTGGATTGTCTAAAACTTCAATCTTGCCTTTTCCAGGTTCTCAATTAGGAAGCTTATATCCATGGTGACGCGGTTATCCTCATCCTCAGATTCTGAACTGTCCTCCAAACTGTCCTGGGAATGCTCTTCCAAGCTACTTTTTTCTTTCCAGATTCATCTCAAATAAGACCACATCCATTTGTATAATGTTGCCTAGGATCCTGTCAATATTTTCTTTTCTTTTTTCCAGTACCAGGGATCAAACTCAGGACCTTGTGCATGGAAGTCAGGTGCTTATGCTGCTGAGTGTCTCCTTGGCCCTTCCTGTCCATATTTTCAATGTTGAAATGACCAGGGGGAGTGACTTCCTTTTGTTTTCTGAGCTTTTCATTTGCCCGGGCCATCTGTAGGAGAAGTTCTGAACGGGGTCTAGCAATGGACTCCTCTCTGTCTGGGCTGTTTGATGAGTACAGGATTTTCTGTAATTTAGCTTGGAGTTGGTGAGCAACTTGTCCCAGTTACCTCCTGGGCCATTACCCACAGTCGGCAGCTCTTTGGACACTGAGACGCCTGAGCACTCTTGGGTGGGAGACAAAGAACTTGAACTGGCACAGACTGACTGTGGACCTCCATACCCCTGCAGCCAGCCCTCTCTCACGACCACCACACAGTCTGCCAAATGCCGCTTCTGCTCAGTCTTTTTTTTTTTTTTTTTTCTTTTTCTTTCTTTTTTGACACATGGTTCTTGTTATATAGTCCAGGCTGACCTTCAACTTGCAGTGATCTTCCTACCTCAGCCTTCCAGATGCTGGGATTATGGGGGTGCACCAACATGCCCAGCTCTGCTGTATTTTTTTTTTCCTTTAAACAATTTATTTAACTGAAATGGACTTATATTTGTTTCTTTTTTCTTTTCTTTTCTTTTTTTTTTTTTTCTTTTCAGAACTGGGGATTGAACTCAGGCCCTTGCACTTGCCAGGGAAGAGCTTTTTCCACTGAGCCATCTCCCCAGCCCCTTACATTTGTTTCTGAAGTGACTTCCATTTATTTTGATACATCTTTTCCCCATGATGATTTACAGGATCTTTAAGCCAATATAAACATTTTATAAATATTTGAATATTTGGGTATACACCTGCACAATACAATCCCTAGTTCTGAAAAAAAAAAAAAAAAAAAAAAGACTAGACACAATTACTAAGTACAGTGAAGAGTGAAAATCTGCTGCAAATATTTCTGAGGTAAGGCACCAACATACCTGTTCAGCTAAGAAAACCACCCTTATAACACAGGATTATTTTATTTTTACGTAAGACCTAGAACACTTAAGCTGCCAATTAGGTACTGAATGGCAGAGCAACACCTCCAGTTTATGCCATGAATTCATAGGCATATAGAACTCAGGTTCCTTTCCATTGGTCTTCACAAAGTGTACTTCTCTGGGGGTGGGGGGGTAGGCTGTTGCTTCAGTTGAAACCAGGTACTTTTCTTTCTTTCTTTCCTTTTTTTTTTTTTTTTTTTGGATAAAGGTCTTTTTTTTTATTTTATTGAGAAATAAATATGGATGAGACAGTTTCAAAGCTGAATAATAGGACAGTTTCGATAATCAATGCATTGTACATTGTTATCTTCTTAGTGGTTATCCATAGTGTGATTTTTTTTTTTTTTCCAGAACCGGGGATTGAACTCAGGCCCTTCCACTTGCCAGGCAAGTGCTTATTCAACGGAGATATCTCCCCAACCCCAAACCCAGGTACCCAAAGAAAGCAATAAGAGGGATCTACCCAAACTGAATCAATCTTGGAGTAGTTTTCAGCAAGACTAATCAGGGACTAAACAAATTGAACTCAAAATCCTGCACTTGCCAGGGAGGTGCTTATTCTTTTTTTGGGTGGGGGGGGGAAACCAGGGATTGAACTCAGGCCCTTCCGCTTGCCAAGGAAGCACTTATTCTACTGAGCCATTTCCCCGGCCCTGAACCCAGGTACCTTTCTCTTTGGCTTCCTTCTTTTTCTGATCATTTTCCTTGACACATTTCAGGAAGATATGACTTTTTGAGTGCTTAATATGCTTAATACGCACTTTAATCCTCTTGGAAAGTATCTTGCTCTTAACTTGCTTTTTTTTTTTTTTGGTGGAACTGGGGATTGAACTCAGGCCCTTGCACTTGCACTTGCCAGGCAAGTGCTTATTCTACTGAGCTCCCTGGCCCCCTTAACTTGCTTGTTTACAACAATGCCAATAGCATGCTGGGTAATGTTGTAGACTCTTCCTGTTTTGCCATGGTAACATTTATGAGGCATTCATTTTTGCACAGTACCCATCCCCTTGATGTCTGCAATATCACCCTTTTTGTAGTTTCGCATGTATGTGGCCAAAGGAACAACCCCGTTTTCTAAAAGGCCTGGAAAACATATACCAGGTTCCCCTCCTCTTGCCCTTTATGTTAGTCATTTTGGCAAATTACTGGAAGATGGCGGTTCTGCTCTGCTGTTTTGTTATACTGTGCTGCTTCTTATTATGAAATAAAGCATGTGTTTAGGATAGTGAAATCTGAATTTTAATTTGAGTTTTCATTTTCCTCTTATACTTAACTAGTAATGTGGTGTCTCAATTTGCCTGTCCTTCATCCTCTGCTTCCCCAGTTTTAGGAGCTCTGGAGTGAATGCAGATAGGGTCCCAAGGAAAGCAATAAGAGGGATCTACCCAAACTGAATCAATCTATCAATCTTGGAGCAGTTTTGAGCAAGACTAATCAGGGATTCAACAGTGTAATTTTTTTTTTTTTTTTTT
>NW_004524683.1:8462840-8468439 GCF_000260255.1 Octodon degus | reverse complement strand
GCTTGCCAGGGAAGCACTTATTCTACTGAGCCATCTCCCCAGCCTGCAGGTGCTTATTCTACTGAGCTACTTCTCGTACCCTACAGTGTAAATTTACAGACTTAAAATTGTTTATTACCTCTAGCTCTCTAATGTCTCTAAGGATTAGTTAATTATCAGATTTTTTTTCTCTAACCAAATCCCTATAAGCAGACATTTCTCAGCCTTAACATTACTGACATTTTAGGTCTGTTAATTTCTTATAACAAGGCACTGCCCTTTGCCTAATAGGATGTTAGCAATGTGTTGGCCTCTGCCCTCTAGACCCCAGCAGCACCCATGTGCACATTGCCAACTGTACCCCAAGATTCAAAATCACCTCAGTTTGAGAACCACTCACTGAGCTAGCACAAGTCAAACAAGTAACAGAGGACTGGTAGCCTATTTAACTTTTGGCCCGTATGTCCTGAATAGCAGGGTTGGCTCTCTTGCCTGGAAGCAGAAGAAAAACCTTTTACATTTCATGTATTTAGAACTTCACTTATAGGAATCAGTCCTGGCCCGAGCTCCCAGAAAGGGTGCTGGGTCAGGCAGATAGCTCAGCAGCATAAGTCCCTGCCTGGCAAGCACAAGGTCAGGAGTTTGGTCCTTGATACCCCTCACCCAGAAAAAAGGAAAAAAAAAAACCTCCACAAAAGGGTGCTTTGCTCTCCAGCAGAACTGCAGTTAGGAAAGCGGTGATGTTCAGACTAGAAAGTCACACCCTCCATTATGTGCTCACTCTCCTTCTCTCTCTTAAAGTGAAAAGACAATAAAAACAATGAAACAAAATTTCAAAACAAGATATAGGAAAGTAACAATGGTTAGTACACTGAATATTGCTATCCTCAAGGTAGTTGCTCAGATTATAAAATATAGGCACGAGAAAGAGATCGCACAATAAAATCACAAACCTGAGGAGAGGGAAAAAAGGGCTTGAGAAAGGCACTGAGAGGGCGCTCAGGTGGAAAAGGAGAGTTTTCCCTCAGGCAAGAACACCTCACTCTGATTCACTCCTGGCCCAAACAGGCCTCTAACCACAAGCTGGGACCCCACCTGCCTTTCAGGTGCCCGGTACCCTGAGTCATGTTGCCTCAGCAGAGTGGAGGCCATAATTCTGCAAGCAGAGGTGTCTTTACATTCTTTCTTTCTATGTTACCTAGGACTGGGAGGGCTGGCAGAGATCCCAAATCAGAGAACTCCTAAAACCAGGGCAGCTCCACAGGCTGGGGCGATTGCAGACACACATCAGCAGCACTTGATAGAGGAGGCTGCTTGTCTTGGTTGTTTTTCTCCCATTGTTGAGACAGAACACCTGACACCCAAATTAAAGAGGGAATGGTTTATTTTAGCTCACAGTTTGTGGAGCTTTCAGTTCATACTCAGCTGGCTCCAAGGCAGGGTGGCGCATGGCAGAGGGCACCAGTTCATGGCTATGGAAAGCAGCAAAACAGCAAGAGCAAACAGGAGGAGCAACAAGGAACAAGGCTCTTTCTCTTCCTTATATTGTATGCAGGCTACGGGCCCCAGGGCGGGTGTAGCGCTCACACCCATAACACTAGCAGTGGACCTTGAGTCAATCAAAAACTCTAGAAGCCCACCCCATGACTGTATGAGGCTTTGGGGAAACATCTAGACATAAACCATAACACTGGTAGAGGCCTGGTTTGCTGAGCTTGGAGAGAGATTGGCCTTATTTCTGAAGCAACAAAAATAAATTTGGTGCACTTTCAAAACCATATTTCTCTCTCTTAATTCTCTATTTTATTTATTTTTGTGTTTTTGAGACAGGGTCTAGCTATGCAGCCCAGGCTGGCCTTAAGCTCACTTTGTAGGTCTCAAACACCCAATGATCCTCCTCCTGCCTCAGCTTCCTGAGAGTACAGGCGTGCACCACCACATCTGGTTTAATTCTCCCTCTCTCTCTCTCTTTTTTTTTTTTTTAATCTTTTATTTATTTGGTACAGGGTCTTTGTAGCAGCTTGAACTTGTAGTGATCCACCTGTCTCAGCACCCCCAGCACTGGGATTATAATTCTGTTTTTTTGTTTTGTTTTGTTTTTGCAGAACTGGAGATTGAACTCAGGCCCTTGCACTTGCCAGAGAAATGCTTATTCCACTGAGCCATCTCCCTGGCCAGCACTAGGATTACAGACACGTGTCACCACACCTGTTTTTGGTGGCCAGCATGGTGCACTGTGTTTTGTTTTTTCTTTTTTTTCTTTTTGGTGGAACTGGGATTGAAGTCAGGCCCTTGCACTTGCCAGGGAAGTGCTTATTCCACTGAGCCATCTCCCCAGTCCAGTACATTGCATATTGTTATCTTCAAAGTACTTGCTCAGATTACAAAATATAGGCATTAAACAACCCCACTGCCCCAACCTTCATGTGACATGATTTCCGAAGCCCTGCTGACATACCCATAGCTTCAGTTTAGCATAGATTAGCCTTTCTCCACTGGCCACACAAAGTCCTCTAACCATCTGTCCTATGTCCCCCAACACATGTGAGAGAGCTGTTTACAACCACTGAGAGTATCAGGACACTGCCGCGCTCTGTGCTCTCCACAGCCTATTCCCTAACTCTCTCTGCTTAATTCCAAGTTCTCTCAAAACTGGGCTAAGTGTTGCCAGTTCTGGAACAGTTTTCCTTATAGCCTCTCATTCCCATCTGATTTCCTGTGCTCCCTCTTCTGTATTCCAGCATATCCTGTGTATATTTCCATTACACACAGCGCTTCATATCATTCTGTTTTTCTTTTCCCAAAACCAGAACATGGCCTTGGAGAGTCAAAGTTACGAGCTCAGAGAATGCGGTATAGATGCATGAAGCCTTCAGCAAAAGAGAGAGCACCCATTGCGCTCAGTGGGTGCATTACTATAACAATTTATTTATTTTTATTTTTATTTTTACTATAACAATTTAACATTACTATAACATTACTAGCCTTTCATTACTATAACAAAACATCTGAGACAGGCTAACTTAATAAAGAAAAGAGGATTGTCTGTTGCAGTGGCACACATCTGTAATTTCAGCTACTTGGGAGACTGAGGCAAGGAGATATCAAGGTCAAGTCCAGTCTGTACAATTTAATGAGTCCCTGTCTAAACAAAGAATTAAAAAAGGTTGGGGAGTCAGACATGGTGGCACTTGTAATCACATCAGTTGGGAAGCTAAGGCAGGATTGTGAAGACTATTTTAAATGCAATGAAAATGGTTATCTGTTTGTGTGTGTGTGTGTGTGTGTGTGTGTGTGTGTGTGGTGTCAGGGATTGAACTCAGGACCTTCTGCTTGCCAGGCAATAATCCAGTATCTAACACTAGCATATTTCTTTTCCTTTTTCTTTCTTTCTTTTTTTGTGGTCCAGAGATCATTT
This sequence comes from Octodon degus, assembly GCF_000260255.1. Lineage (NCBI taxonomy): Eukaryota > Metazoa > Chordata > Mammalia > Rodentia > Octodontidae > Octodon > Octodon degus. The sequence continues at coordinate 8,465,042 of NW_004524683.1, read as the reverse complement.
TTTGTGGTCCAAAGATCAAATTCAGGACCTTGCGCTTGCCAGGCAAGCACTCATGCCACTGAGCTGTACCCCTGGCCCTCACTAGGATCTTTCTAACACTTTAAGGATGAGACTGGGAAGCACAATTTGTTTTCTTATTTATTTATTTATTTATTTATTTATTTATTTATTTATTTTGCGGTACCAGGGATTGAAGGTTTTCATCATTAGAGAGCTACAAAACTTAACAAGTTCTGTAAAACAAGAACACTTGATGTTCCAAGTGCTAGCTGCAAAATAAGTGCAACTAGGCCAGATAGTAGTGTTCTGCTTACTTTGAAGTCCCAGAGTTATCGCCCAATGACACTTCTGTCCAGTCTCAGACAATGATTGTTCCCCATATTGCATGATAGTAACCTTACAGCGTCTGTAAGAGTAAATTCTGCCTGGCAATGAATGACAAAGCATGTGGAACCAACTAGAGAACGTTATGTTATCTGCCTTCTTGCACTTCCTTCTGAAAACCTATATAAGTGACTGTAGGACCCCAAGACAGGGCTAGTGATTTGGAACTGAGTTTCCCACTAGCCTGCTAGTGAAATAGAACTGCCTTCCAAAGTTCCTCTGGTTCTCTTTTCTTCCCTTTGATCTGGTCCTGAATTCTGAAGCAGGAGGACTGCTGCAAGTTGGAAGCCCAGCCTCAGTGACACAGTGAGTTTAAGGCCAGCCTGAACTACAGCCTGGACTACAAACTGAGATTCTGTCTCAAAAAAACAAAAAAAAGAGCTGGGAATGTAGCTTGGCAATAGACTCACTCTGGATTTGATTCTAATAGAAAGAAAGAAAGAAAGAAAGAAAGAAAGAAAGAAAGAAAGAAAGAAAGAAAGAAAAGAAGGGCCAGGGAGATAGCTCAGTAGAATAAATGCTTGCCTAACAAGTTCAATCCCTGGTACCGTAAAAATAAATGAAAAGAAAAGAAAGAAGGAGGGTGGGAAAGGGAGGAGAGGGGGAAGGGAGGAGAGGAGGAAGAGAAAAGAGAAAGAAAAGAGGTTTAATTAGCTCACAGGTTTTTTTTTGTTGTTGTTGTTGGGGGGGGGGGTTTGGTACCAAGAATCAAACCGAAAGGGCAGAGGCCGGGGTTTGATCCCCAGTGTGCCCTGCCAGCTCAGCCCATAGGGCACATTGAGATGGTGATTGAGATTGGCGTGGTGGCGCGCACCTGTAATCCCAGCATTTGGGAGGCTGAAAACAGGAAACTCACTACAAGTCCAATCTATGTAGTAAGACCCTGTAGACCCTGTCCTAAATACAGAAAAAAAAGAATCGAACTCAGGACCTTGTGCTTGCCAGGCAGGTGTTATGCCATTGAAACCACATCCCTGGCCCTCTGTCCTTCTTACAAAGCCACAAAGATTCAAGAATGGGTTCTCCGCCCAAATGACCTTATCACAACCTAAGCATTTTCCAAACACCACATCTCTAAACACAAAAGTCAGAATAAATTTCCTCCCTCTTAATAACTTTAGCCCATGTCTTTGGGGGTTAAACTCCTGCCTTCCTTTCAGGACATAAATGTTATTCAAACCATAGCCAGTAGCTAGCCACACACTTGGGTATCATGAGACTCCAAAGAGAAACAAGTTGGAGTTAGGAGGCAGATAGGGGTTGGGGAGATGGCTCAGTAGAATAAGCACTTCCTGGCAAGCGCAAAGTCCTGAGTTCAATCCCTGGTTCCGCCAAAAATTAAAAAAAAAATTTAAAGAAAGGAGGCCGATAGGACCCAATTTATCTGTATCTGTCATGAGTGTTCTGTCCTCTAGTCATGTCAGATACACCCTTCCAAATGTTGATTTTCTTGGATTAATCAATGTCACAATTTCCCCACCCTCTAAAACTGAAATAACTGCTCCTTACTAAAAGCTACCAAAAAAGATTAAATACAAAATTAAAAACAGGAGAACGCGAGCGATCGGGTGGCTGCAGCCAGCTCGGGCTTCAGGTCTTCTCCGAACTAAATGGCAGGTGTGGGGAGCAAGCGCAAGCTGTACTTTCTAGACATGTCTCTAGATGACATTGCATGCCTTAACGTAAGGGATGGAAGTACTGGAGAAAAGGGCAACATAGAGGATGATGCAAAATGGGCACCTCCAAGAAAGCAATCGAAAGTTCATGAACATCACCAGCACAGAGGACATGAAAGAGACATCAAGAAAGAAAATCATG
>NW_004524683.1:8457275-8458025 GCF_000260255.1 Octodon degus | reverse complement strand
GCGACGCTACCCAGGCTCCACCGTCCCGAGAAAAGAGCCCCTGTTTATTTCTTGGGACCCTGAAATTTCATATTTTTGTCACTCAAAAGTAGAATCAAATATCTTCTCTCCGGTTGAGTGAGAATATTAGCCAAACCACATGACTTGACTGTAGTTGATCTTTAACTAAAAGGGGGCCCTTATGACTGAGGTTTATCTGCTAGTATTCCCCCCAAAAAAGGAATGAGCTGAGCTCAGAGCATGCTCTCTTAGCCTGTGAAGTAGGAAGGGCATTGATGTGTACCTGGGCCTTCAACCTTCACCACTTTTGGCTAGAGGAGAAGCAGGCTCCAGCAATCTGGCTCCTGGGCTCAGTACTGACTGAGGCAGAGCTGAAAAAGAAATCCACACACCCACCCAAGGCTCTGGCCAGCCTCCTCCCTCATCTTACACAATCTCATTTGGGACAGGCCCTGGCACCCCGGCCTCTTTAACCCCTCAGACTTTGAACTTTGGAGTTGAATAAGCTGAATACAGCCAATGCCAAATCTGCTTCTGGTAACTCATATTTGTTTTTCTTTTACCTTCCTTTTTTTTGACACAGGGTGTTAGTATGTAGTTAAGGGAGGCCTTAAACTCACTATGTAGCTCAGGCTGACCTCAAACTTGGATCTTCCTGTGTCAGCCTCCTGCGTGCTGGAATTACAGGCTTGTGGCACCATGGCCATCATGTCTATTGTTTTGTTTTGATGTTTGTTTTTTTTTTTTTTT
>NW_004524683.1:8454599-8456950 GCF_000260255.1 Octodon degus | reverse complement strand
AAACTGGGATTGTGAAGAATTTTTTTTTTTTTTTTTTTCTTTCCAGAACCAGGGAGAACCGGGGATTGAACTCAGATCCTTGCGTTTGCCAGTCAAGCACTTATCCTACTGAGCCATCTCCCCGGCCCCCTTTCTTTTCTTTTTTGATACCAGGGATCAAACTCAGAACCTTGCTTCGCTTGCTGGGAAGGTGCTTATGCCCCTGAGCTATTTCCCTGGCCCTGCCAGTATTTTTTTTTATAAATATTGGTGTGAGCCTGGTTGGTGGGGCACACCTAGAATCCCAGCACTTGGGAAGCTAAGGCTTGAGGATCTTTGTCAGTTTGAGACCAGCCTGAGCTACAAAGTGAGCTCAAGCCCAGCCTAAACTGCATAGCAAGACCTTGTCTCAAAAAGGCAATAAATAAGGGCCAGCCAAGTAGCTCAGAGGATCAAAGCACCTGTAAGCAGGTACAGGGGTCAGGGGTTCAATCCCTGGGCTGTGCAGGCTCTGCCCCTCGGGCGCACTAAGATGGTAATTGAGACTGGGTGTGGTGGCGCCTGCCTGTAGGGCTCTTGGAAGGCTGTAAACAGGCAGATCACTACAAGTCTGATCTAGGAGTAAGACCCTGAACACCCTGTAGACTCTTCCCTAAAATACAAATAAATAAATAAATAAATAAATAGGGGCTGGGGAGATGGCTCAGTGGAATAAGCACTTCCCTAGCAAGTGCAAGGGCCTGAGTTAAATCCCCAGTTCTGCCTAAATAAATAAATAAATAAATACTTGAATTTCTTCCTTAGCAAATACAACAAACATACTATCTCTGTTATATTGTTTCTTTAGATTAAATTCTTTTTTGTTTTTTCTTTCTTTCTTTCTTTCTTTCTTTTTTTAAACTTTAGAATAAATCTTTAGAATTGTTGCTTCATGCCGGGGAGATGGCTTAGTAGGATAAGCACTTGACTGGCAAATGCAAGGATCTGAGTTCAATCCCCAGTTCCGGAAAAAAAAAAAAAAAAAAAGAATTGTTGCTTCAGAGGTAGAACACTGGCCTATGGGGCTAGGGAGATGGCTTAGTAGAATAAGCACTTGCCTGGCAAGCACAAGGGCCTCAGTTCAACCCCTGGTTCCGGGGGGTGAGGGGAATTATAACCTAGCTTGGAGGCTCAATATTAGAGTGCTTGTCTGACCTGCTCAAGGCTGTTGGTTCACAAGTCTGGTACCATCTAAACTACCCATTTCTAGTGTCTTGCTTCTCTCAGTATATTCTAATCTTAGAGCGTCTTGACTATTCACCCAGGAGCTGGGGATGCTGAATGGATGCCTGAGCAAGACTTTCCTTGGTCCCTGTATCTCCCAAGGTTTAAGCCTCAACCTCAACCCATGATGGGGATTTTTTTTTTTTTTTATGAAAGAATCTTAATTCAGAGGAATTTACCAGAATTTACAAACTCCAAAAGGACTCATATGTAAATTAGAAAAATCAGGGCTGGGGATACAGTTCAGCAGCATAAGCGCCTGCCTGGCAGTACTGCAAAAAAAAAAAAAAAAGAGTTGGGGTGCTGAGGAGATAGTGCAAGGACCCAGGTTCATCTGGGCATGCTGTGCTGGCCACCAAAACTGGGCCTGGTAGAGTACCCCTGTAATCCCAGAGCTGGAGAGGCTGAGATAGGAGGATCATTATAAGTCTGAGCTGCATAGCGAGACCTGGAACTAACTAACTAAATAAATAAATAGAGCCAGCCAGATAGCTTAGTGGACTAAAGTGCCTGCTTAGGCAGAGCGCAGCAGCCAGGGTTCTATCCCTGGCATGCTGTGCTGGCCCTGCCCCAGAGCACACTGAGGCCATGGTTGAGACTGGGCATGGTGGCTCAAATCTATAATCTTAGTGCTTGGGAGACTGAAAACAGGAAGGATCACTATGAGTCCAATCTATGTAGTGAGACCCTGTAGACTCTGTACTAAATACATAAAAAATAAAATAAATAAATAAATAAAATCCCTATTGTGCCAGTTGTGAGCCTATAGTCCCAGGTACTCAGGAGATTGAGGCAGGAGAATCACTTGGGCCTAAGGGTTTGAGACCAGGCTGGGCAACATAGAAAGATCACATCTTAAAACAAACAGCTGTGTACAGTGGTACACACCTGTAATCTCCATACTGAGGGAGACTGATGCAGGAGGCTCAACCTGCACAATTCACTGAGATCCTACTCAAAATAAAAATAATGCCAGGGATATAGTTCAGTGGCACAGCATCTGCTTGGCAATCATGAGGTGCTGAGTTCGATTTTCTTTTCTTTTTTTAAAAATACTAAGGCGGGGGCTGGGGAGATGGCTCAGTGGAATAAGCGCTTTCCTGGCAAGC
>NW_004524683.1:8452947-8454118 GCF_000260255.1 Octodon degus | reverse complement strand
CCCTAAAACCTGCTTGACTCCTAAAACACCTCCATTTTATCAGTGTAAAAAAGTATGTTTTATGACCAGATACTCTTATTGCATAAGACAATAATTATTAAAATCTTATGTTTGTATGCCAGCTTTTACATTTTTATAGAAACTTTGTTTTACTTTGGAGACTTTTATAAGAACTTAAAACTCCTATGTCATTTTATTTTGTGAACATATGAAACATATAAAGCTTAAATAAAAAAAAACAAAATTAAAAACAGTATTTATTATTGCTTGCTACATTCCCTGGAGCTAGAGAGCATGAGTCAGCATCCACCAAACATTGTCCAACCGCAGCCACTCTAGTCTGAATGATCCAGGACTGCAGACAAGAGGGTGTTTTGCTTATGGGGAACTAACCTAAGTCTAATAATCTCACTATGATTTCCACCTGGAGTGAACCCAGGGTCATTGCCCTAAACTACATCCTCAGTCCTCTCTTTATATTTTATTTTGAGGGGCCGGGGAGATGGTTTAGTGGAATAAGTGCTTCCCTGGCAAGTGCAAGGGCCTGAGTTCAATCCCCTGTTCTGCAAAAAAAAAAAAAAAGCTTTTCTCCTATATTTTATTTTGATACAGGATCTTTCAAAGCCATTAAATTAAGGGCCAGGGAGATAGCTCATCACATAAGCTATCTCCCTGGCAAGCTCAGGGTCCCAAGTTCAAGACCTGGTACCATTAAAATGCACACACATGAATTAAAATCAAAGCCATTAAATTACCCAGGCTTTCTGAGTTTACATTTCTGCCTCAGCCTCTTAGAGTGCCAGGATTATAAGCATTCATCACCACACGGGGTCTCTTTTTTTTTCCTCCTCCTGGAAAGCAAAAACAAAGATCCACAGGCATTTTCTAAGCTGTATAAGAATTGCGCATCTAGCCTGGCTTGGTAGCGAGGCACATTATACCAGGCTTGGGCAGCTGATGCAGGAGGATTATCACAAGTTCAAGGTCAGACTGGACTACAAAGCCAAAAAAAATTGTACCTGGTGGCTCATGCCTGTAATCCCAGCACTCAGGAGACTGAGGCTGGAGGATCATTGACAGTTCAAGATCAGCCTGGGCTACAAAGTGAGTTCAAAGCTGTCCTGAACCGCATAGCAAGACTTTATCTTTTTTTTTTTTTTTTTTTTTTTTT
>NW_004524683.1:8444490-8452847 GCF_000260255.1 Octodon degus | reverse complement strand
AGAAATTTATTTATGTATTTATTTATTTATTTGATACAGGTGTCTCACTATGCAGTTCAGACTCATAGTGATTCTCCTGTCTCAGCCTCCCCAGCCAGCACTAGGACCATAGGTGTGTGCCACCATACCCAGTTTCGGGGCCAACACAGTGTGCCCAGGGTTCTGATGAATAGGGCATGCTGGACTAGGGATTGAACTCAGGACTTTGCACTTGCGAGGCAGGTGCTTAGACTGCTGAGCTGTCTCCCCAGCTCATGAGTTTGATTTTTGGTACCCAAAAATAAAATAATAAAATAAATAATAGCAGGGCATGGTGAAGAATGCCTATTATCCAACACTTGGAAGACTGAGGTAGCAGAATCTCAGTGGGGTTCAAGGGCTGCCTGGGCTACATAGAAAGACCTTGTCTCAAAACAAAAAAATAAAATAAAATAAAAAACCCCAACCAACTAATCAATATAAAGGATTATCTCAGTGAGAAGGCCTGAGCTCAATCCTCAGTACTACAATAAAAACACATAAAAATAATAAATGTAAATCCTTGCTGTATCCCTTAGTGACGGTGTGACCTGGGGCACCTCTCTTCATCAGTTTATAATGGAGATTTCAATATTAGTTATAAGGAGTTTTGGGGGGTAAATAAAACGAATGCTATGTACCTGGTGGTGCCTATAGGCACATGAGGTGTGGTTGTGATTATTTTTTGTGTTCAGGGTAAGCTGCTGCAGAGTCATGGGGCAGGAAAACTGTCCATCTCTACCCAGTGAGACTGCTCAGGGGACTCAGGAATGGAGGACAACACTACACACACACATACACACACACACACACACGCACAAACACTTACACACATGCATGCACACACACTCACACACATGCACGCACGCACACATATGAACACATGGAGCTGCAAGTGTTAGCATGGGAGCCTCAGTTACACCAGGGCAGGGATCGCAGTCACTGAGATGAGCCCACAGCACAGTGTTAGAAAGGAGACTCCAGCCAAGGGAAACCACAACCCTGGGGAAGAAGGGGGCTGACTTACAAGGGAAGAACCACAGAGGAGGCGACAGCCTGAGCCCGGAGACAGTGCGGATTTCCTCTGCTGTCCTCACTTCCTGACTGTGTGTCCTTTTGTTGCACTTGTTACCTACAGGCACTGCTGTTCGTTAAAAGTGGATAGAACTGATTGATTTATTCATTCTGCTGACAGATGCTTATGAGATCTATCATGTGGCGGGCTGGCGGGGGGCTGGTGGCTCAGGAAGGGCAGACAGTTGTTAGGGAAGGAGTTAAAGGAACCTGAGAGAAGGCTGGGCAGAGGAACTAACATGCAACAAGCTGCAAAGGAATGAAAGTTATGTCCCACTAACTACATGCTGTTTGGTAAGGAAGGAGTTCTAGGGAGAAAAGTGGGAGATAAAACTAGATAAGTAGCTCAGGAAGCACCACTTTAGGAAGAATCTTACATGAACATCATAGTGGTTGATAAGGAGTGTGTAGCCTAGACCGAACCTTTAATGTCAGCACTCTAAAAGGCTGAGGCAGGAGGATCACAATTCTGACTCAGTCTAGGCTATTTAATGATAGACTAGAACCTCTCTCAAAATTATATATATAATATGGAAAAAGAAAAGGGCAAGGGGGGGCCTGCCCCTTAGCTCAGTTCTTTAAGTGGCTGCTTCAACAAAGCAGTCAGGCTTAGGTTGCTGTGGTTCGGTCCCCACAACACAAGACAGCCAGTCATGCCTTGAAGGCATTTGGCGCAAAAAAAAAAAAAAACACTTCTATGGGGCCGGGGAGATGGCTCAGTAGGCTAAGTGCTTGACTGGCAAACGCAGGTATCTGAGTTCAATCCCCGGTTCCGCCAAAAAAAAAAAAAAGAAAAGAAAAGAAAAGGGCAAGGGCAAGGGCTAGAGAATTAGTTCAGTGCAAAGGCTTTGGGTTCAATCTTCAGTACTGTTGCAGGAAAATGACTTGAACTTTAAGACCCAGAGACAACTCATCAAGACAGAAAGGCTGAGTATCAGAAATTCAGCAGCATTTTGGGTGTGTCAGCCTCACCCTTCCAGGCAATGAGTGGGAAAGAGGGAACATGAACTCATCAGGCAAAGCAGGTTTACCTCTAAACCTGAGAGGACCTTTCTGTGAGAGCAGGACAGAGAAGCTGTCTCTTACAGGTTAAGAGGCATTTTTTTTTTTAAAACAGCATTCTTTGGAGGGATTTGGAGGGGATGGGCCAGAGAATGGGTAGGTTTGTGATTTGTGGTGTGTCCTCTGTGTTCTCCATGACTTTTGGACACACCCTCTGTGACCTCAATAAAATGAAACCTCTATTTCTCTAGGATGGCAGGTGGACTCACTGAAACTGGAGCTGTCTCTGTCCAGGCTCTAAGAGGCAGCAGCTTTTAAGTCTGAGGTAGGGAGCCAGGTGTGGTGGGACACACCTGTAATCAGCACTTCAGAGGCTGAGGCAGCAGAATCATTGTGAGTTTGAGCCAAAGCCAGCCTGAACTGCATAGCAACACCCTGTCTCAAAAAGACAAATAAATAAATAAATAAACAAACAAATAAATAAATAATAAATCTGAGGTAGGAGGCAGAGGTTGGACCTACGAATGGAATGAGGAAGTTGTCTGGCTGTAAACCTAGAGGTTAGAGCCTGGTAGCACACGCTTGTAATCCCAGACTCCAGAGGCTGAAGCTTGAGGACTGATGTGTGTTCAAGGCCAGCCTGACTAACATAGGGAGAGGCTGTCTCAAGAAAACCTCATCAGGGCTGGTGAGATGGCTCAGTGGTCTAAAGCACCTACTTAGAACAAGCTTAGCAAAGCACAGGGACCGCGGTTCAATCCTCCAGCACCACATGCCAGCCAGCCCCACCCCCTGGTGGGCTGAGCTGGCCACACACACACACACACACACACACACACACACACAAATAAATAAATAAATAAATAAAAGAAAACCTCATCAAACCAAACCAAACAAAAAACCTAGAAGTCAGTTTCCTAGCAGTCATTCTACTTGAAGAGAAAGTTGAAAGAATGAATTAGATGAGGGCTATATGAAGAAAGATGATTTGCTGGGATTTTGTCCTAAGAAATGAGGAAAACTACGTATGTCTAAAGGGCCCTTTCTGGACAAGTTAAATTTGGAATGCTGATCTGGGCATGGTGGTACACACCTGTGAGCCTAACACTCAGAAAGCTGAGGCAAGAGAATTGCTGTGAGTTTTTATTATTTATTTATTTATTTATTATTTATTTTATTTTATTTATTATTATTTTTTTTTTTTTTGCGGAACTGGGGCTTGAACTCAGGCCCTTGCACTTGCCAGGGAAGTGTTTTTTCCGCTGAGCCATCTCCCCGGCCCTATTTATTTATTTTGATACAGGGTAACACTATGCAGTTCAGATTTGTAGTGATCCTCCCGCCTCAGCTTCCCCAGTGATGGGATTACAGGCACGTGCCACTATGCCCAGTTTTAAGGCCGGCCTGAAGTGTTTGGGGTTCTGGGGTCCACACAGCATGTTGTACCAGGGATCAAACTAAGGTCCTTGTGCTTGCCAGGCAGGTACTTAGGCCACTGAGCTATTTCCCCACCCTAGATTGCTGTGAGTCTGAGGCCAGCCTGGCCTACATAGTGAGCTCCAGGCCAGCCTGAATTATATAGTGTCGGGCTAGGCCCGAGGAGTGACCACAACCACTAGGACAGGAAAGATTCAAACAAACAGCAGTATCTTTATTTCAGATTAGGTGCAGGGTGAGAAGGCTGTTGACCATGAACAAAGGAAGGGAACATGCTTTTATAAACCAGTTTAAGCACGGGAGGGGGAAGCCCCACCAAAAGAGATGTAAAATTTTTTTCCAGGTGTCGCTGGTGGGTCTGGTGCTTCACTGGGGCCAGGGAAGTACAGGATGACAGTGGTATTCTGCTGACTTACAGCATGACATTCTATAGATTTACAGTGTTTCCTGTAATGCTGAGGACCAGGTCTGGGAAACATCCTGATAAACAAATTTATTTTAGTCTCTCCAGCTGAGCATGGAACAGAGTGGTACTCTATAGGAGTTTTTCTTTTCAGGTTGGGAAGAGTCAAATTGTGAGAACCTACACAAAGGGAGAATCTGTCTAAAAAAAAAAAAACAAATTGGAATGCTGGTAAGATATAAAATAGGACAAGCTAGGTGTGGTGGTACCTGTATTCCCAGCACTTTGGGAGGTTGAGGCAGGAGGACTGTTGAGAGTTCAAGAATAGTTTGGGCTACAAAGTGAGCTCAAGGCCAGCCTGAAGTGCATAGCAAGACCTTGTCTCAAAAAGACCAAAAAATAGGGGCCAGAGAGATGACTCAGTGGGATAAGCGCTTCCCTGGCAAGAGGTAAGGGCCTGAGTTCAATCCCTGGTTCTGCCAAAAATAAATTAAAAAAAAAAAAAATAGGACAGCCAAGTAGGATGTTGGAAGTATAGAAGTGGTGGTGAAGACTAAGCTGTATAAATAATGGCTAAATATGTGTGTGTGTGTGTGTGTGTGTGTGTATTTGAGACAGGTTCTCACTATGCAGTTCAGGCGGGCCTTAAGCTCACTTTGTAGCACAGGCCAGGCTGGTCTTGAATTTGCAATGATTCTCCTCCCTCAGCCTCCTGAGTGCAAAGATTACCGGTAAGCACCACCACGTCTGGCCCTTCAGTTTTGTTTTGAGACAGACTCTCTAGGTATTCCAGGTTGGCCTCAAGTGTTGAGATTACAGTTGTCTGCTACCACACCTGGCTAAGAACTTTGTTTTGATGCATATAGAATCAAAGAATACAAAACAATTGTTCTGAGGACCAGTTCACCGTAGCCTAAGGAAAACTACGGGCCCTCAGGCCCACTCTGCCTACCTGTCAGATGCATCTGCCTGTGTAACAGCTGAATTCTTGCAGTAATTGTCATCAGAATGGTGCCAGTGAAGTTGGCTTCCTAGGAAGGCTCTGATGGGTTCTAGAGTTTTAGCTGAAGATATGCAAGACTCTGCAATCCCCACAGATTCAGAAGAGCCTCATCCCTTTGACATATGGAATGAAAAAGGATCATCTGGCCGAATGTCTAATTTTTAACCATCACAAAGGTATTTTACCTTGTTTTAGTAAAAAGTACCTCCCTTGGTTGGATGTGGTAGTGCATGCCTATAACCCCAGCACTGCAAAGCTGAAGCAGAAGTATTATTCTAAGTTCAAGACCAACCTGGGCTACAAAGTGAGCTCAAGGCCAATCTGAACTGCATAGAGACCTGTCTCAAAAAAAAAAAAACCCCTCAAAAAAAAAAAACAAAAACCCTCACCAATAGCTCAGTGGCATAAGCACCTGACTGGCAAGACCAAGGTGCTGAGTTCAATCCTCAAAAAAACAAACAAAAAAAAGCACCTCTCTAATTCAGACCCTTGAGCCAGGGAGATGGCTCAGTGGAAAAGGCGCTTCTCTGGGAAATGCAAGGACCTGAGTTCAATCCCCGGTTCCACAAAAAAAAAAAAAAAAAAAAAAAAGAGAGAGAGAGAAAAAATCACTAATTCAGACCCTTTACAGAAGTTTTCACTTGCTTTTGCCTCAAAATTAATTTGTTCTGCATATTTTCTGGTATAATTGTTCTGAAATTAATTTTGTTGTTATACTCCCTTCACTGTGTCTTTTCCCTGCTTAGAAATGTTTGCAAAGACCAAACTTCTCAGCAAAGCAATTGAACTTTGTACCAGCTGAAGGGACTGCTGCTTGAGCTTGCCTCGGTCCTCCTGTCAGTATGCTTGCTAATTAATGTTCTAAGTCTGTTCCCTCCTTCATTTTCAGCCTGTCCAAGGGACCTGAGATTTGGTGGTACAGCTTGTCAATAGACAGCTTGCTGGGTATGCAACTACATTAGGAAATGAGGTAACAATGGCCTTTCTTCCCTGAGCAGGCGCCGAAGGGCCAGAGCAAGTGGTCTAAGTGAATCTGGAGCAGTACCAAATTTGAGTGATGTGGATGGTGTGGTTTGATCCTTTCATCCTCAAGCCAAACCAGACCTGCCCTGAAGGCAACCTGAGCAGCCCCCACCTACCCCCCCAAAAAAAACCTTCAGGGGCCCGGGAGATGGCTCAGTGGCATAAGCTCTTCCCTGGCAAGCACATGGGCCTGAGTTCAATCCCCAGTTCTGCCAAAAAAAAAAGAAGAAGAAAAAGGAAAAAAAAAATTGATCAATACTAAAGAAAAACTACTATTACCACTACTGAAATGTAACTGCTATAATTAATTAGTTTGGTAGGTTTCCATTCAGGTTCTTTCTGTAAAAATGTATGTTTTTGTCTTAAAAATCTTTTCTAAAAAAAAGTCTTTTCTTTTCCTTTATTTATTTATTTTTGCAGTACTGGGGATTGGACTCAGGACCCTGTGCTTGCCAGGATTCTACTGAGCTATCTCCCCAGCCCTCCTTTAATTTTTTTTCTCCTTTAATTTTTATTTGGCTTTTGGTTTTTGAGACAAGGTCTCACTATGTAGTTCAGGTTGAACTTGAACTCCCAGTGATTTTCCTACTTCAGCCTCCACAGTGCTGCATGCTGTGATTACAAACGTCTGCCACCATGACCTTCTTAATTTTAAATTAAACATTTTTGAGATAGGTATGTCCATGTGGACCAGGCTAATCCAAAATTTCTATACTCAAGATATCCTCTAGCCTCAGCCTCCTGAGTAGCTGGAACTGCAAGCCCACAAGCTTTTCTTTTCTTTTTTTCTTTTCTATCTTTGTTTTTGTGATACTGAAGATAGAACCCACACGTGGTCTACCACTGAGCTACATTCCCAGTTCTTTTTATTTTATTTTAGTCTTTTTTTTTTTCAGTCATTTTTATTTTGAGAGGTGTGGGAACTGATTCATTTGTCCAGACTTACCCTCCACTTACCCCTCCCATCCCCTGCAAAAAAAACATTGGACTGCAGAACCAGCCAGTGAGAGCCAGCAAGAACCAGGCTTTAATCCACAGCCTTGCAAGAGTGGTGTCCAGACCGACAGGCATGCTGCAGTGGAGAAGTTGTGGGCTTTTATCCCTAACTTGTAGCCCCCACCCCCATCTACAGCCTGGGCTAGTCCTCTGTTCAGAGCTGTCTCTCTCCATGGAGCGCTCTCTGTAGCTACCTGTTACCACTGCCCTTTCTTCCCTTTTTTGCCTTTCCTCTCTCTGAATTCTTTTTTTTTTTTTTTTTTGTTAGAACCGGGGATTGAACTCAGGCCCTTGAGCTTTCCAGGCAAGCGCTTATTCTACTGAGCTATCTCCCGGCCCCTCTCTGAATTCTTTTTGTAGCTACTTATGGCCTTTTTTTGGGGGGTGGGGTTTGGTGGAACAGAGGACTTATGGCGTTTTGGCCCTTCAGGAATATAATTTAGGAAAGCTTTAGCAATTATTTCTTACCCCAGAAATTTATATCTAGTGTGTGTCTTTTTTTTAATGTCTTTTTGAGACAGAGTCTCCCAGTGTAGTTCAGGCTGGCTTCAAGGTCACTTTGTAGCCCAGCCTGGTCTCAAACTCACAATGATCCTCTTGCCTTAGCCTCCCTAGTGCTGGGACTAGAGGGGTGAACCACTGTGCCCGTCCTAGTGTAACTTCCTACCATCTGTGTGTCCCTGTCCACTATTGACCCAACAAATTCTGTGCATCAGGGCTTATTAGAGTGGTTAATGAAATATGGGCCAATTAAAAATATTTTTATCTCTTAGAAGACGGTCTCTCTTAGTTGCACAGGCTAACCTTGAATTTGCCATCCTCCTGCCTCAATCCCAGCTCCTTGGTAGCTGGGATTTTAAGCCTGCAGTATCATACAAGATTATATTTGTATTTTAGGATCCAGTTTGCAGGTAAGGGAGACTGCAGGCAGTGTCTAATGGTCTTGGGGTAGAATATTCACTTGAAAGACACTCCAAAAGTTAGCTCTTTGGAGCATAGTTGCTGATGGGAAAGCTAGAAGTACCACAGCCATTTTGTCACCATGAGGAGGCCAACTTTGACATAAAAACTATAAAAATGACAGATTAGAAGCCCGAAGGAAGAAATAGAGAGAAAGTAGTAGGATTTTTTTCCCCTGAATTTTAATTTTTTTAAATTTTGATTTATGTGCAAGCACAAGGGCCTGAGTTCAATCCCTGGTTCCAGAAAAAAAAAATTTTTTTTTTTTGATTTATGTATTTGCTACAGGATCTCACTATGCAGCTCATCTCAGTGCCCAGCACTGTGTGCCCTAGACAGGGCTGGCCCGATGCCAGGGATCAAACCCAGTTCTTGTGCTTGCCAGGCAGGCACTTACACTGCTGAGCTATCTCCATGGTCCTGAAAATAGAATTGTTTTTT
>NW_004524683.1:8438696-8443560 GCF_000260255.1 Octodon degus | reverse complement strand
TTTGTTGGCTGTCTCCTAGCATCCCTTCATTTCCTTTGCTCAGTTTGGCACTTTTACCAATCCTTCTACTACTGTTTTTTTTTTTTTTTTTTTTTGTGGAGCTGGGGATTGAACTCAGGCCCTTGCACTTGCCAGGGAAGTGCTTATTCTACTGAGCCATCTCCCCGGCCCCAACTACTACTGTTGATATAATTTTTTTCCTCCCTCTACTGTTGGAATAGCCATTTGTTTGTTTGTTTATTTATTTATTTTTTGATTTATCTGGTTGTTACAGGGTCTCATTACGCAGCTCAGACTCACAGCTCAGACTCGTGGTATGCCTCCCCAGCACTGGGATTACAGGCGTGTGCCACTATGCCCAACTCTGGCTGGCTCAGCCAGCCCTGGGGGCAGGGCTGGCAAGGCATGTGGTGCTGGAATCAAACCTTGGTCCCTGCACTTACCTAAACTTGCCAAAGCTTACCTAAGTAGGCACTGTAACCCGTTGGGCTATCTCACTGGCCCGTATTTATTGGTATTATTTTATTTTATTTTTTGGTTTTTTGAGACAGGGTCTCACTATGCATCTTGGGCTAGGCTTGAACTCATTATGGATCCCAGGTTGGCCTCAAACTTGTACCTAAGCCTCTCAAATGCTAGGTCTACAGGTATGCACCATCACTCAGCAGAGTGACCTTTTAAAAATCCATATGTGATATGACATAATTCTTGCTAGAGTGACTTCATTTCCTCAGAACACATTCTTTGGCTTAGCACACAGGGTCTGTCTTTCCTCTTAAACTTCATACTTTGTTCATAGGGATACTGATTTGGAGTTAGATCTGCCATGCTCTAAGCATCTCTGAAAACTTTTATATCTCTGGACCTATTTTTTTTTTTTTTTTTAGAGGCAGGAGGATGCCTTGAGTTGTTGTTGTTGTTGTTTTTTAATTTTTATTTGTGTGTGTGTGTGTGTGTGTGTGTGTGTGTGTGGCCAGCTCAGTCCACCAGGGGGCGGGGCTGGCTGGCATGTGGTGCTGGGGGATTGAACCGCAGTCCCTGTGCTTTGCTGAGCTTGTTCTAAGTAGGTGCTTTAGACCACTAAGCCATCTCACCAGCCCCCCTATTTTTTTTTTAAAGGCAGAATCATTAGGGCCAGGGAGATGACTCAGTAGAATAATAATTCAACTCAGCAACTGAGTTGAATCACCGGTTCTGCCAAAAACAAAACAAAACAAAACAATAAAGGCAGAATCATTTACTTATTATTTATTTTTGGTATGGGGAATCAAACTCAGGACCTCACACTTGCCAGATATGCACTGTGCCACTGAGCTATCTCCCGGGTCTTTTATGGATTGGTCCTTCTGGGGAGTCTTGGTCTTTTTGAGACAGGGTCTTGCTAAACAGTTCAGGGCGGACTTATGTTCACTTTGTTGTTGTTTTTTTAATTTTTTATTTATTTATGTGTGTGTGGGGGGGCAGCTCAGCCCACCAGGGCGCGGGGCTGGCTGGCATATGGTGCTGGGGGATTGAACCGCGGTCCCTGTGCTTCGCTAAGCTTGCTCCAAGCAGGTGCTTTAGACCACTGAGCCATCTCACCAACCCCAACTTATGTTCACTTTGTAGCCCAGGCTGGTCTCAAACTCACAATGATCCTCCTGCCTCAGTGTTTTGAATGTTGGGATTACAGACATGCACCACCATGCCCGGTGGGAATTATTTTGAGGACTGGGAATTAACTTTTTTATTTTTTTATTTTTTATTTTAGGGAAGGGTTTACAGGGCGTTCAGGGTCTCACTACTAGATTGGACATGTAGTGATCCACCTGTTTACAGCCTCCCAAGAGCTGGGATTGCAGGCAAGTGCCACCATGCCCAGTCTCAGGAATTGACTAATTTATTTATTTATTTATTTATTTATTTATTTATTTATTTATTTTGTGATACCAGGGATTGAATTCAGGACCTTGTGCCGGGAGCAGGTGCTTATGCTGAGCTATCTCCCCAGCTCTTGACTGGGAATTTAATCCAGGGTCCCCTGCTTGCCAGGCAGGGGCTGTACTGCTGTGCTACAGCCCCAGTCCAATCATAATCTTGATCCTAACATCACACTCTAGATTCAATCACCATCCTAACTCTAGATTCAATCACCTCTAAAAGCCCTACCTATGAGGTTTTGGGGGACATCTACAAAGATACAAACCATAACTATAAGCAAGAGCTGCATACCCTTAGTCAGTCCATGCACTGTTCCTCTCACACTGCAGCCTAAATCTTAATACAGCCTCTTGGTTTTTTGTGTTTTTTAAATTAATTATTTGGTACAGGGTCTTGCTATGCAGCTCAGACTCATAGTAATTCTCCTGTCTCAGCCTCCCTAGTGCTGGGATTACAGGCTTGTGCCACCTCACCCACTTTCAGGAGCACACACAGAGTACCTCCGGGTTCTGGAGCCAGCACAGTGATGCAGTATAGGGGATCAAACCCAGGTCCTTGCAAGGCATGCACTTAGACCATTGAGGTATTTTCCCAGGCTGGTTGTGTTATTTTATTTTGCTCCGAATGCTTTCAGGGCAGGTTTGACCGGCTTGAGTTGTGGGGATCGAACCTCAGCAACCTGAGCCTGACTGCTTTGTTGAAGCAGCCACTTAAAGAACTGAGCTAAGGGGCAGACCCCCTGGTTGCGTTATTTTATATTTGAAACAGGCTCTCCCTATGTAGTTCAGGCTGGCCTTAAACTTGCAGCAATCCTCCTGACTCAGCCTCCTGATTGCTGGGACTATAGGTACACACTACCTGTCTCAAAGAAGAGAGAGAGAGAGACAGACAGACAGACAGACAGACAGGACCTTACTCTTGCCAGGCAGGTACCTATGCTATTGAGCTATATCCCTGGCTTCTAGATGGTGTATTTTTGCCTATTCATGATTTCTACCTATTCTTTGAGACAAAGTCTCACTGTATCATTCAGGCTGGCCTTGAACTCCTACCGTCCCCTGACTCAGCTTCCTGACTGCTGGGATTACAGGTGTGCACCATCAGCCTCAGTGATGATTTTTATTTTGAGTAGAGAAGACAGTTGGTACACTTAAGAGTTATCAATGTCAAAGGCTCTTGGCAACAAATAGCCAGCTGGTCGTGGCTGGTAAAACTGAAAGTAGCTGGTAGCCAGAGAACAATGATAACCCAGAGAGAATTGGTATGAATGGCCATCTCTGGTGGCTAAAAAAGACAGCTTTTGGGGGGTTGTTGATGATTGTTTTGTTTTTTAGCGACAGGGTCTCACTGTATAGTTCTGGTTGGCCTCGAACTCATTATGTATCCCAAGCCACCAGGTTTGGCTTTCGAATAACAGAAAATTCTGTCAGTTTCATTCTTCTGTTTGTATTGACAGATCACTGTGATGTCTCATTCACAGTGGCAAGAGGATGAAAATAGAAGCTGTATGGCCAGGCTCAGTGGCTCATGCCTGTCATCCTAGTGCTCAGGAGGCCAAGACAGGAAGATTCCCTTGAGTTGCAGGTCAGCCTGGGATACACAGTGAGCTCAAGACCAGCGTAAAAACTACATATCGAGGTCCTGTCTCAAAAAACCAAAACTAAAACAAACAAAAAAATAAATAAATAAATAAGAACTTTGACAATGTAGCTCAGTGTGAAGGCCCTGGCAGTATGACCAATTTTTTGGTACTTGCTACACTGGGACGATACACACTAAAGCTGGAGGAGGGGCATGTTTTTTGTAAAATGGGAAAATGATGATTGAGAATGATGATTGAGAAGCTGTAGAAAATCTTCTACTTTCACAATGACAAGAAAACTCTTAAACCAAGTGTGGGGACTGGGGATTTGGCTTAACAGTAGAATGCTTGCCTAGCAAGCTGGAAGCCCTGGGTTCAGTCCTCAGCACCAAAACAAAACAAAAACAAAAACAAAAAAACCCCCAAACCAAGTATGGTAGCACTCACCTATAATCCCAGCACTCATGGTTTACAGGGGTAAGGTAGGGGATTATTGTGAATTCGAGACCAGTGTAAGCTACAAAGTAAGCTCAAGACTAGCCTGAGCTGTATAGGGAGACCCTGTCTCAAAAAGACAAAAAACCAAAATCTCTCTTGAATGCCTAGGGTTGCACATTGCCTGTAACAGCCATTTCAGCCAAGACTAAGATCAGCTGCTCCAGAGTTAGGGGAAGAGGGGCAGCCATCCTCAGTGACAACAAGGTCCCAAGCTCCTCCTCTCAGAAGAACAACCAAGTTCACCAAAAAGCCAGCAGGACAAGGTCATCTAGCAAAATAGCCCAAGAGAACCAGCAGCTTCCAACAGCTCCAACAGATTCTCCAAACAGCTTCCCTAGCAGTCTCCCAACAGCTTTTTTGGCTCTGCTTCAGCCTCTCATGCTGCTGGCAACAATTATCAGGTAAGCCTCCCACACCCAGCACCACGCTAGTTCAGTTTAGTTGGATGTAACAAGATAATGTTATTTTTTTCATTTTTTGTATTTTAGGGAAGGGTCTACAGGGTGTTCAGGGTTTCACTACTAGATCAGACCCGTAGTGACCCACCTGTTTACATCCTCCCAAAAGCTGGGATGACAGGGGAGGGCCACCACACCCAGTCTCAATTGCCATCTCAGTGGCCCCTGGGGGCGGAGCTGACATCGAAGGCCTGGGTATCGATCCCCAGCCCCTATTCTTGCTTGAAGTTGCTTTAATCCGCTGAGCTATTTGGCTGGCCTATAAGGGGATTTTTTTTTTTTTTTCAGTACCAGGGATTGAGTTCAGGACCCTGTGCTTGCCAGGCAGGTGCTTATTCTACTGAGCTATCTCCCCAGCTCCCCTACAAGTTGATGTTATTAAAAAAAAAAAAAAAAAAAAAAAAAA